>NC_137190.1:16358186-16478186 GCF_960531495.2 Zeus faber | reverse complement strand
CAGGCTGTCATTACAACTGATCAATGAAACTATTCCATTTGGCTGCCCATCTCAATGCTCCACCCGTCTCTCTCTCTCTCTCTCTTTCTCTCCATCTTGAATGGACGAGCGTCCTTGGAGCAGCAATGCTTATACAAACATCACGGCTTGCCACGTCCACTCTGACACCAGAAAACAGGAGGTTGTGTGACTGCTTTACACTGATCCAGACGCATTAACTCCCATTTCAGTACTGACAGACCACTGACTATATATATAAAAAAGGGGAGAAAGAAACAACAACAACAACAACAACAACAAACACAAGAAAAAAACAAGTGTTTGGCTCTGCTCTCTCATGCTGAGTCAGCTCCGAATGCTGTGTAATCACAAAGTGAAGAATACAATTTTTGTTCAATATACCCCTTTCTTCCTTTGTTTTGTTTGTCCCTTTTTTGGATAACTGTCAAAATTGTCCAACGCTGGTAAAAGGGTGGGTGGCAAAACGGTGGGTGGCAAGAAAACATCTGCATTGATCACAATCAGATCAGGTTTCATTTTGCCCAGAATATTTTCATGTGCAAGGAGGAGACACTGACAAGTAAAAGTTAAAAAAAAAAAGAAAAAGTAACCATCCAAAAAAAGGTCAAAACTAAAAAGAAAGTACAGACTATAGAGACTCTGCTCTGTGCATATAGAGAAAAAGATAAGATACGTTCAAGTAAAATTCTTGACAGGGGCTGAGTGGCAGTATGGGTTGCTGCTATTTACTGTATGTAACCTTTAGTTATGGTGGCTTACAATTCCATTGATAGTTGTATGGAGACATGATTGTGGAATATTACGATTTTACAAACTGATCTAAATATGCACTTAATAAGCTCCAAATCTAAATATGTATAGTATACACTTATACGACACATTGAGAGTCGAGCAAAGGACTTATGGCAAAAAAAAAACAACAGACTTGTGGCATCGCAAACCTCCCATTATTTGTGTATTGGATGTAAAGTTCAGTCGCAACGCACTCACTGGGATTAGCCGTGACAGGGTCCAAACCCGCTGCACGACACAACGTTCAGCCAAAATCGACTTCATATCGTGTCTCAACAACCAATTACCAGCGAGGAGAAGGGTGAACGGACCCTTAATCTGCAGGTTAATGACCCGGCGACCTGAGTGCGTCTAGTAAAAAAAGAAACACCAGGAAGTAAAATGCAAGACATACTGTACTTTGTAACGAGACAAATTGCAGCTGCACTTTGCCTTCTGGGAGAGTTGTAGCACACCGGCATTAAGCGTGTATTTATTGCCAGGCACCCAAATGAGAACATTCCCAGGATTTCTTCTTTAACGACGACGGGTAGACTCTCAAAAACATAGAATGCAAAGTCATAGAAGCCTGAACACACCTACTCTTAAGCGCACCCAAACACACACACGCACACACGCACACCCGCACACGCACACGCACAGGCACACGCACACGCACACACACACACACACACACACACACACACACACACACACACACACACACACACACACACAGACAAACACACAGGGACAAGTTCAATGATCCAGAAATGATTCCAAGCCAAATTAGGTACAACGGACTGAAAAGCACAACTGTGTTCTGACAGGTGCGTGTGTGTGTGAGAAAGTTAGTGTGTGTGTGTAAAAATGCGTGCATGCATGTACGTACTGTTAGCCATTAGTCTGGCTATGTATGTGTAGTGGCTTGCCTATTTGCCTTTCTGTCTGACCTGCCTGCGTGTGTGTGTGTGTGTGTGTGTGTGTGTGTGTGTGTGTGTGTGTGTGTGTGTGTGTGTGTGTGTGTGCTTGCGTGGGCGTGTGTGTGTGTGTGTGTGTTTGTGTGTAGGTGTGTGTTCAGGTACGTGTCTTTTTCTGGGGGCCATACCAGTCCAGGTCACTGACTCTCGTTATTTGATGTCGGCTTCAACGGAGGGTGTGCTCATGCATGTGCCCGTGTACGTTCTCCGCAAAAGGCAGAATCTGGAGAAAGATCCAGTTCTTTTGAAATGTCTTTCGATGTTCTAATTTTATTACGATGAGATCATGACATTTCATGATTGATTTCAGCATTATTTTCTAATAATGAAAGAGATTCTACTTTTCGGGTCTTTTTTGGGGGGGGGGTTTATGTACTTAATGGTCTGTCTGTCAGTCTGATTATGTCTGACTGATTTCTTTGCTGATTTTTTCAATGTATGTTTCCAAAAAAATTGTTATGACATTGTGCCAAATACTCTATGTGAAAATAATATTTGAGCATTTGAAGTTGTAGTTGATATAATCATTCAGTGTTTTTGTCATCAAGAATGTCCAGCGGGGTTTAAAGCTGGTCACCGCTGGCTACTGTGATGGTGGAGCAGTCGTGGTCTGTCCTTCGCAGCTGAGCAGACGGGCTCTGCTTTGCTCTCCGCTCTTCTCTCTGCTTTGCTTCTAATGCGACGCCTTATTCTAGAACTGTTTATAGATGATTGCAACCAGCGCTAGCTACGGTGTGGTGTGTGGCCCACATTCGGGCTCCCCTGTCTTCAGACTCTTCGAGATGCGCGTTCTGCCCTCGACCGTGACAGCAGACTGCTGTACTCGAGGCCGCGATCATCGCTTTGGAAATATGGGGAGAACTTGACGAGGCACTGGCGACGTCTCCTATCGGTGAGCTGACAAAACCTGGCACGGCTAGACAGGCTCAACATGAATCAACCCTCACCCTAACTGTCTATGAATGACATCATAACCTTTTCAAAGTATGGTGAGGTAAACAAGTAGAGAATAGGGTACCAACTGCCGGATCAAGTTGGGAGCAAAGCCCAAGGACAAAAGCAAAGGCGTAGTCCAGCGTGGAACACCACCGAAACAGGTTCAAACCCGAACAAACTCAGCGTCGGGGACTGGAAACAGAGCAGCGTCGGCAAGATCCGTAAGAGGGAACGAGGGTGGATGATGGTCGATCCAGATGGGGGAAAACTCAGAGAGACCCCGTCCGGTGACAGCAGCTAACAGTACAGCGGTACAGCTGACAATCCGAAAGGAGCAGGCGAAGGGGTGAGTCCAGGACACTGGTGTAAGATACGAGACAATCAGACACCACCAAGAGTGAACAGGACCGGTATATACAGACAGGCCTCGACAGACATGCTGTCACAAGCCGACTGGAAGGGGCAGAACTCTGGGGAACACCGAATCAGAAATGGTCGGAGAAATAAACAGGATAAGTGACAGAATAAGACATGGCGACCGACGTTGTGACACAGACTCCTGGGGCCGAACACACGGCTTTTCGAAAACCCCCATTTAAGAAAAAGCAGAGTTTTATTGGTAACTTTAGTTTGCGCCCGGGGCCCAAGAACCTTTTCAGCCCCGATGGCCCCCGTCCAAACGGAACGGGTATGGAACAGCTCGTGGGGAATTTCGACTATTCCCTTCATCACCCATCTTGCCCCCCTGACCCTAATACACCACAGTCTGCTCTGTTACAGTGTCAGCAGCTCAAGGCCACCCGATCTAACCCGTCTCCCGTCTATCCACAACGAAGAGACCAGGAACGCTCTCGGAGCCAGGATATCCCGCGTGCCGCGCCTTTGGGTAACGATTATCAGCCCCATTCTCTCCAGTCCCCCAGCTCATCCCACTCCCTTTTTTGTTTTGTTGCCTTTCCCCTCAACTTTCTCCCACTGGCGCTCATCTGGAGTTACCTGGTGGCCTTTGTCCAAACAGATCAGGGTTCCACTCTTTCCCACGCCGCCGACATTGGTTTTGCCAGTGCATGGAGCCTTCCCATGCAAACCCGATTTTATGCTTTGAACGGAAACTTGGATGAAAAAAGCAAGCGTGTGCTCCAAATGATGACTCCTAAATCAATCAGTGAGGTGGTGTGGAATAGCCGCCATCCACTCAGATCAGTTCAACCGTATAAATACTGACCTGGGAGAGCTTTCTTCTTTTGAAGAAGCTTTCCTTTTTTAAAATGAATTTTCGTTTATTTGTATTATTTATTTTCTTACACTTCTTATTTTCTTAATTGCCATAATCTGACTATTTTATGTAAAGCACTTATGTAAAGAACTAAGTGCTCTATGAGCTATGAATCAAGTTTGATTTGATTTGATTTGAGTCCATCGACCACTGAGGCAACCATCACATTTCCTCCCAGAATTCTATTAATTGGCATCGCTTATCATCACCAGATATGATAGAATAATATTGAATGGTGATTTAAATATCCACATAAATACCAGTGCTGATCCTAAGACCATGAACTTCATCCATCTACTGGACGGTTTGGAACTACCGCGACACATCAACATGGTAACACAGTTGACCTGGGTCTGATCAGAGGGTTAAACATGGACAATTTTACAGCGTCTTATGTCAGTGTTTCCTGACCACCATTGTATCTTCTTTGATGCTCATTCTGATTGTAACCAGGAACATAAAAACAACCGTCGCTCAAAAACAGCTCTTAGATGCAACAGCAGAACTGAAGTTCTCAGAGCTGGAAGGGAAACAGGACTCTTGTCAACTAAATCGCTCAGTGCATCAAATGGTTGATGCTTTCAATAACAATTTCCATTAATACACTGAACAAAGTGGCCCCACTCAAAGTCGAAAAGAGGTTAAGTGGTAAATCATCACCATAAATAAATGGCTCTGTCCAGAAGCTGAAGAGATAATGTAGAGCAGCTGGTAAGAAATGGAGAAAATCTGGAATTGAGGTCCATCGCCGCATCAGCAATCCTTATTTGTATTTACTGTAACAATTGCTGTACGTGCTGCAAGAAAAGACCATTTTTTTAAAGATCATTGCAGATAGTGGGAGTAACCCTAGAATACGGTTTTCCACCGTTGACTTATTGCTTAATCCTGACCCTGCACCTGATATTTTAAGCCAAGCATCTGTCACAAAATGTGAGGATTTTGCTCCCTTCTTTCGAAAGGATTACAACTATCCGGGCGAGTATTGCTCGCTGGAAACTTCAAAAGTCCACCCTATAAAAGGTAAGCATCCATGAGGACCTTTAGTACTATTTATGTTGCAGAGCTCTCTGGGATCGCAATAGAGAGTAAATCTTCCACCTGCTCTCTTGATCCTGTCCTGTCTACTTTTTTTTTTTCAATAGTGTCTCAAGCTATTCATAACTTGAGACTGGGGTTGTTCCTGATGCTTTTACTGCTCTCGTAAAACCACTGTTGAAGAAACCACACTTGGAATGTGAGGTCCTAGGTAAATACATACATATCAAGATCAATACATACCAAACCTTACCTGTTTTAAGTAAGGTACTCGTGAAAGCGGTCTCTAATCAAGTTTACAACTTTTAAATTAAAACAAAATTTTGGAGAGTCACGTTTCAGAGCCAATCGCAGCAGTAACTTCTGGTGTTGCACAAGGGAGCTGCCTTGGGCCCTTACCTATCTGACTTTATACAATTCCATTCTGTGATATCATCAGAGAACATCATGTCAATTTCCATAGCTATTGCGATGATACACAGCTGTATATTTTTGCGGAGCCAAATCTTGGTGATGCCAAAAGTGCTCTCACTACTACTTAACATGTCTTAAAAATAAAACAAGGTTAATACAGCAAACCTATTGGTCGGCCCCAAAGCCAAAAAGGGAGGAACTCTCTGCAAGACATTGACAAGCTGAATCTCTGGGTCAAATAAGAAGTCTGGGTGTTGTTCTAGATTCTGATTTAAGTTTTAACTCTTTTCCCACCACATGTCATGTAATGAAAAGGACCAGAACAGCATTCTTTCATCTCAGAAACGTTGCCAAAGGACGACCCGTCCCAGCCCAGAAAGACGCTGAACAGCAAACTCATGCGTTCATTACGAGGCGATTAGACTACTATAATGCCTTTTTCCGCTGGCCTGCCTAAAAAGCCCATTGAGAGACTTCAACTTATTCAGAATTCGACAGTGAGACTGAACAGAAATGAAAAAGTGATCGCACATCACTCCAATTTAAGCCACGTTGCATTTGCTTCCAGTTTAATTTAGAATTTAATTGAAAGTCATCTTACTTGTATACAAAGCTCTATATGGCTGCGGCCTGACCGGCCTACATTACAGAATCACTGGTGTTCTAAGTTCCATCTAGAGCTCTCAGGTCTTCCACTGCTTGCTTGTTAGAAGTACAACACCCCACCCAGAAGAAGATTGGAGATGCAGCCTTTTTTTAAAATATGCTCCCAAATTATGGAACAAACAACCAAAGAGTATTAGGGAGGCCGACGCTGTCGGATAAAAGGTCAACCTTTTATTAGTTTTGTTCATTATTTTAGGATCTTTGAAATATCTTAAAATTAAATGTAATGCAACACCATGCAATTGCGCTTGTATGACTCTACTTTGCTTTTATATTATATACTCATGGAAGTTTGGAGATTCCATTCCAACCGGAGAATTGAATGAGTGTCTTTAACGGTTAATTGTCAATCTCATGACTATACATTTCACCGCAATCTGTAATAAGAAAACCCAGGGTGACATGACTGGTATACAATTGAAGGTAATAATCCATCGCTGTATTCAACAAGATTCTTGTTGTCATGACAGTAAAACCAAATTTGATCCACATCAGACCGTACCTGTAGGAGTGGTGGTGTGCGAGTGCGTGTGTGTGTGTGTGTGTCTGTGTGTGTGTGTGAGTGTGTGTGTGTGTGTGTGTGAGCGTGTGTGTGTGTGTGTGTTAGCGTGGGTATGTGTGTGTGTGTGTGTGTGTGTGTGTGTGTGTGTGTGTGTGTGTGTGAGCGTGTGTGTGTGTGTGTGTTAGCGTGGGTATGTGTGTGTGTGTGTGTGTGTGTGTGTGTGTGTGCGTGTGTGTGTGTGTGTATCATCTTACCAGCTTGATGTCGGCGGGGCTTTTCGTTTGATATTTTATTTCTTTTGCCCTTTTTGTAAATAAACACCTTCTGTTCGCATGGAACCCGGTGTCAGATGTGCTGTTGTGTCCCTCCTTATTTTGGGGCTTTGGAGCCAGTCGTAAAAAACACAAACTGTAGGAGTCGACAACGGTCAAAAACATATTCCCTGTTTGTGTCCTCGCACATGGAGTTCGCTTGCAGCTCCAGCGCAACGGGTCTGAATCGTGTCCGTTTTATTTTAGTCCCAAAAGTTTAAAATGTTGAAATCTCTCTGAGGGACATGCAGTGTTTAGACCATTTGAATGGAAACTTGTTGTCGGGAACTTCCACAGGGAGTGATTTCCTTCCACAGAGACACCGTGAGGCAGGACTCTGTGGACTACAGGTAGTAGACGCAGACAGCTACATTATCATTTTTAGGATGAAGTCACAACGCCCAACAAGTGTTGTAACTAATCTTAGTAGTCATGCTGACGTAATGATCAGCGACAGCACCAACGGATGCTACGTTCCGCGGGAAGTCCAAAATTTGGTGTTGGTGTTGATACTAAGTGATGGTGTCTTTTATAGGAACTCAGAAAACTGTAATGCGTATCAAACACGACAAACCTGGACCCCCTGGATTGCTGCCTGCAGCTATTTTTATTAATATTATTAATGAAGGACAAACAAGGCAGAACCCTCCGTCAGCGGAGAAGCAGCGAGGGAGGCGGCCGGAGAGATGGAGTGAAGGGAGGTGCCAGACATTTTATGGAGCGGTGCACATTGTGTTTTCTGGCTTTTTTTGGACTCGGAAGTGTGAGCTTTTGGGAGGTGAAAGACTGGTAACGTGAGCAGAATCCCACGGAGGAGCGTCCCGGAGGAGCATCGTTCTCTGGGGAGAAGAGCCTCCATCTTTTGCACCTCCCCTTCTCTCCCGCGGATCATCAGGTAGAGGGGAAGGAAACTCAAAGTCGAGAATTGGCAATTACACGGGTGCGAGTTGTGTCGGAGGTAATCTCGCTGTCAAATCCAACAAATGTTCCCCACCTCCCCGCTCCCCCTTTCCCAAATTCTCCCATAATTGGTTTGTAGAGCCAAAGGACTGTCATTTTCTCCATCACAATTTCGGGGAGGCCATCAAAAAACATAGAGGACCAACATCCTGCGGGCGACGCCTTTGATTTGTGATCGACATGTTCCTCTATTTGTGAACACTTTAGAGGAAGTCCGTCTATCATCCGTGTTGTACTGAATGAAGCACGTTGCGAGCTGAAACCTCATGGATGACTTGTGACTATTTTGGTTTTGTTCGTGCTCCAAAAACCTGAAGTGAATCGCTTTGTGAGCTATTCATCCCACATTATTTTTCCAATTTGCCTTGGCTTTTGCCGTATGTTTACTGGTGTTCATGTGGGATTTGGAGCGAATTTCCCTCCTAATGTATGCGCTTCCTCCTCACTTGATCAGCACAAGCAAAGCAGGAAAAAATAAAAAAAATTAACAGCAATTTAAACCGCTTGCAATGCTGTTTTCTCTTTTGGCTTTTTTGTTTTTTTTGCAAAAGAGATCCTGGATCTCATCGAGACTACTAAATACAAGAAAATACGATATCAACTAAAATAAAAATCGTAAAGTTTGACTTCTAACCTCAAACATTTTTTTTGCTCGCACCATAAACGTTTTCGTTTGTTACTTGAGAGATTCTATTTGGATTTGAGAACGTTGGACTTACTCTTGTACTCCAGGTGGAAGCCGGCCGCCACCACGCTGATGTCGCTCTGGAAGTGCAGAAGCAGCTGATTGGACGTGGAGTTGAGGAGGGACGGGGCCGTTGTTCCTATGGTAACACACACACCAATATTAGAGATCACAGGGTTTTTTTTGGGGGGGGGTTTTTTCCCGGGTTGTGAACCATTTCGAACCACATGGTTCTGACTGCTTCTCGGGGGGAAGAAAAGACTCTCCTGTCCTAGAAAGCAACAGACCGTGAGAAGCGTCTCCCGTCCACAAATATTCGGACGTTTAAACAACTGATTGGCAGGCCGTTACTTAAAAGCTGCATTACTGTAAATGAAATGGAAGCATTGTTCAATATGACACCCTGTCGAAGGTCCGTCAGTTAATACGCCCTTTTTGCTCGTGCCGGTGTTTCCTTCTCTTTTTCACCGCGTCCTCATTTTGCGATCAATGCCATCGACGCATCGGAATCTTTTAAATGGATCCAGTATTGAATAGAACGTAACGTGAGTATGGAAGAGACTCAACCCAGCCGCCAGGCAACCGCGACCACATGACAGAGGAAAAATTTGGTTGAGGATTAAAGAAAAAATGGACGGAGTTTTCCTTTGATTTAAGTTTCCTCCAGGTGAACCGGGCGCAGGGTCCACCGTTTGGCATCCCCAGGTGAGCAGAGTGAAGCGACCTTGTGGCTTTCCTCGCTATCGGACCGCACCTGACCTCCCCTTGCTCCAGTGAAGCAGCTCGGTGACCGAAACATTGATCGTACCGGGCACCTCCCTAGTGTGTCTACTTAGGAAGGATAATAGTTTTGGGGCAGTCCTTTTTACCGTGTGTGTGTGTGTGTGTGTGTGTGTGTGTGTGTGTGTGTGTGTGTGTGCGAGGAGGTGTGTGTAACATGTACTGTGTGACAGGTGTGTGAAGGGTATGTGCCCGGGGCGGGTCACAGGGAAACGTCCTCTGGGACTGACTGAAAGGTTAAACCATCCTTCATTCCTGCGAGTCTTTCTCTCTCTCTCTCTCTCTCTCTCTCTCTCTTTCTCTCTCTCTCTTTTCTTAACATTCTTCCCTTCCCGACCCAGTACGCTCTCTCCCTCTCTCTATTATTTTCTTCCTTTCTAGCTCTCTTCTTCCTGTCAATGGCAATGAAAAATAGGAAATAGTTCCTCCTTTCACTTAAATCCATATAAATCTTTTTTTTGACACTTTTCGGTCATATCTTATTAATATTATGTCTTTGCTACATATGTTGTGTGTATGTGTGTGTGCGTGTGTGTGTGTGTGTGTGTGTGTGTGTGTGTGTGTGCGTGAGTATCTATGCTTTAAAAGCTGTCACATCTCATCCATCATGGCAGTGTAATTTCTTTGTGTGTGGGTGTGTATATATAGTTTAAGAACTGTCATATCTCATCCATCATAAATCTCCAGTGAGTGCATGTGTATGTTTTGTAAGTCTGTGTGTGTGTGTGTGTGTGTGTGTGTGTGTGTGTGTGTGTGTGTGTGTGTGTGTGTGTGAGAGTGTGTGTGTGTGTGTGTGTGTGTGTGTGTGTGTTTGTGTGTGCGTGTTTCTACAGTATGTTGGTGTTACCCTGTGTGATGTCTGTTTCTGTATTGAGCCATACCAGAAAATGATCCTAATTTTGGAGCTGTCATGTCTCCTCCGTCGTAGATCTCCAGGGAGTCCCAATTGTGTTCCGTGGCGAACGTCATCACCTGGATCTAAAAAAAAAGTAAAAGTAAAATGTTAATTAGGACTCTCTATACAATATTAGAGAGTTTTAAGTATGTAAATATGCACTAAAATAACCCCCATTGAATGTGTGTGTGTGTGTGTGTGTGTGTGTGTGTGTGTGTGTGTGTGTGTGTGTGTGTGTGTGTGTGTGTGTGTGTGTGTGTGTGTGTGTGTGTGTGTGTGTGTCTACCGTACCTGTATCCCCGCCCCCTCGCTGACGTGTATCCTCCACAGACAGTTGAGGCTGTTGGGGTAGGGTTCAGGGAATCCCGGAGACAGGATGGTGCCCCGCCTCTCAGTCAGGTTACCACTGCAGGGAACTTGCCAGAAAACACGAAACATTCAGAGAATTTTATACGGATGGTCATTTACTCCGTCATGTATCAGGCAATATTATTGGTATTTAAAATTGTTTGCATCTCTTGATGTGAATGATACTACTACTACTACTACTTCTACTACTATTTCTACTACTATTCCTACAACTACTACTATTTCCACTATTATTCCTACAATTTCTGCTAATGCTTATACTACTACTAGTAGTAGTAGTAGTAATAATAATAATAATAATAATAATAATAATAATAATAATAATCATATTAAACTGGGCTGGTCACCCACACAGACAGCAGAATACATAACAAAAATAAATGAATACTCAAAGTAATATTTAATAAGAAAATAAGATAACATAAGATAACTATTAATCGTGAGGGGGTTCCAAAAGTAAAACAAAATTTAATAATTTAACAATAAAAAACAACAAAAAGGCAAAACAAGACAAAGGTAACCTAATAATTGTAATAATACTAATGAATACAAATAATAGTAATCATATTTTAGTAATATAAATATATGATGAAATAAATGTTTGGAGGATTTAAAGGAAGTTACTGATTGTGTTCAGTGTTGCTCGACAAAGTACAACACAGAAAACAAAAAATCTTCAAAACCTCAGTGGGGTGATGTAATACCTCAATGTTAAATTAACGATGTGGTAGAAGAAACAGATGCCGAAAGTGCGCACACTTCTTTGGAAATTAATTACAGATGAATTCATATAAAACAGCTCAGGCTCTGTGGTGGTGGACCGCAGGCCTCACCTATACAGGCAGGTGTGGAGGCGTTCCACTGGGCCAGGGCCCCCGGCACGGCCCGGCACTGGATGGCACTGGAGCCCTTCAGCAGGTAGCCAGGACTGCACTCGAACCGGACCACCGAGCCGGCAGAGAACTCCGATCCGACCCGCCGGCCGTAGCGAGGCTCCGGGACTGAGCTGCACTGGCTGTCACTGGTCCGAGGCACAGCTATAATAATGATAATATTAATATTAATAATAATAATAATAATAATAATAATAATAATAATAATAATAATAATAATCTGGGGTAGATAGTAAGGCTCTATATCAGGTCCTGCTTTTACTTTTGCTCTTGCTACTCCAACTAAGAGCGTTACCTTGGTAGACAAAGTGAAAGCCTCGAGCTGATTGGCCACTCCTGGCATTAAACCGCAGCATGATCTGATTCGAAGTTGCCAAAGGCAACGTCTCACCTAGGAATACACACATACGTCAGCACACGCCCGCCGCACACACACATACATGTACGAGGCTACAACATAAAATCAATGCATGAATAATGAATTCAAAATATCTGGAGGCCAGTGACAAAATGGCTTGTCATCCATCATGTGAGAATGCAAGCCAACCCTTTTTTCCTGCACAATTACAAACAAACAAAAAAAAAACCTGACAATACAATCATCATTTAAGCTAAATCATTAGGTCCATAATGCGGTCAATATTTGGAACGCTAAACCCCCACAAAATTGAAAACATTAATAAAATAAGAGCTAAATATGCATATTAGATGCTTATCTTGTACAAAAAATGTGCGCCTTTTCTCAACGTGTGTGTGTGTGCATGCACACACACAGACACACACACACACACACGCACATACACAGACACACACACACACACACACACACACACACACACACACACACACACACACACACACACACACACACACACACACACACACACACACACCACAAAATGATCGAGCAGTGATGAATGGGCTGAACATGGTGCAGTGTGACCGACATTTAGAACAATGGTTTCAGTATCGGGTGAGTGTGTGTTTCTGGCTGGTTTGTGTGTTTATACATGTGGGTGTGTGTCAGGGCAATCAGTCACTTAGTTGGAGCAATGTGGCATTAATGTCTTGTGTGGATTTGTGTGTGTATTGGTGTGTATGTGTTTTGTTTGAGAGGGGAGGTAGAGAAAAAGTCCTGTCTGTGAATTTATTCCTGTATAAGAATATTATTTTACAAAACGCGCCTAAATAAGAAGATTTGGAAACAAAAGCAAGGGTTCTTTGCACCTGCCTTTGTTTGTTTGTAGGCAGAGCATTGTCTGCTGAATGGCTTCTTTAATGCAAGCCTGGAGGTCTAAAAGCAAATGTGAGCTTAAAGGGATAAGCCATCCATTCAGTATAATTTAAAACGCCTATCCTTCTTTAGAAACGCCTAATTGGAGTCACTGAGCTATTTTCATTTACATCTGCGGTTATTTTTCAGGCAAGGCCTTATTAAATTGTCGATTCCCTTAATTTATAACTGCTCTGAGCAGAACCTCACCGCACGCTTTGCTATTGACAATCTTCTCACTGTGTTTCAACACGGTACAATGGCTTTATAGTCATGCATTTATTGGTGTATTTAATTCACATGTTCTAAATGGCAGAAATATCAAATTTTATTCAAAACTGCTTTTTGCAATTGCTGTAACGTTGGCTGTAGGAAACAGTGTAACTTCCTGTTTCTAGTCACTTACGTTAGCACCGAACAGCTGATTTGTGGAGAGAGGTGCAAAAGAGTCAGTAAAACCCTGAAAAACCTGATAATATTGCAGGTTTAGTTTAGATAAGTTCGCGACAGTTTTTTTCAGTATAATATATAGAGAATGTCTGACTATAATGTGTGTCTCCCATTTTCAAAATGGAGATTTCATGCCTTTTTTTTTTTTTTTAATGCTTAAAGGTTTGAGCCGTTGGATTGCATTTACACACAAGAAGTAGTTGTACACTTGAGAAGTTTTCACAGAGTGGAAAGTTCTCAAGATTAAAGAGGTTGTGCAGTGAACTGTTATAAATGAAGGGAACCAACATTTTAAGACCCGAGTTGAAAAATAGCAAAGCTATCCTATAACAAACGGTGGTTTTCCCCGCCAGCAGTCTGTTTATATTTCAGTGAAAATATTGTAACTAAGTAATAAAAAGGTTTTCTTTTACCAGAAGCCCAGATTTATTTAACGGTTGCCGCTCTGCGAAATAAGGCCTTGTCTTTAAATTTCCCAAGACATTTTCCTCTAATATTAATTTTAATTTAGAGCCATGATGGAAATAGTTTTTGGCACCGCACATGTTTATTTCCCAAGATGTACAAAAGAAAATATTATTCCCAGTTTTTTTGGCACATTTCTTCATTTTTTCCATATACAGTGGTACTTTGACTTACGAGTTTAATTTGTTCCGTGACAGAGCTCGTAATTCAATCTGCTCGTATAGCAAATCAATTTTCCCCATTGAAATTCATTGAAATGCCATTAATCCGTTCCAGCCCCCAAAAAACACCACGATTTTTTTCTGTTACGTGTTTTTAAATAAGAAAAATGTATTTATAAATAACAAATATTGTATAAAAACATAATAAAACACAATAAAAGACAATGTGTAGATCATTTTTGCCTTCTCGCAGATGATACCCTCCGTCACGCTACCTCCTGCGAGCTGCTTCTCCGTCAACCACACCAACAGCAGATTCTCCATCTTTTCATGGACAGCCCGCAGCGTAGACATAATTTTAACGCCCTGGGCTGGCGTAGTACCCTTTATCGTCTCCTTCTGCTTCAGTACGGTACATATTGTAGAAGTACTACACTTGTACTGCCTCGCCGATTCCATCACACGCACACCTCGCTCATGTTTTTCTATTATTTTGCACTTTAAGTCAATGGACGTCATCCGTTTTTCTTTTTCTCAGCACTAACTTTTTTCTGCTTCCACGCTCAGGTCACCACGTGGAGTGAAGGAGTGAGACGCGGGATGCTGGCCGCATTCGCTTGCCACGCCAACCAGCGGCGGCACCTGATGCTCGCTCCTCGGAACTCCCATTTTGCTCGCAAATCAAAACAAAAAAATCGACGGAACAACGGCTCGTAACTCGGAAAACTCGTATGTCAGTGCGCTCGTAACTCAAGGTACCACTGTACATGTATACGTGCACAGAACTAAAAAGAGAAAATAAAAAGTCCCCTTCAGCAACCCTCCCGGACATGCTACGCACAACTATGAAGTGTGTGTATTTTTGTGAAGTTTACCAATAGTGTTACAACTTACAATGTCACTCCTGTACACTAATTAGGATCATTTAGATTTTTATCAAAATATTCAAATAGCCTAAAGGGTCCAATAGTGAAAAAGCAAAATTCCCATTTCCCAATAATACGTTTTAAAATCGAATTACTGGGGTCCCACAACTGGAACATCCTGAAAAAAACATTGAAACACCCTGAAGAAAAAAAAACCCCATAATGCATTAGAACAGCCTAAACCAGGAGGAAACTTACCCGAGTGAGACCCAGCGAGCGAACTAAGCAACCGTGCGTTTTCATTGGCTCCGTCAAACAGTTCAACCGAGTCGTTCATTGCTGTCTGGAAGACGGCAAACTGTCCAAAGACCACTGCAAAACAAGAAAAATAACACGTGATGCAATCAAGCAAGTCCTTTTTTACACACACAGCCGCCTTTATGAAGGCACCTACACTCCCCGACAAACATCGTCAAGGTATGGATGTTGTCGATATTATAGATATCGCCCCCGGCCCTGAAGAAAAATATGATTATCATCATTTCTCAAACTGTACTTACCAAACTGTGCGGACACAGAGATGTAGTAGGAGCACGTCTGTCCTGTTGTGTAGTTAAAAGGGAAGTTTGGTGATAAGACGACTCCTTCTGATCCTCCGTACTGCCCCCCGCACGGAGCTGCCGAGACACACACAAGATTAGATTTGTTTTTATGTATATTCTTGGAAAAAATAAATACTGTAGCTCTGCTATGTTTAATTGAGACTCACAAACATTTTTGGTGTGTTTATGCTGCAAAAGAGGCTGTATTTTCCAGTGGACTGCCATGTAAGTAGTACTGTATATACACATACAGTATATAGATCTATATATATGTATATATATATATATATATATATATATATATATATATATATATATACACACACACACACACACACACACACACACACACACACACACATATAAGTATATATATATTTGTATATACAGTATATGGCAAGGACGAGCTGTTTGAGTGTTTGTATGTAGGTGTCTATGCAATGCATATATCAAAAGCCTGGTGGTTTATGTGTACTTTTACACGGTTGTCAGTCGGGAAACGACCCTTTCTTCACCGGCTCCGTCTTCCGTGATCCGGCTGCTAAGAGCACCCCTGCCTCACCCACAGAGTAATGTCCGGCATCGTGAGAAGTGAGTAAATGCAAAAAACTGCAACAAATAGTACACCGCTGCCACCGCCCCAATAGACAAATAAATTCTGCATTCTTTCCGTTTCTCCAGCTCTCTCTCTCTTCTGCCTTGTTTCCAGAGCAACGTTGTGCTCTGTGATGGTTCTGCTTGGGAAACAATAATATGTCTGGAATGCAAAGTACAGCAAAAAACCTGTGATTATTTTGTTTTATTTACCTTGCTCAAAAGGTAATTACCAAACACCCCCCCCCTCCCTAATTCACTTCTCCTTTTATTTTCCCCTGCTCTTCTTAGGTATCCCTGTATGCCGTCCTCCTGATCCTGTGCTCTGATATCGATTGCTATTCCTTGGATTGAGTCTTGTTAAGCTGCTCCGCTTGCGCTCCCTGGCTGGGGGTCTTGTCTTGATCTACACATCGTTCCCCCCCATGGTAATATTCCAGGTTAGGTGTCAAGCCTTATCAAAACTCTTCACACGCAGGTGCTTTGATCACTCGCACACACACACACACACACACACACACACAAACACACACACACACAAACGCACACACACTGATGCAAAAAACACAAGCAAAAAGTCTCTCCCTCTCCCTCTCTCCCGCTTTGATCTTACAAACCCATAATAACACTTTGCATCATGTCTCGGCTGCTTTTTTCTGTCCAACTTTGCCTCCGAAAAACACACACCCACATAAAGAGACACACTCACATACATATAAAGCGTAACACACAGAGAGACAGCAACATGCAGCCACACACACACACACACACACACACACACACACACACACACACACACACACACACACACACACACACACACACACACACACACACACACACGCGGATGAACACACAACATGAAGACCGACACTTACACCCAGTGACGGATAGGCCATCTGGTGGCAATTGGGCAAAGGCCAGAAGGGATGCCCTATTATAGGCCACCGAATCCCCGCCCAGCAGGGCATACGAAAGGTGACGTACTGTAAGGAAGATTGTTTTCACCGGTGCACCGGTGTGGCCCTGGGGGCCTGAGTCCTTCTGATCGAGGCTCACCCCGCAGACGGTGTGAGGCCGGTAATGGCCAATGGTAATGGCAAGAGGCGATGGGGTGAGGATACCGTCGTTAGGGACCTCTGCCCGGGCCTCGGCGCATCGCCTCCACGGCCTTTCCAAGCCTCGGCGGCGAAGGTGGCCATACAACACTCCGGCGTTGCCGCTTCCAGGGCCGCGGACTTCATTATACGCTGCCCCCTCGCCCCCAGGCGACCCTCGACCGGGGCGGACTGTCCTCAGTGCGCCCCAACCGAGTCACATCGCTCCTGACGGGGACCGGTTCACTCGGCACGAAGGGTCAGTGGCGATGTCGGCCACGCCCCCGCCCCGTCTTGAAACACGGACCGAGGAGTCTAACGCGCCATGTGCGAGTAAAAGGGTCTCACGAAACCCCGCGGTACAGTGAGCGGGGCCCGTGCGCACCACCGACCCGCTACGGCCTGGTCCATCAGGGGGGCGGAGCTTGAGCAGCTGCGATAGTACCCGAAAGATGCTGAGCGGTGTCTGTGCAGGGCGAAGCCAGAGGAAACTTTGGTGGAGGTGCATAGCGGTCCTGACGACGTGCAAATTGCTCGTCCGGCCTGGACATTGGGGCGAAAGACTAATCTAAGTATCTGGTTGAGGCATCTAGTGGGGCGCTGTCGGCACCGTGCTCAATCTGGAGATAACCCATATCTCCCGATTAGGGGCCTTGCTGTGTGGAGTTTGCATGTTTTCCGCAAGCTCACATGGGTCTCCTCCACCATAAAAAATAACCCCAATTAAAAGCAAGCAAACACTTTTAAACCCTGTTAAAGCAAAAAAAAAAAAAAAAAAAGCAAATGATGTAAATATACCTTATAACCTCATGTGGTCATCTGGGTAAGTTAAAGTTACGTTCAACGACACTGACCACGACGATTAAACTCCAAGTCCTTTGGGACTGACACAAACTGACCGTAAGAAATAAAGTCAGTCCATTTCAAGTCGTCCAGTCGGGAGTCCCAAGTGGAAGGGGCAGCATACTCAAAGGGGTTTTTTTTACCCCCTTTTGGGCAGTTTTTTTTTAAATTATTATTCTCGTAGAGAGGGACAGGAAATGGGGGTTAGAGAGATGTAGAGACATGCAGCAAATGACCACAGGCTGGATTCCAACCCCGGTCACTGCAGGCGTTTTGCCTATGTGGTACACGGTCCTATCCGGTTGAGCCAGCATACTTAAAATCCTTGTCCCCCAATTCCGTCCGGACACGAGCAACAGACATCAGTAGGAAGTCCTACGATCTCAGGCTATAATGGCCTTGACTTAGAGAAAAATCAGTGCTCGGGTATGGAGGAGATCTGCAAATGAAGCACAACCAGTGTGTACACCTGGCATACACAGTACAGGGCATACAGGGTATGACGGTGTGTGTTCGATATTTACAGCCAGTGAGGAGACAAAAAGCACAGTGACAAACGGTATCCAGCCTCGCAATTCAGTAGAGGAGGTCTCCACAGTCCAGCACGGGCAAAGAAGTTGCCGACACACAACATTTCCTCGCTTGGAGGAGAAGCACGATTTATCTCTGTGGAAGAAAACCGAGTTGCACCTGAAGACTGGACACAAGTTTGTCGACGCGAGTTTTGAAAGACAATTGGTATTCAATAATTATACCCAAATATTAGTATCTGGAAACTCGCTCAATTTCATTCCCTTCAGAGGTCGCGGCACTTGGAAGGTTAGACTGCAATTGTCTTGTGTTTGTGAATAACAATAGCTTGGCTTTGCACAGCAATAAAAAAAAGACTGGAAAAAAAGTCTGTACAGCAGACGATGAAGAGCAGTAAAGAACAGTGTCATCAGCATAAAGATGGTGCATAGCATTAGATAGGATGTCACAAAGGTCATTTATATATATGGAGAATATGGTTATTCTTTTGCACCAGAACAGTTTTTTTTGTTTGCTACTAATTGCACAAATTTTTGACCCATCTTCAACAGATGGTGGCTGAATAAGAATCTTTGTTACCGTGCTTTCAAAACTGAAAAAAGTGCATTCGTGGTCAAAGTGCGAATATTTCAGCTCAGCGTTAGTGTTTGCATGTACGGTCCTCTGCATATACTGTATTCAAAGCCTGGTGGTTTATGTGTGCTTTTACACGGTTGTCAGGCGGGAAACTAGCCCTTTCTTCACCGGCTCCGTCTTCCGTGATCCGGCTGCTAAGAGAACTCCGGCTTCATCCAAAGAGTGAAGTCTGACATCCCTCAATGTGAGTCAATACAAAAGAAACTCTGCCACACCTTCACAATAGACAATGTAATTGTGCATTCTTTCCATTTCCCATTTCCATTCTCTACTAGTTACAATTTAAATTTAACTGTATGTGTGTGTGTGTGTGTGTGTGTGTGTGTGTGTGTGTGTGTGTGTGTGTGTGTGTGTGGGCGTGTGTGTGTATGTGTGCATGTGTGTGTGTGTGTGTGTGTAGCAGTGTGTGTGTGTGTGTGTGTGTGTGTGTGTGTCTGTGTGTGTGCGCGTATAAGCAGGTATCATGCAAGTGTGCTCATGTGCTTGTGTGTGTCTAAAGTGTGGGGAAAGAAAAATGCGACACACACACACACACAAACACACACACACCCACACACACACACACACACACACCCACACCCACACCGACACTCACACCCACACCCACACACACACACACACACACAAGGCCACATACTTTCCAGTTTGCTTTTCGCAGTATCTCCAATATCACACATGGAGACCGGGAAATCAATTCTGCATGTAATACACTTAAGATTGTCCGAATTCAGCTTCCAGTGTGTGTTCATGTGTAAGCTTGTGGGAATAAAAATTATATCTGTCCTTGTGTGTGTGTGTGTGTGTGTGTGTGTGTGTGTGTGTGTGTGTGTGTGTGTGTGTGTGTGTGTGTGTGTGGTGTGTGTTGTGAGTTGTGAGTTGCCTCTAGGCGGCACTCTGTCACAGCTGAGACTCTTTCCTTCTGTCTCACTATTACGCACAAACTCACGGATGCACACACACACACACACACACACACACACACACACACACACACACACACACACACACACACACACACACGGATAAATGTGCATGCATGCATGCGTGCACACACACACACACACACACACACACACACACACACACACACACACAGCCAGCCCTATCAGCAGTCACAGAGAATTCATCCTTTCTCGCACCAGCTCTTAGTTACCATGGAAACCAATAAAAGAGCAGTTTGAGATGGGAGGGGCAGGGGGCATGGAGGAGGAGGAAAGGGTTAAAAGAAAAGTAAAATGTGAAACCAGAAAAATCCAGGACGGGTGGAGAAAAGAGAGAGCGTCGAAAGAGGGAGATGGAAAAAGAGAGGGATCGTACAAAGGGGGGAAATGGAGAATTGGAGAGCGATGTGTGAAGTAGTTACAAAGAAATCAAAAAAAAAAGAAATTAGATGGAGGGAGGGACGAAGAGGCGGGACTGGAGGGATGGAAAGGAGAGACAGAAAGAATGTGAGGGGTGATGTATTATTTAAAGGGGTCTCACCCTTTCTAATGAGTTTGGTCCAAAAGCCCCTGGGGCTGCCCAAAGATAGAGAGAGAGAGAGAGAGAGAGAGAGAGAGAGAGAGAGAGAAACTTCCCCAAACTCTATGTCCTATATCAGCTGCAGAGTTGTTGGCAGCCATTTACTTGGGGATCGTAGAATTACTGAATTGAAGAAGGACGAAGACCGGACGACATTGGCAAGACCAAAGATCATACCATACATTTTGAGATAGATTATTTTATTGATATATCGCTCAGCCCTAAAGATGATCATCCGACCCACCTCCCTCCCTACTGGAACGGAAACCAGGAAGCTACGCCTTGATTTCCTCCTGCGACAATGTTTCATGAGCATTTCTGTTTATTTACCCAGCAAAGAAGGTTCATTAATTAACGACGACACGTCAAACTCTCCTGCGCGCGTCTCACCCCAGACGTCCCTCTGGTTCGTCTGCAGCGGCGAGGAAAAGCGGAGGGCTCTGCCACGGGGAAATGAGCGAGCGACTTGTTGGAAGCTGAACTTCGAGGCGGGCGCTTCGGTTCGGAGACATCCAGGACACCTCCCTTTTCCCCGCTCCCAGATAACGCTCACCCGCTCCCGGTCGCCCGCCTCCCCAACCGTCCGCCGGTGCGCGTCTGCTCCGCGGTAGCTATCGTGCGCAAGTGCGCGGTCGGACTTTGGACGCGCCCGAACTGTCACTTCTCGTTTTTTTATTTTTTTTATATGAACACACATCATGTGTTATTGCATGAAGAACAAATCACGAGACGAAACATGCTTTCTGGAAAGTACGTGGAAAGTAGAAGGAATCGACCCGCCTGCTCACTTGGGATGCACCCATGGTGATTTTCCGCGGCCGAGTCTGATCGTCGGATTGTTACAAGCAAGTGGGTCGATACCGATACAGATTGCAGAATTTTTTGGTGTTTTTTTTGGGGTTTTTTTTAAGCGAAGGATAATAAAGAGAGAAAGAAAGAATACATGAATAAGATGAAGATTTTCTCTTCAACGGGCCGAAACCTGCCTTCAACGCAAGAAATAGCTGTCGCCACGTGCGATTAGAGGCAGCAACTGCACATTCGGCACAACCGGCAAAAGGGAGACGCCGCGTTACTGTACATGTGGCATCAGCGGTTGTTTTTGTTCCAAATGATATTGTATAATTTCAGATTTAAAGCCGTCCTCTTAGCGCGCCGGTCAATGAGCTGTGTCCGTGCGGCGGCTCCGTGCGCGTCGCTCCCCTGGGCACCCCTCCCCGACCCCCCCCAGTGGACCCCTCTTGCGACTTGTGCTATTTGGTGAAGTTTTATCGCTTAAAACTACTTTGCATTCACGCACATTCTTTTTGCAAATCGTAGCTTACAAAAGCTTGTTTAATCTACGAGAGCTTTTCGATTCCACTTGAATCTACTTTTTCCAGTACTCGTTCGTGTTCGGGGCTCCGGAGCGTTGCGTTTGTGAAATGTGGGTTTGTGAAGCCCTTCGAGGCTGTTTTGTGATTAAGAGCGATACAAGTGAACTGGATGTGAATTGACTTGACGGATGGAGAAAACACGGACGAAATAAACGAGAGAAAAAAAAAAACACCGGCCGAAAAATAATCGAGAAAAATGTTGGACCTGCGCATCCATCAACTTATCTACCTACCTACCTTCCTATCTTCCTACCTACCTACCTACCTACCTACCTACCTATCTATCTACCTATCTTTGCCTACTAGTATGGCTCCATTGTAGACATTTAACTGCATATACAGTATGTATGACTGTATGTATATGTATGTGACAAATAATCTCACCCACCGACCCACCTGCCTACCTACCCACCCACCTACCTACTTACCCACACACCCACCCACCCACCCACCTATCTACCTACCTGCATACCTACCTACCTAACCACCCACCCGCTCACCTACCTCCCTACAGTACCTACCTACCCACCTACCTACAGTACCTACCTACCAACCTATCTATCTACTGATCTTTGCCTGCTAGTATGTCTCCCTTGTAGACATTTCACTGCATACGTGTATGACCGTATGTATATGTACGTGACAAATGATCTCTTGAACTTGAACTTGAAATTGTAAGGTTGGGTGGAATGGATCGCTAGAACAGCAGATATTTTCTATGCCACAGTGTCTGCCTATGAATTCATATCCCATTTAAAAGAATCCAACTGTAATTTGGATTTGCTGTTGGACTGCGTACTAAAAATAAACCACCCTCACATTCAAAGCTCATAAGCCTATAATGATAATCTCCTCATTATTTTTTATTTAGACTACAACAATTTGTACCACAATATGACAGAGGAAAATGGAATGGATTTGTGCTTCAAAGTGACATGGGGCACCACGCCGCACCACGACTGTATCACCACGGCGGGCGAGCGGTGGAGTAAAACCCTGCGTAGGAAAGGGACGAGCATTACCTTCTCAACATCAGCAGAAAAAATGATCCGCCGGCAAAGTGAGATCAATACACAACATTTTGCTTTAAACAAAGTAGACAGGGCTGAGTGTGACATACATTCACTTGATGGGCTTGGATGGTTCTGCTTGTTATTCATTGCTGTTCCTAAATAGCTACTTTGGGTGCAATTATCTCATCCCAACCTCCGTGCTCGTCTTCAGACTTTATTAAACAGAGTCTTCACAAGGGCCTTTGTGAGGTTGTTAGGGAACACATGTGTGCCAGTGTGTGTGTGTGTCTGTCTGTGTGTGTGTGTGTGTGTGTGTGTGTGTGTGTGTGTGTGTGTGTGTGTGTGTGTGTGTGTGTGTGTGTGTTCAAACGTTTAAAATTCCTTCCCCGTGCTGCAAAATTGGTCCGGCCCCGATTTGCATATTTTACCCATGACACCGAGGAGACCTAGACACTTTGACTGGCAGTTTGACAGGTGTCACTTCCTTAATTCTTTGAGCTGACCATCAAATAAAAAGTCCATTCCCTTATCTCTCTCTCTCTCTCTCTCTCTCTCTCAGCACCTCTCTCGCTCTCTGCACCCTCTCTTTCGGTCTCTCTCTCTCTCTGCACCCTCTCTTTCTGTCTCTCTCTCTCTCTCTCTCTCTCTCTCTCTCAGCACCTCTCTCGCTCTCTGCACCCTCTCTTTCTGTCTCTCTCTCTCTCTCTTTCTCTCTGCACCCTCTCTTTCTGTCTCTCTCTCTCTCTGCACCCTCTCTTTCTGTCTCTCTCTCTCTCTCTCTCTCTCTCTCAGCACCTCTCTCTCTGCCCCCACTCTCTCTCTCTCTCTCTCTCTCTCTCTCTCTCTCTCTCTCTCTCTCTCTCTCTCTGCACCCTCTCTTTCCGTCTCTCTCTCTCTCTCTCTCTCTCTCTCTCTGTCTCTCTGCACCTCTCTTTCTCTCTGTCCCCCACCTCTTTCTCTCCTTCTCCGCATCCTCTCTCTCTGTCTCTCTTCTCTCTCTCTCTCTCTCTCTCTCTCTCTCTACCTCTCTCTCTCTCTGCACCCTCTCTTTCTGTCTCTCTCTCTCGTGCTCTTTCTCTCTCTCTGCCCTCCCACCTCTCTCTCTCTCTCTCTCTCTCTTTCTATCCCACACACGCACGCACACACGCACGCACGCACGCACACACACACACACACACACACACACACACACACACACACACACACACAGAGACACCATTTTGGACAAGTGAGTCCGGCTAACCACTTCCTGGCATTATTTGCCAAAGTGTCGATATTGCTGTATGAA
Organism: Zeus faber; assembly: GCF_960531495.2. Taxonomy (NCBI): domain Eukaryota; kingdom Metazoa; phylum Chordata; class Actinopteri; order Zeiformes; family Zeidae; genus Zeus; species Zeus faber. The sequence goes on along the minus strand of NC_137190.1, from coordinate 16,453,973 downwards.
CAGTATGTGTATAAATATTACACTCAATTTCAATTGTGGGTCCCCTTGAAGTATCACGATCATTCTGATCAGTGATTTTTAATCATTATTGCTCTTGAATTATCAAATCTCAATCTCAAGTCTCCAATTATTAGTCTTGAAGTCCTCCTAGAAATTCTCAAATAAATATTCTATTCAATTTATTCTGCCTTTATTCTGCCTTTTCCTACAGAATAAACAGAGTGAAGCTGCAGTTCATCAACATTAAAATGGATAAAACAGACTGGCAGAGGGAATATGAATTTGTGTTGGCCAACAATGTCACAGCAGCACCTGAATGCATGTTTTTTTTTATAAACAAGAGCAAACTGATGGGAGCACCGATTTGTCACCAAACCCATCATATCCATAACAAAGTCTAGAATAATGGCCAGGTCCTGGCTGACATGCTGAGTCAGAGGTGGTGTCACATCAGTTTTATTTTGCTCTGCCACTCCGTCTGCGAGGGACTTTGTTTTTTCTCTGCTTTTTATTTTTGAAAATATTATTGTGTATAGACTGGAAATCTTGTTTGTGTCATGTCAAACAACGATCCCCTATGTCATATTCACCTGGATATGCGCATACAGACAACATACAGCAAACATACATACTGTATATACTGCATACATATATATAGTGCACATACATATATAGACATATATATAATTATATATGTATATATGTATACATATTTCCGTGCACTAAGTTAAATTCTATTTTACTGTATTTATTTTTATATAGTACAGTAGTTTGTTTATATGTACATGTGTATACACATTCGATACTGTATATGTGTGTATCTGTATATATGTGTGTCTATGCGTATACATATGTATATATATGTGTGTATATGTATATATGTATGCATGTGTATGTATGTATATGTATACATGTGTATCTATATAGCAATAAAGTATTTCAATCTTATCTTATAAATATATACAAACACACACACACACACACACACACACACGCGTAAGCACGCACACACGCACACACACACACACACACACGCACACACACACACACACACACACACACACGCACACATACGCGCACACACATATATATACATACACAGTATATACACAGTATACATATACATAGGAGGCTTGTTGCTCGTACCTTTGCATGATGGGAGAACCTTGTCCCACACTGGCTTTCCGTCACGGCCCAGGACGCAGGTGATGGTTGGGGCGCCCACTATGGTGTAACCATGGTGACAGCTGTAGGTGACCTGAGAGCCCAGTTTGTAGTCGTAGCCCGTCCTACTGCCGTTCATGATGTTTCCAGGGTCGAAGCACGCTTCTCTGGGCTTTTCTGTTCACAGTGGAACACATTGGGTTACTACTGAGATTGTGCATGCAGGGTCTGAATCACTAATGATTATGGTGATGTTTATTGGTCTGCTTATTGGTGCTGTGGATTCCAAATATACATTTGGACTTTGGCATTCTTTCAAGGCTAGCTTTTCTATAAAACACTAAATGGAATACACCTGTTTGAATTCTACATTCGATGAGAATGCCGTTTCCGGATATAGTCATCAACCTACATGAAGGTTCAAATATCTCAGTGAAAAGCCAAAGTCTGGTTGGACCTGGCAGAGAATAGTCCAGTGGGTGCTCAAGGAAAACATTAAAATAATTGGTAATTTAGGGACATTTAAAAAATATAAGAAACAAAATGTGCTTATGTTTTATTCTTCACAAACTCTGCCTCTAATTACATTTTTTTTTCCCCCACTGAGAAAATGGTTTCTTTCCAGAGTCGTACAGAAATGGTTGTTTGAGAGATTAGTAACAAATGCCGAACAACAAAAGTTAATTAAGTATTAGATTATCATTCATAAGAAACTTTTGGCCTGTTGCAAAGTTGAATTTTTAAGCCGTCTTTCCACTTTGGTTGTATTCTGTGGCCTATAATTAAAAAAGAAAGAAATAAACAAAAAACAGTGACAATCAAAAAGCATTTCTTCATTAGAACTTGGCATTTCGCCACCTTCGCGCTTTCCATCGTTTGATCAAAACTTGTGTGACTGAAGGAAAAAATGAGACACGGAGAAAGATGGAGGGCAAGAGCAAGGTGAGCAAAAAGGGAGACAATAAAGCATTAAAAAAAAAAAAAAAAAAAAATCATTTTAGTTTCAAATTAATCAGATTGAAAAGGAGCGATAGAGCCGGCGAGGTGCAAGCACGTGTAGTTTGAGAGACAGATTGCAGTGTGGGAGATAATCATTTTTTAATTAAAACAAGACGGGGTGAGAGAAGGCGAAAAGGGGAAAGTTTATAAGACTTGACGGTGCAGATCTGGGCTTTTGGGAGCCTCACAGTCCTCCCAAAAACTTGGACTCGTCACATAAATCCCCTTCAATATTCCCTCGTTGGTTGCCAGGTAGGAAGACAGTATTGCTTATACAGTATATTACAGTTCATTATTACGTGGCTCTGGAATATTGTCAGTTATATCTAAATAATAACCACTGATCGGTTAATAATGACTGTTGCCATGGGCAACCACTTTTTGGTCGGGTTTCACATCCCATGTATCACTATTTGACATCAGCAGTACATACGTTTATCTTGTAGGTTCAATATTTATGTTGTTTTTTTTAGTTTTTTTTTAGTGAATAGTTTTCTACGGTGTTGCAGTGTTAATTACGTTGTTGTGGACTCTTTTTCGTACCGAGAGATAACACTTTGTTTTGCAGGCGTAGTTGGCATGCTAGTTTTAAATTCATTTTAAATCAATGTTGTGTCTCAATGAAATAATTTATTGAGTAATTAGCCGTTTAATAAGTGGGATAATTCACAGCCAGCCGGTCATTACCGAAAAATAACCCCAGACAGAGTGATCAGGAATGCACATTAACCCGTTATTATTGCCATGTTTGACATCCACATTGTTACTTGGTTTCTAGCCAGACAGTGCAACACACCACGTCAGGGCTGCAACCCTAAAATTCTGTATCAAATAAGGCCTTGATAAAAGCAAAAAAGTGAAAATGAATTCAAAAGCAAAGCGATGTCAGTTTGCCGAAATTGAACACCGTCACCTGGATGTGGGATCATTAGCTTTGACTAATACGTTTCCCAGACGTCCGTCGCGTGTTTACCGGATTTCAAACGAGGACTTGGAGTTAGATATGTAGATTAAATTGCGCTCGCTTTGCCGGGATTTCCATAAAATTTAGATTTTGCTTTAATTGATACTGATGAAAAATGTTTTTGGGTGGATTCCCATTACAGGTGTCCGGCCAGGAGGAACATGGAAGTCTGTGTGTTGGTTTTTTTTTTCCACTCCGATTCATTTTTATTTATCTATTCATGCATGCATTTTGAAAGTTGTTTCCCCGTATCGTGGCCGCTGGTCGGAGAACCGAACATTTGTTGTGGATTTCAAACCGCCACGGCCGCGCGCTACAGCCGATATTAGCGCTGTGTCAAATGGAATAACGGGCGTGCACCACCTGCGAACTCCTGTCATTGACACTGACCTGTGTTTCTTAAAATGGTATCTGGATAAAATAAAACTAGACCAGACAATATATAAAACTGATTATTTCTATGTAACTCATTCATTGTTATATTTATCTTTGTCAAACCATCAGTGATTGGAAATAAAAACACATTTGTTAAATTGTCAAACAATATAACAAAAGTGACTATAAACGTATTTGGAATTATCTGGTTCATCCAGCTGTCTAATTGATATGAGACATGGAGTCGTTGTTGAAAAGCCATCTATCTGCCTCAAGGTTATTCAAATGCTAAATACCTGGTAAACTCTCAGACTGTGATATCTATAAACCAGAAGTAATTAGGCAACGACATTCTATGTGACTTGCTTTGACTATTGAAACTCTTGTGCCTCAGCTCTATGAAGCATTTTGCTTTAAAATGATTCTTTTTTTTGGGTTTTTGCTTCTCCACATGCTGAAGGTCCCAGCGCACGGTGCGGCCCGTGCCCTGAATACAGCTCGTACTGGATGCCGCGTGTGTCCAGGAAGAGGACGTGGTTTTTCCTAAAACATCTTAAAAAATGTTTTCCCTTCAGCACAGTTTCATTCCAAAGTTATTAAAACCCAATTTTTGAAGTAAGATTTCGGTGAGTCCAGGTTTTTTTTTTTTTTTTACGCTGTAATTACCTCGGTATTCGATGGCGAATCCAGACATGCCCAGCGAGGCGTCGGATCTGAATGCCAAGAAGAGACGGTTACCGCTGCTCTCGATGCGCTCTGGGGCCTGGTTGCCTTGGAGACTTGCAAGTAACGGCCCATTAGAATCCTCCCCTTCGTAGATGTGCAGGAAGTCGTAACTTGGCTCCATGTTAAAACTTAACAAAACAAGAAAGAACAAACAAGCACAAAGGTGTTAGAGCCAGCGAGTTTGGAGACTGAGGATTCGGGGTTCTCGCTGCTGCCTTTGTCCTCGGCGTCTTAAACGTGGGGATCGTCGTAACGACGTGGGCACCGGAATCCCTCTCCATCCCATCACAGCTTTTTAAATGCATCTGAATGGTACATGCCAACTGAGGATGCATCCAATAGCTCACACAGCATGTCTCTCAACAGCACACGTACGTTTGCTCTCCCAGTTTGTATGCTTCGCTCTTTCTGCCACAGGTCTGCGTCGGTTAACCTGCTTGATATTACGTCTTTGCTGATAGACCTTTGCTATTTGTGTACGTGTCCGTATCGGTGTGTGTGTGTGTGTGTGTGTGTGTGTGTGTGTGTGTGCGCGTGAGAGTACGTTATGCGGTGTGAGTGGGTTAACACATCTCACACATGCTTTTGTATTCCCTTCAGAGGAAACAAAGGGTGAAGGACAAAAAAAGTAGAAGCCCCTATCACGGTTTGATATACAACCAGTATTTAAAGAACTGAACACAAAGGCAGCCAAAAAGATTAAATGGTACGAAATGGTGAAAATGATCAAGCCAGGGTAATTGCATATCTCTGAAATTGGCCATATAAGGTCGTTGCTGTCATCCAGTCTCGAGTGTAAATGTGACGTGATAGCCGCCCTGCCAATGGAAACCAACATAGATAATTATTGGATTTGTTATTAATATCAGATTTCACAGCTATGCAAACATAAATATTGAAAAGGAGTTCCTAAAGCACCTCCACTTATTGTAGGGATTAGCCAACCCCCGGAAGGGGATCCAGCCTCAGTCATTCCTCATTTTGTTCATATTGATATTTGCTCCGTTTGATTGGTGCTGCTCTGTGACATTCTCCAGATGTGTTGTTTTTTTTAACGCCTGCCACCGAAGATGCTCCTGGAGTTTCCCACAGTCCAGACTCAACACTGAGATCATTTGCTCATTATCAAGGCGGTCCTGGGAGATTTTTTATTAATAGAATAGTTGAATTTCTGATTAGAGCCGGAGGAATCATATATAATGGCAGAAATCCTCCGGTCATGGAGCATCCCTTGTCTCAAATTCCAAGAAAACTGTTTCTATACATCTATCCAAGCAAACAATTTTGGTCCAGTGCCTGATGTGAAATAATAATCTGTATATCCCAGGCCTTGATCTGTGCACATTACCTGGTGATGCGAAGATATTACATGAGATATTGCCTCATGTTGCCCTATCTGATCAGATTTAGGAGCAAATTCACATACATTTTATTTATATCAATGTATAATGTATATACAGTTGATCGTACGATATGTTGTCTTCATTTGTCTGTGTCTTCAGGTTTATGTGAGAGAATTTGTATAACTCACGAACTTCGTTTAAAGCCGCCTTACTAAGGCCTTAAAATTCCAGAAAAAAATAAAAGTCAACATATACAGTAGGTTCTTTTTAACTGCAAAGGTCTACTAACCATGATTAAATCAAGACTTCTGAATTTAAACTTACATTTTTTTTTTTTCAACTAGATTCCCTTTCCCATGATGAAAATGTAGATGTTTGGCTTTAGAACACAATGTTTCATCATGATTATTAGGATTAATACAATCATCGATTCCATCAGATGAACTACATATGACTATTCTATAGGTAAACAACAAAACTTTGGGGTGAAAACTGTTAAATATTGAATATTAATTTTAAAATATCTTATTTAGTCCATCAGTAAGTTCCAGAGTTTTAGAGACTTGCTCTTACTCAGCAGCCAAGAGAACAGTTTCCACAGAGCTCCCGATACTATTTATGACCCTGAGCTTTAATTTGCATATTGTTATGAAGGTGTGTCAGCGCCAAAAAGTTGTTGTAAATACATTTAAAGATGCAATCGATTTTGACATTTCTACCTTTTGAAGATGAGGGCGATAACAAAGTCAGGGTTGACCCGGATCCTCCAGTCACACTCCTTTCCTGGAGGGTAGGGCTGGGGGTAGTTCGGGGAGAGGATCACCCCCGACGGTCCGCTGGCATTACCCCCACAGGTTGCTGGAGTGAGAGAGAGGGAGAGAGAGGGCGAGAGAAGAGGAGGCACGAGTTTCAGTGGGTGAGGAAGGGGGTGGTTTGCATGTCAAAGCACCAAACAAGCACTTCCACCGCCAACAAGTCGCCACAGCTGACATTATCTCCCAGGTAGCTGCACGCAGGCGGGGAGTCATTCGGCCATCTCCAAAGTCATAAAATTGTAATAATTGTTTTTTTGTTGTGTTGATGTGTCACTTTATCTTTCCATTATGAAAGATAAAGTGACACATCAACACAACAAAAAAAACCAAACAGAGACGGGGCGACTGCCAACGTGTCACAGCGGGCCCCTGAAACGGTTGATCGTCCGTTGATTATTACGGCAAACGACAATCCCTTTCCCGCCTTCCCGCTACCGGGGAGCCTTTGAGCAGCCAGGGGTTTTACTCCCGGGCGTAAATGAGCGGATGATCGCCCGGAGGCCGGCGGCGGCAGCAGACCTCGCTGTGCTGGGGATTAACCGCCCTCGTCGCAAGTGCGATGAAGAGGGAAGTGTAAAATGGATAAGGAGAGAGAGAGAGAGGGAGAGAGAGAGGGGTGGGAATTAAACCTCAGCCGCTATCTACGGTAGTGGAGGGAAACGTGAGGTCGTCGGCAAACAAGATGGATGAGCTCGCTTTTCCCCGGTCGGAAGTAAGAGGAGAGGTGTGGAAAGCCGCGACGCCGGAGGGCCCCGGAGATACCGGAAACAAGAGGAGCGAGGAGGATCTTCCCCTTCTTCCGAGAGCACGCGAGCGTAAATCCAGGGGACATGAAAGGTGTATTGGCACAGGCAGATAGCTGCCGTCTCACTATTTAAATTCATGGCCACGGCATCACGCCGCCTTCCATGGCGTTTTGTATGGTCTTTGCAGAGATAACGAGGCTACCCCTGTTCCGAGTCAAGCCCAATATATAGGAGAATAGATCTGAAGGAGGCAGCGGAGTTTGGGCTGAGGAGGGGGCATAACTTAAAGCAAAAAAATATATAAAAACGGTGTGGTTTCATGGCTCATTTGGTCTCACGTGGTTCCGCCCCCTCCCGCTCCCCACTTAGTCGATGCAGGGAGGACGGTGGCGGGTTGGACCGCTCTTCTTTTTTTATTCATAGAGAGCCACTACGAGCTCTAAACTAGGTCAGCATCCCCCCCCCCCCCTCCACCCCACACGCCTTGTGTTCATTTCAACCAGCAGGGGGCGCCGAGCCGCGTTAAGTAACCGCTATACTGACGCCATCACACCTGTAAAGAAACAGTGAAAATGTGACCGGGATGGATGCGTTTCCTTTCGAGTACAGTCCCATATTCCATTTTACAGCTCAAAAAAGAAAATGTAAATACGTTCCGGTTTTAAAGTTAGGACTATCTTTCAACTGTGCAAAAGTGGTTCTCGCCTATTCAGATGAGCTTTGAGGTGTTAAGTCAAGGTTTTATGATTCTGAAATCAATAATGATATTCATTATATTTCCATTACTGCGGTGTCTGAAAATGTGATGATGTACAAGCCCGTAAAGCCAGGCGCCGTAGCACATTTTACTAAAGTGCAACAGAAATTATTTGTAAATCTGTCCTATCTGTCACAATGCTGTCTGCATTAAGTCTTCCTGCGGCAATTAAGATGGAGAGGAGGAGCATTTTAGAGTTTGATGATAAGAGCCTTTTTGCCTTTCAAGAAACATTTCTGGGATGACAAGTTTGCTTCCTCCTTCAGCATCGTCGTCGCAGGGATGACGACGTTTCATCGCGGCGCGGACGCCCGTTGTTGTGCGTAGTGCACCGAGGGCTGCATCCCCTCGTCGTGGTGCGATGGCCGAAATTTCCCCTGGGATCCACTAAAGTTAATTTCTTCAGATCTCATTTAGTCGGGAAAACGGAGGGAATCCCACAAGTATTTCTCGTGCCTTCTGACTATATTCAATTATGTCTCTATGAAAATATGCGGCGAATAACTCACGAGATGAGCGTGTAAACCCAGGAACAACTGGTGCACATAAGAGCGACGTACTCTTAAAGTTAACACACAAACAGACTGAGTCCAATGGGCACTCGCCTATGCACGTCGGAGGATCAGGCTGCCAGTAGAACCTGTTGTCCATGCGAACACATGTGATGGTGCCGGTTCCCTGAAGCTGGTAGCCGGGGTCGCACTGGAAGGTCATGCTGTCGCCCGGTTCCTTACTGTCGCCGTATCGGGAGCCGTTCACCGGGATTCCCGGGTCGTTGCAGGTCATTGCCGTGGTGGCTGAGAGGTGGAAAACAGAGTAGAGTGGTCCGTCATGAGGCTGCTTGTTTGGTTGTGACATATGCTTCAATGAGAAGCCGTTGAACCCTTTTAATTATGTCTCCTGGTTAAATAATTCCCTTTATTGAACACATTAGGTAATGAGATTCGAGCGCCTGAATATCAATATAAAACAATAGTTAAATTCCCTTTCTATTATACTTTGTGGTTCCTAGAGGTCCTTGCCAGCTTTGGTAAGGATAAAATATGACAATAATGAATTATCACTATAATTATTTATAATAATAATAATAATAATAATAATAATAATAATAATAATAATGATTATTATTATTATTATTATTATTAATTATAACAATAATACATTATTATTATGTATTATTCTCAATTGCTGGCATTATATTTCACTGCAGACTGCTGTTTTGCTGCAGCTGTCCATGTGAAACACCTATCCACTCTATCCTGTTAATTTAATAAATACCTTAACGGCGAGACATAACATTTTAATATGTTCATTTAGTTTATATTTATTACTCTAATGAAAGCAGCATTTATTCTGTTTATTGCAGGGAGAAGAACCCAGGGAAACAAAGACAAAGAAGACACTTTGTGGTTTTGTAAATTCCACAAAACATACTTTAAAGGCAGTGTGATGTAGTGTATGTATTAAAGAGAAGAACAGCAGCTGTTTGCAACATGTACTGTATATGAATGAGGTAATAATACTGGCCATCATACGTACATAATATGTATAATGTGTGCGTGTGTGTGCGTGTGTGTGCGTGTGTGTGTGTGAAGACGTGTGTGCATGTGTGTGCGTGTGTGTGCATGTGTGTGCGTGTGCGTGCGTGTGTGTGTGTGTGTGTGTGTGTGTGTCTTTCAAAGAGAGAGTGGCAATAAACAAATACCGGAGGAAAATATTCATAACAATCAACAAATAAAGTAGTGGGAGGATCAATGAAGTATAAGTGATGAACCACAAAACAATAAAAAATAAATAAATAAATATATATATATATATATAACAGTAGAATGGAAGACAAAAACCAAGGCTCATTGTGTTGGCTATTGGCTAAATATTCAGCGGTTACAAGCTGTTCAAACCGGTTTCTGTGCAGCGTGCGGCAGCACTTATTCATGAGTCTTCTCCTAAATTTCCAATTTTTCTTCCTTGACGAAAATTATTTAAGAAATCTGGTTAAATGCGGCTTCATTTTAGATGAATTCTCAAAGGGCCAATATAAATGAAGTGTGAAAAATTTTGTAACGTGCTTAAGGCCTGTGTGTGTGGATGGTCGTAATTTTGCATTGTTGTTATTTGGACGTCAGGGACAGTTCTCATCACAATATTTAATTAAATACATATTTTATTTAACAGCAATTACTGAAACATTTTTTCAATAGTATAAATTCTTCTCACTGTCAGTCAGTTATTAGCTATTCCTCTGGGGATGAATAAAGTAACTATCTATCTATCTATCTATCTATCTATCTATCTATCTATCTATCTATCTATCTATCTATCTATCTATCTATCTATCTATCTATCTATCTATCTTTCTATCTATCTATCTGTGGGGATGTTGTGGTGAGCAGCCACACCTGATCTAGGTGATTGGGTCAGGGTGGCTGCATACCTGTTTCTCAATGGTTGGTCTAACGAGCAACAGGTTAAAAGCCCCATCTTCACACTCACTCAGGATAGGAGCCCTGTCATGACACGTTCCATCTGCTCCCGGCTAATTCCAACTGGCCAACTCTCTACAATAAACTGGTGTTTACAGTCTATCTACAGTTTATCTTCTTCTGTGTCTCTGTGACGGAGGGCCCTGAAAACGCCACTTGGGTGGTGTGTGGTAGGAGAAACTGCCACACTATCTATCTATTGTAAACCCTCCCTCCTTCATGTAAGAATGACTATGAATGGTTAAATTACTTACTTGAAAACTGTATAGAAAATCCTTGTTTACTGATAAAGTAATCAGAGTCAAATTGCAGGGTGAGGATGTTGAAAGTGGAGTGGGTGTCCTCAGGTAGAGCCGGGCCAGACCATTCTTTCATCAGGATCCCCCCCTCCGACGGGCCAGATGGACCATCCCACACCCCCAGGATGTCGTGTCCCACCTCAGTGTCAAACACTATGAAGTGGAGACTGGGAGAAGACATAACACAACGAGTACACAGAATAAATATTATTATCATAATTATTTTGATTTAAAGTGTTTCTATTTTATTTCATAGAATTAGAAGGACTATGGCTGCATACCACATCAGGTTAGGATAGGGTAAGTGGATTTAAAGGTAATAAATAATAGAATAAATTCTGAAAACTATTAAAGGGAAAAGGAAAAAAAAGGGTGTAAGGGTTAGGAAAAATCAACATTGCATAATAATATTCCATGAATTTGATTTTTGAAAATGACGTTATCTTTCCCACACACCATTATCTATAGGGATCAACGGTGACCGCCCGGTTTTAAAACGCCTCAGTTTCCGGAAGTTCACTCCAAATTCACTGCACTGACCTTTGAGAAAATCCTAAATAAAGAGTGTTAAGCCCGGGATCAAGACAACCAATAACGAGATGGGACCATAAAACATTTGATGCGGAGCAAAAAAATAAATAAAAATGGAAAACGGGAAAAAAAAAGGCAAAGGTACAAGACTGTGCACATAATTATTTTAAGGGTGACGGAACTATGCATCCCATAACCCATTGCGAATGAAACCAATCCAGCGACTTCCGGCCTAACGATAGTTTAGAGCACTAGTGTGGAAATCCCGGTTGCTCGGTGGCAAACGTAACGCCGTGGGCACACGCCGCGACTTTGGGAGTCGCCAGATCGCTCGACTGTTCACACTGCAAGACTTTCCGTCGTGCGATCGGGAACGTTGAAGTCGTGGTTTCGCACTACATGACGGATCGGCGACGCATTACAAGGTCTTTCACCTTGAGGAGTCCCCACGAGTCTGCCAGGTCTCCAAAATGTATTTTGTCGAAAAAAAAACCCCACGCGATAAGTGGCGCAGGGAATTAAATTACAAGGTTGATATCATACAAACTTGTGGCTTCTACAGGAGCGTATACCATCGTTTCACAACCTCATAGCTCGTGGTGAGTCAAGCTTTGATGGTTTTTGGACACAACCATTACGAATAATCAAAACCTTGAGTCAGAATATGAATGGGACTTTCACTTCTGCTGAGCTGATTATACTCTGTTAATAGACATTTGGGATCTGCTGCCGTTGTTTCTGCTCTTCGTTTGGAGTAAAACATAATTTGTTAAAATGTTCAGCGATCAATTAAATTGATTAACACAAATGATAATACACATTTGGCAGATTAGACAAAAATGTCTGATTATAACAAAGTAGATAATATTAATATAAATTATAATATGTTATATATCATTTCCTGGCTGGAATTAATTTTCAATAGCACATTACAAATGTGTACTTCATTTCTATTGACCCTATTAATCTAAAATTAATCTACTTATTAAAATGTTCTTTTTTTTTTTTTTACATATTTTAGAGGAAGTCCTGTTTTTTATTATCTCCAGGATTGTATTACGTTTTGTCCTGTGAAATGCTTATTACCTGATGGTCTTTCCAGTGTCGGCCTGGATGGTCCAGGTGCAGTGGAGGTTGTTGTCGTAGGGAGCAGGGTATCCAGGAGACAGAATACGACCCGACACCGCTCCGGATAAATGGCCCCCACACTCCGCTGGAAGACACACGGACACACACCAGTCACTCAATTACATTCAGATTAGTTTACTCAATTGAACGTCAACTAAAAAAATTGGGGCCGGTCAAAAAAGAGAGGTGGAATCCCAAGAGTGGCACGAGAAAGAAGCATCAAGATTTGTTTGAAAAGGAAGTGATGAACGCTGAAGCCCTCCAAGCAAATGCTAAATAATAAAAGGAGAGGTTCTGCGTTTTGATCCTTGCTCAAAAATTGGTATGGCTCTAGATTTGATAAATTGCTTTGGTGCACAAATAATCCATAAAATGCCTTTGTAAGTACAACAGGGTTTTTTTTTTTTCTGTGCCTCCCATCAAAATAATTTAATTAAAATATGTGCCTTAATTCAATGTATTAATTTTAGCGGTCCGTTTCATTTATCTTCTATTCTCTGTTTTATTAAATGAAAAGATTACAAAAAAAAAAATCATAGCACAAGGAAAAAAAACCCACAAAGGGCTGTAGAGCCCAGTGGCGTTTACTTCAGCCTCAACACAATCTGTTTTGTTTTTTTTACCAATATCTGACATCTAAATATTGATGCAACTGACGGATTTATTCACTGAGTTCTAATTTGTTTATGATTTAGTGGTTTTCTTTGATTTCTTTTTCTTCTTCTGCCGGATCCCCTCTTGATATTCTTTGGGAAAAATTCTCTGAATTTAGAAATATAAAACTATTTGAAGCAGAAGAACAGCAGAAGCTAAGTTTCATCCAAACTGATCCACGTATGGAGCAGAAATGAGTGAAAAATCAACAGAATTTGACCCAAATCACGGACACAGTCTAATGCCTAATGCATTCAACGCCAAAATATGTCCAACCCAGGTCAAAGTATCTGCAACACAACAATGAGAGAAGCTACGAACATGGTTGAGGTGTCGTTTAAACCGGTATGTCACGTGCATCTCGTGGTTTAAGTTTCATCCAAATCGATTCACATACTGAGCAGAAGTTAGTGAAAAAAACAATTAAATTTGACCCCGAGTATTCAAGTGGTGCTGCTTGACCGACATTTTGCTGTTTTTACATTACATTTACATTTAGTCATTTAGCAGACGCTTTTATCCAAAGCGACTTACAATTATTCAAACACCGACGGACGCAGCCATCAGGAGCAATTAGGGGTTAAGTGTCTTGCTCAAGGACACTACAGCATGCTAGCAGGAGGAGCCTGGGATCGAACCAGGAACCTTTAGATTACTAGACGACCAGCTCTACCTCCTGAGCTACCGCCCCCCTGTTTGTATACAATCATCTACAATATAGATGCGATTTACAGTTAGACGCTTTTTGACGTCATCATACTATTTACTATAACTCTGGAGGTTGTGATTCAGAGTGTACGTTCGCACCGTGTCCAGTGAGCGGTGTAGACTCCGTCGCTCTGTAGTGGTTTGAGGATACAAACTATGTGTTTGCGTGTGTATTTATTTTCTATTTCAATTCAAATAATTGAATTAGAGCAACCTTAATAAAGTCATATATATATATACTTTTTTTTTTTTTCCGTTTTTTTAGTTTGTGAAAATTGAAGAACAACCTATTATTTAAAGTATTTGTTTTTCAGTGTCATTCAGTTTTAATTTCCGCTCATCAAACATCCAATGGATTTTAAACTTAAAATCTATCACTTCCTCTCGTTACAAAACCTGACTTTAAACAGTCCACAGAGCGAGATCCAAACAGGGATGGTTCGCGAACATTGGAAGTGGAAGAACTGGACTGGCCTTCACTCATCCCTGACCTCAACCTCACGCAACAACTTTGGGATGAAATTGGTCGACGTCAACCGCAAGCCACGCCTAAAGACCCCCCCGTGTCCAGCCGCACTAATGCTCCCGGTGCGGTCCGGACGAGTCCTCCCAGCGATGTTCCGGCATCTCGTGGAAAGGCCTTGCGAGAGGAATGGAGGGAGGCGGTTATGGCCGCCGAGTGTGGGGAGCGGTGATAATCATCCGTCCGTCATTTCGGGATGAGATGTTCGGCGAACTGCCGCCCACATACAGTACGTTCTTTGGACCCGTGCTTTAGTCTGATCGCCACAGAATGAATCATAAATGGAAACGACCAAAGAAAAAAATAATGATAATGTGCACCGGTCAAGGAAGGTGGACTTGGATAGCTTTATAGCTACCGAGGAACTTCCTTGGAGTGAAGGTGTCCAAAACACCCAGGCAACCAAAATCTGTGTCTGGACAGACTGACTCGACATGTGACACCAAAAATTATAGTATTTTAGGGGCTCTTGGGTCAATGCATTGGACTGTGGGAGCTCTAATCTAAGATGCCGAGGTCGTGGTCAAAATTTCAGCTCCCGTGTTGTCGGACCAAAACGGCTTCCACCCTGGCAGTGCATGGATGTTTGTGTTGACGTTGCAGTCTGCTTTTCCTCTTTGGGTTTGAACAAAACAAAAAACGAGGGAAAAGGTGGCTTTAGAGTCAGGGGATGCCGGGGAGAGCAATTTGTACTCGCAAAATCTGTTTGCGTTCCGGACATGAAGCCGCGGAGCGGACATGTGAATGCGACAAGGCCGGGGCACTTTCCTCGTCACGAGGTCCCGTGTTCAGCGACATCAGAGCTTGTATCATCTCTGCTATTTTCGAATTATGTCATTTTCGTGGCATTATCTGCCTGCGCTCTCCGGGGTTTTTTGCTGTACAGTGTGAAATGGTCAGATTCAGTGTCAGCGACGACACAAGCACACCCCAGCGACAGAGGGGATATTTCCATTTCCATGTCGGGTGGGTGGACTCAATTTACAGAACAGCGTTGAGAGCTTAGGGGTCTGGTGGGTGACCTCTAAGTTCTTATCTGAACGGTGAAAGGTAATTCATGCGCTCACTAGAGGGTGGGGGCGGAAAAAAATCAATTCTTCAATGTATCACCATTCCCTGTTAAAGAACCATGCATCAACGCACAAAACCTCTTAAATGGATTTGTACGATTATTTCTGTAACAGTGCTTTGTGTGCTTACGAATACATTTTATTTTTTATTGGGAAGTATTTCAGATAGATACAGTTTATTATACAAATAGATATGAAAAATATATTTTCCGGACATGGTGAAACCCATCCCACCAAATGTGTGTGCACAAGCGCTGGAATAGTATGTTTTCCATAAGTAACCTTGAAACAAACTAGAAATCTTTAATTTTTCTTCGACACCTTATACCGCTGGGAAATACGCCGCCACCTTTACCCAGACATTTGGCGTGCTTTCATGTGTTACTAAAAGATAATGGAAAGGTTCTGGAGAATGGAAGTTCCCCTCAAATGTATGCAGATGTGTATCTTGTAGGCTGAAAATTAAAAGTCACAATGATAAGCCGAGCTATCAAACTGTCTTTGTGCACACAACAAACTCAGGCCTTAAAGCGGGGAAAAAAAAACCGCTTTGGTGCGTCACCGCCGTGATTTCTAGTTTTGGCAGAGCTGAGTTGAATGGTTGGCAGCCTCATCACCCTAATTAACATCTGCCCATGCCAAATAAAGATAAATTTGGCCTCTGGCCGCTTATCTGCCACACTACCTGGGAAATATTCAAATAGATTTACAATCTCCCAAATACTTTATTTGGTTATTTTTAGTGAATAATAAAATGCTATGTGCTATTTGTAGATGGTAGTGGCATCATTAATGATGGCTGAACAGCCCAAAATATTTCCTGTATAAGTGATTTCATGAACCGCCATCTGCATTTCATTTTGTTTGTTTGATTGTTTATTCCAGTATTGGAAGACACTTCTGTCAATTCTGTATGTTTGTATGTGATCTGTTCATGGGCAGCCATCTTATACATCAATAATAACAATAACAATAATAATAATAATAATAATAATAATAATAATAATAAAAATAATAATATTAATAGAAATAATAATAATAATAATAATAATAATAATCATCATCATCATCATCATCATCGTCATCGTCGTAAAATTATTATTATTATTATTATTATTATTATTATTATTATTATTATTATTATTATTATTATTAATAATAATAATAATAATAATAATAATAGTAATAAATAAAGCTGCAGGCAGCAATACGCGGGGTCCAGGGTAGTCTGCCCTTCGTTAAATTGTGATTGCAGAAGTTCATTCGTTCCGGCCTGGTGAGGTCTGAGCCACTGTGCATAGGGTTTCCACCTCCAATGTATGTGGAAAATAAGGGACACCTTGCCAGCGGCCCCATGCCTTGGGGACACAAATCAAGTATGGTTCTGGGGGTCCTTTATGCATTCATTTGTGCTTCTTATGCATCAATTCGAGGGTCCCCTCGGCTGCTCTCATGAATGTAGGAAAATGTGGAGATACCAAATAATTGCTTTCTCTCTCTCTCTCTCTCTCTCACACACACACACGCACACACAGAGGAAGGCAGGTCTTCTGCTTACATCCTCAGAGAAGTGTGTTAACTTGTGTATCTGGAGAATGGCACGATGATGACTGTAAACACAGAATGATCTAACAACAACAGCACAGTTCTGGGCCATCATGAATTCAGCGATTCCGCTCTTCGTCCAATACCCATTTTATCCATCTTGTCTGTAAGTGTGGCAGATCCATGACATCCACACACCAAATTATCATTATCATTATTATTATTAATATTATTAATATTATTATTATTATTGTTATTATTAGTGCCCAGCAACGGTGGCATATAGCCATCGTTCACGTGTCTCTTGTTGATGGATGGTGCACAGAGCTGAGCGGCAGAACCCTGAAGCCCCGCCCCGCTGCTGCACAGAGCAGAGAGAGAGAGAGACGCACAAAGCCAGAGCGGACAGCGGAACGTTTATTTTTTTGTGTTTTGTCTTTCAAATCCTAATATCAATTTTCAACTTTGGACACAACAGAATAATATGCGCCCCAAATAAAAGCCATATTTAAGCGGGCACCGCTGTGAGGCTTTAGCGGGGACAAAAGCTCCTTTCCCGACATAATTTTTCATAATCACGGCAGAAGAATAATGTAGCATCAATAGTTTTTAATGAGTCGCATATTACATAATAAATTACTTTATTTAGCCGCTAGGAAAAGGAGAGGAGAAAGTCCTGACGACGAACAGGTAGCGGATTAATTTTCTCTGATGACATTACGTGTGTGTGTGTGTGTGCGTGCTTGCGTCCGTGCATGCGTGCGTGCGTGCGTGCGTGCGTGCGTGCGTGCGTGCGTGTGTGTGTGTGTGTGTGTATGTTGAAGACTCATTGAGAGCCGAAAATAATCTCCACATATCCTCCCTCCCAATACTCCCTACTCTTATCAACTCTCCTCTTATCTGTGTTTTCAATGTTTCGTGCTTTGGTGGTCACTTTTAATGTTCAATTCCTACTTTGGGACCTATTTTGCACTAACCCTGTACCCAATCCCAGTCCTCCTGAATTTCCCCTCGGGGATGAACAGTGTTTGTATCCCTTTAATTGCAATCCACTAATATAATTGAATATAACCATTTATAAGTAGGCTATCGTCATTTGACTTTGAATGTACATTTACCCTCCTCTCCCTCTTTTCGGAAGTCGTTGCGCCTGTTGACCAATTGGAACATTTCTCAAGAGTCTGTAGACAGTGGCTTAATTGGCCATATCTGCAATCAATTATTTATTTATTTATATGGCTTATACATACGCTATAGTTTGTATTATATTGTATATGTACCATGTGCTGTTATTAAGTCTTCCAACAGCAATTTTCTTTCTTAATTTGTTCAGTGTTAATTATCAGATGTTACTCTTTATTGGGTCTGTGGTTATTATAACTACACATTTATTTGGTGTGCACTATCACAGTGTAAGTATTAGCCTAACAGACGCCGGGTGGCGTTAAAGAAGCGGCTGATGGCGGCGGAGGTACCTCACCCGGCGCATGGCGCTTAATGAGTGAACGCCGCGTTGCAACAGTTTGCGGCGTCCTACACGCCGTTCTTGAATGAAAACACGCCTGCTGACGGCGGAAAAACAAGGCGATTAATGAGCCGTTTGGGCGTTCCAAAGTTGCTCACTCATCTCTGCCTCCGCCAATTTGTGCCCACGCCCTGTAATCTCCACGTCCCCATGCCTCCTTCCGAACACACTGTCCTAATAAAGACAGTGTGTTTTTATCTGACATTGTATTTAATTGTGTTCCGTTTCCTTATAAAAACAAAGCACTGTTTGTAACGGGGACACTTCCTCAGTCACAGCGCCCGACCCCCCTCGTGTCCCCCCACTACGTGGTAGAATCCGGCGCCACTGGTCCAAATTGCACCGAATTCGACAGTGCACGTCCTTGGGTCCCCGGCAATACGCCCGCTAAATGTGAAGTAGATCGGATGAACGGTTGTCGAGATAATCCGAGGACATACATGCATACAGTACACAGAGATTCCTTCTTGTATTAGTTTGATATTCTCAGGGGAAAAAAAAAATGTTGACGCCTTATTTTTCCCGTCTGGTCAGTTGCAGAACCCAGTGACTTAAAGAACAGTGAGATCAGCTCCATCAAGTGTTGATTATCAACATAAACAACGATAAGACACTCTTAGCAAGGCACATCCATACCCACTCCTACACCTTTGCAATTGGACCGCAGTGTTACTGCAACATGGGTCCGCAACCTGAAATGTTCTGTTACTGATGACACCCTGAATAATTCATTATCATATCATTCATAATAATGAATGATTCCTCAAACTGCACGCATCAACTCATTTTGTTCACAGTTTTTAATGGACCGGCACTTTGGTCCATCTATTTTTGTTTTTTTTTTACAATGGTGTCCGATTGGAAGAGCTTGGGTGGATCAAGAGATGATGCAAATGACAAATCATCGAACAATCAGAGAAAACTGACCGATCTGAACCGATCTTTTAGCTTTGCATCAAATCCGATTTGTTGCCCTGTTACGTTCATAGATGGATTTCAGTTGACGGATCATCAGACCTTTATGACATTCTGTCACAACCCACAACCCTGTTGACCCATTGGATAGAAAAATATATTTACAAGTAGGAATAGGAAAAAGGAAATATGCATTTGTTATTATTTTATTGAGGCTACAATAACCTTTTATCCATGAATCAGGATTGCTTTCTCCTTGAATATTTGATTTGCTGAATTACAATTTCCACTTTTCTCTTCACTGGAATCAGTGTATAAAACATTCGGTTTTTGGGGTAAATGAGGACAACAAATCAACACTTTAGAGTCTCAAGAAAAAATCCTTGATTCATCTTCCTAATGCTTGTGAGCTTTAAAAATATAACGATTCTGCCCGGTACTGTCATTTTTTTTTTCATTAAACTCTGGAAAAAAATAGCCAATTAATTCGACTCCAGTTCAGGGTTTTAAAAAACCTGCCTTGAGACGGCGGTTCAGACCTCCAGGCATTAAAACGTGTCGGGCTCTGCGATGGAAGCGGCGAGGCTGGAAGCAGTGGAGTGAGCTGCCACAAGACGCCGGGTCTGAGACGCACGGTGAGGAATACGTCTTTCTAGGCCGTTAATAGATGGACAAAACCTTGGAGGTCTGGCATAAAGTTGCATGTTATCCTTGATAATTTTGGGGAAAAAAAGCAATATATTTGGGGGCTATTTTTGTATATTTGGCAATTTAAATTTTTTTTATTCTTCACACTTCAGATAGCTCTTTTATGCTAATTGTCTGAACAGCAATGCACCAAGACTCACCACAAAGAATTTATTGTGTATTCATTTCTCAATCCTCTTGTAACATTTTAGGTTTCATGTAAATCGCCAAATTCTTCTTGTTGGTGTCTTAGGTCATTTAGTTGTTTTTACCTTTGTCGTTTTCATTTTTATGTCTTCATACATATTTTTTTCACGTTTACATTTATTGCGTACTGCCATTAATTCATCCATCCATCCATCTACTGTATCTACCTCCCAACCTACCTATCTACGCACGCACCCACCCACCCACCTACCCATCTCTGCACCCGCCGACCCACCTACCTACTCACCCACCCACCCTCCCACCGACCCACCTACCTACTCACCCACCCACCCTCCCACCGACCTACCTACCCATCCATCTATCCATCCATCCATCCATCCATCCATCCATCTATCCATCCATCCATCCATCCATCCATCCATCCATCTATCCATCCATCCATCCATCCATCCATCTATCTATCTATGTAACTACCTTACTTTGTAACAGGTGCATGAGAGCGGCTGTGCTGACACACTGACCTATGCAGGCGGGCAGCGTTTTGTCCCAGACTCTTCTGTCTCCGCTGAGGCAGGTGAGTGTGCTGCTGCCATGGAGACTGTAACCAGGGTTACAGGCATACAAGACAACCGTGTCGGCATAGTGACCGTCATCCTGGATCTTGTAGCCGTAGCTCGGCACACCCGGCTCCTCGCAACGGACGAGGTCGAAACCTGGCGGACACACATAGGCACACGGTTACATTCAAATTAATGAAAAATAGGTCAGGGCAGTTGGACAACGTTGGATGAATGATGAGGATGAGAGCAACAATACATACTACAATACATAGTGTACTTTTCAGCTTGAATGCTGAAAGACAACGGGTGGAATATACTGCAAGAGAACAGAAATGTACTTTTAAATATTCACATATCCTCATGTATCTATTAAGACCGAAAGCAGCTGCTTGGACTTTAGGCACATAAGGTGACATGTAGGTCACATGAAGGTGAATTGACTATGAAAAAAAAGCACTTGAGGGATCATTGGATCATAAAAAACGATCCTTAGTTTTCCCATAGTCTGCACATCGTCACTGGAATTGGCCAAATCCCATAGAATCCCAAACACAATTTGCACAACTTATTTGGAGCCACAGACACATCATCCATCCATCCATCCATCAACCCATCCAACCATCAATCTGTCCAGCCATCCATCATCCATCCTTCCTTCCATCCATCCATCCTTCCTTCCTTCCATCCATCTACCCATTGCCTGTAAACAATGATAGCCTAATTCTCTATACAAATGATGTCAGAAGCCAAGCAACTTGTCAGCGTCCCATATTTCCGTCACCTCTTCTTTTGTCTTTCCACTCGTCTGTGATCCAGGCATCCGTCAGATCTCCGCCGCAGCGGGAAAAACGCGTGTCACCTTCCACTTTAACGACTCGGTGATTAACGGCCGTTTAATGGCTTTCAACTTACATTCGGCGTGTCTGTCCGTTCGTCTATAACCGTACGTCTCTCCTTTCATTCCTTCCTCCACCTCCATCTGTGTTGGCCCTTTTAGTCCATCAATCCATCCGTCCACCCGTCCTTCCATCCCTCCCTCCACCTGGCGCAGGTGTGTGCCTCTCACCTTCTTTTAATGAGTTGCAAATAAATGGTCGTCTAGCAGCCCCGCCGCCTTACACAACAGATGGCCCACACTCTTTAATGCATTCTTAACGCCGTTAAGATGTGTGTGTGTGTGTGTGTGCGTGCGCGTGCGTGCCTGTGTGTGCGTGTGTGTGTGTGTGTCTGCGTGCGTGTGCATGTGCACATGTTTCCTTGTAAATCAAGTCCCTATTATGACTAAAGGGGCGCGGTGCTTTAACCATCCCCTCGCCGGTCACTGAGAAGTGCGCTCTGAGAAGTGTCGAAAAGTGTTTGTTTTACGACACCAGACAAAATGATAACAAAAGAATATGTATTTCAACGAAAAAGTAAATAAGCGCTTTTATTCGCTACAAAATACACTGTGATGAGACCGATAATTAAGTGAGATTCTCATTTTTTCGAGAAAGGGGGTCCATCGATTTTGAGGCCGGCAGTAAAGCTTTGCCCCGTTGGAAGCAGTGGGAGGCTGCAGCAGAGCACTGAGTCAAAAGTCAATAGCAGAGCGTCGCCGGTAAATGTGATAAACGTGTCCTTGTCTCATTAAGTCGAACCCGGGCGTCCGGGGGTGCGGGGTCCTTGATGACTCACTGGTGTACGTGAGGCGGAACCCCGGGTCGGTCCCCGAGGCGTTGCTGTTGAACTCCAGCCAGAGGTGATTGGACGTGCTGTTGATGACCACGCTCATCATGCGGTCGCGGGTGAAATTCCCGAGAAGACGAGAGGAACTGTTCTCTCCGTCGTACACCTGTCGGAAAAAACAACAACAAAAAACAAAAACAAAACAAAACAAAAAAAAAGAGCAGTTAACACAGAGTTTTATTTTATATTGCGGCCAATTCCATCCCTCCGGGTTGGCGGAGACGAGATGAATATAAATAAAATTACTACATTTTTCTAAACTTGACTGGAGACGCGCCGTTTGCATGCACGCGGCGTTCCGCCAGCCCCCCTCCCCCCCGCTGCACCGCTGCTTTTCTATGGGAGCAAATTGTTTTGTTTTTAAGCCAAAAAATTGTTTCAAAACACATTTTTAGGAAAAACGCCGTGTATTTTGCTCGATTATGCCAGCGTGTGTCGGGAGGTGTGGAAAGGCCAAATAGAGGCGTTTACCTTGTTTTGATCGCAAACCGATGAATGGATTATTTGAAAGGTATCGGGGGCGAGTGGGCGACGTGACGCGGCTCGGTCGCTGTTGAGGCTCCCGCTGTGATAAAATGCCTCAGTTTCCGTTCACTTTCCATTTTGGTTCATTGGTTACGAGGGGAAAAGTGACACCTGCACTCCCGACTGTGGTTCGCAACAAGGAGAATAATACAGTATATTCCACACAGGGTCACAGCGAAAAGCCTCTCCAACCAAACAGGTCACACACTGCGGAGTGTGTGTGCGTGCGTGCGTGCGTGCGTGCGTGCGTGCGTGCGTGCGTGCGTGCGTGCGTGCGTGCGTGCGTGCGTGCGTGCGTGCGTGCGTGTGTGTGTGCGTGCGTGCGTGCGTGTGTGTGTGTGTGTTGTGGGAAAAGAGAAGGAGTGAAATAAAGAGGTAAAGTGAGAGAAAGTAAAGGACAGAGGGGGAAGGGCTAACATTGTTTCAACAGCACGGCTACTCTACGCCTCGTCTCTCTCTCTCTCTCTCTCTCTCTCTGTCTCTCTCTCTCTCTCTCTCTCTCTCTCTGTCTCTCTCTCTCTCTCTCTGTCTCTCTCTCTCTCTCTCTTTCTTTCTTTCTTTCTCATGCTTTCTTTCTACTGCACCCCATCTCTCTCTCTCTCTCTCTCTCTCTCTCTCTCTCTCTCTCCCTTTCTCCCTCGCTCGGTGTAAAACTCAGTGTGGTTAATGAAAAGCCCTGCAAGTCATAAATCACCATGTCACCATCTGCCACCCCCCCTCCCCCCCTCCTCCCCTGCTTTTCCAGAGAACAACCCCCCGAAAACCAACACTATCTCTCATTTCTTACCCGGAGAACAATCTCCCCCTCTCTCTCTCCCTCCCTCTAGCTCTGCCCGCCCCCCCCCCCCCCTTTCTCTCTCTCTCTCTCTCTCTCTCCCTCCCTCTCTCTCTCGCACTCTTAATTGTGGATTGTTCTTCAGGGTTGGGGAGTATTTGCACGTCAAAGCACTACAGTTCAATATAGTATATATTTTTTTATGGTCACATATTTTTTTATAAAGCTTCCTCTTTCTATTCTTTTAACGACCCCTCTGTCTCAATTTCTTATGTGTGTTAGTATTTCATCCAGCGTTATTTGCGTTGTCGTTGTGTTGTTTGACGTGCTGCCGATTCTCTTCGTGCCGCTTGTCTGTTTGCGGGGCTTTGTAACAGTGTTTTAAAAAGCGCTTTCGGAACAAACCTTGACTTGATGAATTACTAACAGTAACAAACATAAGCTCCTTTATTTATTAGCTTCTTAACTGGCACCTTAAAAGACGCCAAATCGCAAGTCTAGGGCGTTTGTTTGATGGATGAGGATGAATATAATCGAAATATTTGCTTTTCTAACCCCTCTGTGTTCCACTGGTGTTTAAATATCTGGATGATTCAACAGTTGCAAGAAAAAAAAAGTTGCTTGTGCAGCTGAAATGCCAGTTAGAAAGTGAGCGGGGAAATGTTTAATATACATAATTTCGGGAGGGAGTCTTGTTATTAACTTGAAACTTTGGGAAAACGGATTGAAACTTTCTCTGCAGATGAATAAACTCCAACTGAACAAGTTCCAGTAAGTTGCTGAGTGCTCCATATATAACTAGTTGTTAGCAGAGGATCAAACAATATTTGCATATATATAGAGAGATATGTTATTGAACATTAATTTAACTAGATCACGTTTTCTTTTATTGCAAATTGCCATCTTCTTCTATTTTATTATTATTACTTTGTAATTGTGAGCTGCTGTTACACTGCAATTTCCTGTTGGGGATGAATAAAATGTCTCGATCTCCTTCTAACATTTTAGATTTAGTGTAAATCGCCAAATTCTTCTTGCTTGCGTTCCAGGTTATTTTGTTGTTTTTATAAACCCCACTTTTATGTTTACGTTCATTGCGTGCAGTTCAGGAGTGAAAAAAACCTCCAGGCATTAAAACGTGTCGGGCTCTGCGATGGCAGCAGCACGGCTGGAAGCAGTGGAGTGAGCTGCCAACCAGGTGCGACCACAAGACGCCGGGTCTGAGACGCGCGGTGAGGACGGTGAAGAGTCCTGTCTCGGCAGAAAACAGATGGAGAAAACCTTGGAAGTCTGGCATAAAATTGCACGTACACATATATAAATATAAATATATATATATATATATTTTTTTTTTTCTTCAGACTTCAGACTGCTTTGTTATGCAAATTGCCTTTACAGCAATGCACCAAACTCGACCATCACAACATTTCTTTATTTCGCTATCTTTCTGTATCTAATTTCTCTGTCAAACTACTCTCATCTTCTAACATTTTAGGTTTAGTGTAAATCGCCAAATTCTTATTGTTTGGGTTCATTAGGTTACAACAATATTTTTACATTCATTGTATTTTTTTACATTTATGTTTATTACTTGTTGACATTTTCTATCCATCATCCATCCACCTACCTACCAACCTACCTACCTGCCTGCCTGCCTGCCTGCCTGCTTACCTGCCTGCCTGCCTACCTCCTGCCTACCTACCTACCTGTCTGCCTGCCTGCCTGCCTGCCTGTCTACCTACCTCCTACTTACCTACCTACCTACCTGTCTGCCTGCCTGCCTGCCTGCCTGCCTGCCTACCTACCTACCTACCTACCTGTCTGCCTGCCTGCCTGCCTGCCTGCCTGTCTGCCTGCCTGCCTGCCTACCTACCTCCTACCTACCTACCTACCTGTCTTCCTGCCTGCCTGCCTGCCTGCCTACATACCTCCTACCTACCTACCTACCTGTCTGCCTGCCTGCCTACCTACCTACCTACCTATCCACCTGCCCACCTGCCCACCTGTCTCTCCATCCATCCATCAATCCATCCATCCATCCATCTGTCCGTCCATCCGTCCGTCCGTCCGTCCGTCTGTCTGTCTGTCTGTCTGTCTGTCTGTCTGTCTGTCTGTCTGTCCGTCCATCCGTCCGTCTGTCTGTATGTCTATCTATCTATCTATCTATCTATCAATACTCCTCTGTTACTCCTCTTCATCAGTTCGTTCTAACTCAGGAGGCTGTCCATCCGTTCTCATGTCCCTCTAAACATTTCTCGCCAGGGTCCAAAAGACTTTTCTTGCCTCATTCTTCGTCGTCGTCATCACATCAGCGTTCTCAAGCACAAGGTG
Source organism: Zeus faber (assembly GCF_960531495.2). NCBI lineage: Eukaryota > Metazoa > Chordata > Actinopteri > Zeiformes > Zeidae > Zeus > Zeus faber. The sequence continues at coordinate 16,427,932 of NC_137190.1, read as the reverse complement.
CTGAGGCACAGGGAACCTCTCTCAGGCCGCTTCTTTCATTATAATTTCTTAATTTCTCACCCACAGGACAGAGCTTGGTTTATTTTGAGCTCTTCACTGAAAGAATCAAACGCTTTGGTACATAAGGTTTTCGTTATAGTTACTCAGCAACGACTCAGCCAGCCTCCTCCGAACATTAAAGTGTTGCAATCTTCATGAAAAAAGCCCAATGGCTCAGGTCTGTGGTTGTGGGGTTTATTGAGAAACCTTTCATGTACCCAATTATTAATATGCCAGCCACAATGGGGATGACATAGTGAATGTATATTTTTTTCCATATGCGCTACTGAACTTCAAAGGAAGCAATGAGGGTCATTTCAGAAGTAGGACAAGTCAAGCTTCTGATTTGGTCGTGACAAGTAAAAAAATATATAGAATTTTTTCAATTTTAATATCACTCGCAATCGACTAACTGCTGCTTGCACTTAAGGGCTCACTACTTACTAATACTGTGTAGATACAGTAAATAGTGTACAAACGTGTCATTTCTTATTTACGGTAATTTTAATTTGTATCTCTTCCTCAACTGCACTGTTTTTGCTGCTGTGACGCCAGCATTTCCCTCCAGGCTTAATAAAGTTTTATCCTATCTTATCTTATTTTATTTCATCTTATTTACCTCTATTCGTACTGGCTACGTCGTCTGAGTAGCATGCTATTTTATAGCAACGCCCTCTCAATACCAGCAGAAGAACGACGAAGCCTGAAATGGAACACCTACTGAAAGCCCGATCCAAAGAAACGATTTTAGTAATAATTTAATAGAAATAGAGACATATATCCTTTATCCTGAACGTTAAGTGATGACTAGAGGATAGGGAGGTGTAGAAAATAGATCTGATTCCTGTCATCAGTATCAACTCATTTCATATCTCTGTGCCTCCTCAGGCTGCTGCTTCCATCATTATGTCTGGTTCATGCTGGGTAGAAAATAATCGCCCACACATTTACCGACATCGACACATACATAAAGAGTGTTTCAATTAGTGGTTGATTAAGTTAAGTAAATTAAGTTAAACTAAAAAAATCACATACAATATATGTCACACCTAACACTCCCTGAAAAGGCAACTTTCTACGAGGCGTGCGTCTTCACTGACCGGCCACACGTGACCATGCAGCATCGCGTCAGAAAAGCCAGAACAGATTTTTTTGTGGAACGCTCCAAAGCTCCAGCTTTTCTTTAGCATTTTTGGGCCCACCGTGCCAAAGGGGCGTACAGTGAGAACCCATAACAAGCTAATAAACTAATTCATTAACACCAAAAATAATGTCACCTTCAGAAAATGTCCAGATTTATTTTTTTTTTGACAGAGTGGACAAACAGTGGACGGTGGCTGCGGCGGGAAGGGAGCGCCTCTAAACTGTTGTTTGAGACTTGTGTTCTGGGGACTTTTGCAATACATGTTTGGAATGTAAGTCTCATTCAAAACCTACATTCTAATAATTTATTGCAAAGGTTTTCCCAAAACTTGCTTCACATGCAGTAATGGAGCTATGTTGGGTGTCGAGAAGATGTGATGACATTTTTAAATAAAGATTCTTGCAATTCATTCAATGTGCCTTTTCCGGGTTGCATCAGACTTGGCCTTTACAGAGGAAAAATGCCAGCTTTATGTTAGCCAGCGTTGGAAAGTGACAAGGTCTCTTTCTGTCTCAGCAGCATCTCGTACCTTGAACTGTGAAGCACCCAAATCCACCTCCAGTAGAAGGCATAAGGCGGGAGTCCTCGTTATTGCCTTGTTGCGCTCTCTTCATTGGTGATAAAGGAGAATGTGATGTTTTTGGCAGCACAGTCATATATCACAGTTATGCAGCGGCCTTCCAATTACTTTTCTTATAGCTCTAGCAGAGGAGAAGAAAAGGGCACGGTCCTCCGGATGCTTTTTGTTACGTTTCACATGTACAGGGCCCAGATCTCGCCACTCGATAAATGCGGCTCATTCTAAATCCAAGGCCAGCGTCTGTCAACCCGGACGTGATTTGATGCGTTTGGGTGACTAATACCTTTCCTTTAAAAACACTACGCAGGCAGCAATAAGGAGGATGCAGAGTCAACATCATTTTGATGGAGCCAGCTCATTTCTACGTCAGCGTGTGATGCTTTAACCCAACCACGCATGATGAACGGTGACCTCTCCCTCGTTCTCTCTCTCTCTCTCTCTCTCTCTCTCTCCCTCTCTCTCTCTCTCTCTCTCCAACAATACTATGTCAGCGATAGTAAAGGTTGACCGGCGTTCCATGACCTCACCAAGGCCACCACCTCTCTCTGTGTTTGACGCAATGCTTCCCATCGGGGGATCAGCGGCATGGGGTGGTGATTTTCCTCTCTTTCTCCATGTGCTACACACCAGTGGTTGAGAGTAGGGTGGGAATCGTTGGGTGTTTTTTTGGGGTTTTTTTTCCAGATACCGGTGCTTAAACGATAGTTATAAAAGCGGTGCTTGAACTGATGTGTACAATTTTTTTCAAAACAACAGTCGACAACATTAAAGATTGCGATGGCGATATGACTTGCGATACATAAAGAAATATTGAAGTGTGCATAATGAGCGATACAGTTCCCATGTCTTTTTGCTTTGGTAGGTACACTTCTAACGTAGACCCCAAACATTGAATAGCCTATGCCCACTGAATAAAGAAATGAAGTCAATTATTTTGAACACGCTTTAATTGAAGAAACTGCACTTGAATACCCAACCAATTTAACGGAACATTAATTAAAATAATGAATTAAAGTTTAATTTCCGTTGCTTCCTTTAAAATATTTTCCTCTCAGCTCAATGAAAACATCTCTTGGAATAAAAAAAACAAGTTGGGGGAAAATAACTTATCAATTAAATCAATATAAATTAAAAATACCAATTTAAACAACTGTAACGTCTATTGTGTTTTTGTCTGCCTGTTTATAAACAATTCCAGGACAGATCAGGTAGTGACGGGGCCTGTTGCTTTCACAGAGTGCATTGCGGGTAATGCAGGAGCCCTGTCTGCACATGGCTGGAGGAAGATGGGTATGACGGAGAGATCGCTGATGAGAGCCAACTTGACTGATTTGGGCATGAGTAGGGAACGTCTACATGATTCCGCCAGCTTCCTATGCATGTTGCATGGAAATGCAGTTATTAACAATCAACAAATATTATTAAAGGCGTTTCAGGCAGTCTTTTGCAATCTGTTTATTGCGCATGTTCATATCGCAATGACAATTAAAACAGGAATTGTAGTGCTCCAGACGGCAAATATATAAACGGACAGCTCAGGCATTTAAGTGACACCGAAATGAGGCACCGAAATCGGTGTTGAGATTCAGTCAGGTAGATACCGATCGCAGAGGAAGCGGTGCCATATTGGCACTGGGTTTTGGTACCCAACCCTTGTTGAGAGTCGGAAGTAAACACTGCTTTGCCAAGACACATGCCTCGTATTCAATATATTTTACATGGACAAGAACAACAACCGTATCTAGTCCAAATGCCAGCTGCAGCAGCTTATCTCTGGCTCTAACAGCACCACATCTAGGATGTCTGAGGCTGAGCCGAAATCAACAATGCATTCTCTGCGCTAAGGCCAAGAGACAGCGCAGCGCTCCCACTGGGAGGGAATTTGAGGATGTAAAAGAGGCCAGGCACCTCTTGTTATCAAGGACAGGCCCCCTTCTCCCCCACATGGGGATGTGAGAGACTCTATCAAACTGTCAACACTGGGAAGCGGCGAAGGCAAGAAAGCGGCGAGATCGCACCCATTTATTTTATTTCCGTGGCAGCGGTCTCACACGGTTCCGCGGGCCGCTCTGAAGAATTGTTCCTGGTAGACGGAGCATAACTTTACGATGCCTCGCACCCCTCGTTTCTCACAGGATGGATCAGCACGCTGATCAACAGCCGGTGACAATCACTCCTCCCGTGAAGGGAATATGCTCCCCCGCAAAACAGCCTTACATCAGGGGCCGTATAACGTCTCTTACACTGATGAGAGCACGTCGGTAGTAATTGCAGCTGGCAAAAACTCAAATGCTGTTTTAGTCTGTGCACAGAGGACAAATCATTTACATAACAACATCATTCATGTATACGCATTGGCTCACGAGCGAGGCGGGGGCACCCCATCCTCAAAAAAGGACATCTGAAGAGCATAAAAATGCAAACACCCAGGTCAGCTTATTACTCACAATGAATTATCATGAAACGGAAATGATCTTCCATTTCTCTTGAACACCATTTCTAAACTCTTTCGGGACCATTCATCTGCTCCTCATTTACCTCAAACGAATAAAGTGCAGATGTTTTGGGTTTTTTTTTTTAGAGGGAAGAACGACCTTAGAAATAAGGTTACTGGGACGAATGCAAATGCATCTGACCCGTGTGCACATGCAGTTCCACTCAGTTCAGAAAGAGTCTCACTTCAGTTATTTTGTAACTGCATCTAAATCAACTCCCTGTTTTCCTGGAAAGCTTCCCAAAGAGATGTTTTTGATAATAGGTCTCCAAATCCTACGCATTGTTCATAAGTCATTCTCCATTGGGTGTCATGTCCCATTAGCCTTCTAAATGGCTGCAATTAAACCATCACTCAAGAAACCTCAATTTAGACCCTGACGCACTGAACCACTACAGGACTAAGTCAAACCAACCGTTTGTGTCAAAGGTGATGAAGAGGCTTGGAGCTTCGCAGTTGGTTTCATGACTGTACATATCCGATAATCTACTTGCCGTGTCAGGCAGGTTTCCAGCCTCTCCACTCGACTTAAAATGTTCTAACCACGGTACTGAGTGATCTATAATCACTAATAACTCTGATGTAGCATTGCTTTGGCTGGTTATAAGTTCAGCATTTGATGCTATCGATAACTTTATGCTAATGGCACATTTGGGGACACAAATGGGTATAGATTAAACACTCAAATATTAATCACAATACGTATGTCAGATAGGACACAACATGTAGTTCACAAAAATATTGTTTGTGATCTCTCTTTTGTATGAGGTGCCTCAGGGTTCTCTCATTCGTCCTATGTTTTTGCTTTTTTACATAAATGCTCCCCCTCAGTGACTGTCTGCAGTTATGGTATTAATTCATAATGTTATGCTGATGACACAAAGCTATAGTTGTCCGTTAAGCTAAGTGACCATCTAAGCTTCTAAACCGAGAAGCTTTCCAACTTGATAACCACTTTTGTCGTTTTTTATTTGTAACACAATTGCACAAGCATACGCTGCATGTAGTGCCAAGGTGGGGCCCCCATGGATCAGGCTTGTTGTTCCAGCACATCCCACATCACATGATGTAGGAGAAAACGTGATCATCAGACCAGACCACCTTCCATTGCTCCCTGGTCCTGATGTCTGAGGTCTGATGCTCATGTGCTCATTATCGGCACTTTCGGTGGTGGGCCGGGGTCAGCATGGGCTCTCTGACCGGTCGGTGGCATGCAGCCCCAGCCGAGCGAGCTGTGATGCACTGTGTGTTCTGACACCTTTCTATCATAGCAGCTTTAACTTTTTCAGCAATTTGTGCTACGGTAGCTCTTCTGTGGGATCGAACCAGACAGGCTTGCCCTCGCTCCCCACGTGCATCAATGAGCCCATGGGCGCCCATTACCCTGTCGCGGGTTCACCGGTTGTCCTTCCTTAGACCACTTTTGGAAGGTACAGTACAGGTATTAACCACTGCATGCTGGGAACAAACCACAAGACCTGTCGTTTTGGAGATGCTCTGACCCAGTTGTCTAGCCATCACAATTTGTCCCTTGTCAAAGTCGCTCAGATCCTTACGGTTGCCCAATTTTCCTGCTTCAAAAACACATCAACTTCAAGAACTGACTGTTTACTTGCTGCCTAATATATCCCACCCCTTGACATGTGCCACTGGAACGAGATTAGCAATGTTATTTACTTCACCTGTCAGTGGTTAATGTTGTGGCTTATCGGTGTATAATTTTATATAATATAATAATATGCACTGAAAGCACTTGCGGTAACATAGACGCAAAATAATGCCACGAGATGAGACTGATGTCTCCTCTCCGCTCCTCTACGCCTCCGCCAATTTGTGCCGCTTCTCCAAAGTTTCCCTCCGTTTCTCTAAACCAAACAAAAATAAAAAACACTGCGTTTTTATTTAAGAGCATGAATTTATGTTCCTCAGTTTCCTAATTTAAATACCCTCCCACTTCGCAAACCAAATTCAAGTCCTTGTCACAGACACAGCCAGAGCTTCACATCCCAGTGTTAGAAAACAGAGGTGGGAGATGCCTCAATGGAGAATCATGCCTTCACCTGGTCAAAATACACTGTTTGCGGCCAGGCAGAGCACACACTGCCCTCCCCTGGGTTTGGACATACCGTGGGCTGAGAACCCTCCTGTAAGGTTTTCCACCGTATCTCACAGCTCACACTGCTCTCGCTGCTGCCCACAGTGCGATGGGAGGCGGTTATAGTCTTTGTGATTTCACCATACTGTTGCGAAGCAACATGGCTTTCCAGAGATGATTCAATTATTGGCCACACCACCCTGGCAGGTACACAATTGATGGGGTCAGTGTCACAGAAGAACGGGCAATAGGTATGATGACGATCCGGGGCCAGCTGCTGTGGGTCTGGTTCCAGAAAGGGACAGGATAGTGGGGCTAGGTGACATCATTTCACAACTCCAGGGCTTTTTTCCACTAATGGCTGTTACTGTTACTGAGGGGAGGTTCAGTTATACTTTGTTTAGATGTCTTTTTGAACCACCCATCAGGCTGCTGTCCATTATGACAGCAGTACAGATTGCACCGATTTTTGCCAAACGAGTCATCTGATTCGGATCTAGGTTTTCTAGTAATAAAAGGTGACCACAACTTCTTTCTAGTCCATACACACACGATGCAGAGTTCTTGGGCCATTCAGACCTCAACAGCTGTAACCTCCATTCATTTCAAGTGTGGTAGAAGTGTAGTAAGACTACACCTAACCCAACACCAACCAAACAACTGAAACACCTTTTCCTGCACACTGAACACTAAAATGTCAGTTCTGAAGATTAGCAACATATGCAGTCGAGGCACAGAAGCCACTACAGCAGCCAAACAAGCAGTGATTATTATGGATAGTGTACTCGGTTTCAGCCGTGCCTGCATACCGGACTAAACGTCAAATGTGCCCTTACGCTCTTTAATCACAGTTATAGTCTCACAGGGCTTAGCAGACACTCATTTAACAGCGTAGAATTAGATTACACCACCTCAAAGTAATCCCTCATTTGAATAAATATACATTTATACTGAGGGTACTGGAGTGAGGCTCCTTTCCAGAACATGGTCATTCCATTATCCTGTAATGCATTGCTTTTCTGTGAATTTATATTTATTTATTTGAAAATGTGTACTTTGTCGGATTGTACTGTATGAAAGACATGAAAACCTTTATTGCTGCATGATGTTTATAGTTTAACTGGGTTTAATTAAAATTTCAATGTGAAAAAATGCTGGAATAAGGTACGAGAGTGTTTAGTAGAATTTCCGTGGGTAAAGCACAAACCTCAACTAGAATCTTACATAGATTTGCACATGTAGACCTTGAATATTTAATTGTACTGCATTGAATCCAAAAACATGGATATTAAACCAGCGTTGACAATATTACATATGTATAAAATGTTTTATAGCCCCAAACTATGCCTGAAAATAGCCTCACAGTTTTGCTGTTACAAATTTCTGGAGCTGACATGAAGTGTTGCTCTCGGAAGCAGGGGCTTGGAGGGCCACGACCACCCAGGTACAATTGCCAAATCGCTTCGAATTTTTTCGGGAAGCGCTCTCCACTCGTTTCTCGCTTCCCAGCCACTGTCTCTTCCAAAACGTCGACTTGACGAGCAAGCGAGTGTTGAGTGGTTGCGGGCGCGTAGGGAGGGTCGAGCATTTGCATTTGTACATATGGAGCGGAAAAGGCACTGTCCGTAAAAAAAGGCGCTGTCCGTACTGCAGCAGGGAGACACCCCCAGTGTGCCCCCGCTCCCCACCACACCCATGTTGTTCGGTGGCCCCATCTGGCCACCCCATGAAAAATGTATGGGGACGCCACTGCTCAGAAGTCAAAGTTCCTATTCTGCTGAATCAATCAGGACGCGGGATCCTTTGATACGATACCATTCATTTTTTTTTTTTTGTTTTACCATAACCACTCCACTGGGATGGCTAGCACCTTACAACCATGTTAAGCCTTTCCGAAAGTCAGATATGTCTCTGCTAATTCTGCTGATACAATCTAGCCACAGCCGGGCTTAAGCGGCGCTGTGGTCTTAACGCTGATCAAATTCTCCCCCTACATAGTGGCTTAACCGTGCCCCCAGGCCTCACACCGCTCAGAAGCACTGTGGATAGAAGCTGCTTTAACCACTGCAGGTGAGGCGGCGTCTAGACTGCAAAACAGCCTCGCACGGACTCTTCCCAGCTCTCATCCAAATGGGCATGCGGAGCACAGAGTCAAATTATTAAGAATTACGAGCCTCTTGAAGATTTGTGCTTCCCTTTGTAGGTCAGGAGGACACCGCTGTGCCAGTCAGGGCCAATTATGCGTAAACCCATCGATGAAGGCGCATATATCACGACAACATGTAGTCGTGAACATTTATCGCTGACCGGTGGATGAGGAGGAGCCACTGTGAATATCTGTGAAATAACGCTTCAGTGCAAGGCCGGTGTCTAGAGGCAGATCTGGAAAATATACTTAATTTCCTTCATACATCGTCCTTCACAGGAAAACATCCATTAAGTATTATCGAGCAATACGCTGGTACACTGTGTAGACCCCCAAAGTCAAAATGACGGGTTGTGAGAACATCTATGATAGCTCCAGTTCATTCCGCTCCGAGCGACTCATTTAAATTCACCTATGGATTGGATTGTTATTAATATCATGCAAACTAGCAATTCACAATAATTTCAAGACAAGGACAATTATGTCTATGGGGGAATATTTCAGACTTAAGTCAATAAATATATACTGTACATAATTACTTATATTGCATGAACAATTATTCAATTACATTGTGTAATGTGGAAACAAATATATAATAATACATTTAAACCTCAGAATAAATGACAGAAGTAAAAAAATAAAAAAATCGAGTGTGTGTGTGCGTGCGTGCGCGCGTGCGTGTCTGAGTGTGTGTGTGTGTGTGTGTGTGTGTGTGTGTGTGTGTGTGTGTGTGTGTGTGTGTGAATATGTGGGTGTGTAAGTGCGTGTGTGTGCCTGTGTGGTATGTGTGAGTGTGTGTGTGTGTGTGTGTGTCAGGTGTGTATGTGTGTGTGTGTGTATGTGTGTGTGTGTATGTGTGTGTGTGTGTGTGTAAGTGTCTGTGCGTGCATACCTTGAGATAGTCTCCATCTTGCAGTCCAAAGTTGTCAGCCGTCAGCCTGATTCCTTTGCCCGTCTCGGTGGTGATGCGGTAGATGCACTCGTGGTTGTTATCGTAGTTGGAGGGGAAGTTTGGGGAGAGGAGAACTCCTTCGGCTCCCAGCGAGGAGGCGCCGCACTCAGCTGGAGGAGGAGAAACGCAATGTCAACACTATCCCACTGTGAAATCTGTTCTATTTTCCTGACTAAGAAACACCGGGATGCATGGGAGACGCCTTTGTTGGTGAGTCAGTGAAAGAAAGAATGATGCCGTTTTTTTTTTACACTTTTTTTTACACTTACAGACAATTGCTTTTGTAATTTCCCCAAATATTTTTTTTTCGGGGGGGGGGTATTTGGACAGATAGTGTTATACTTATTACGATATTATTATCGTAGTAAGATACTATGATATTACTACTACTACTACTTATAATAATAATTTATAATTTGTATCATTATTATTGCTTGCCTTTCAATGCTTTGCCACGCGGCTCAAAAGAGTATCGGTAAAAACGGAGAAGAAGAGAGGAGGAATGTTGCGAAAGGTTAAAGAAATGAGACGAGAGAAAACGAGGGAGAGAGAGAGAGAGAGAGAGAGAGCGAGCGAGAGAGAGTAGATGACAGCGAAGGCGTAACTGAGAAAGTGGAGATGAAACAGGAAGAGGGAAAGGGAGGTATTAAAGAACACTAATGTAAAGTGTAATGAGGGTGTGCTGATGGAGATGAAGAGGAATTAAAGAAGTTTGAAAACACAAGAAAATATTATATATATAAATATAAATTATATATATATATATATATATATATATATATATATATATATTTTAGCATAATACCCTAATTATCTACAAAAGACATTCCACAAAGCAAGGGCGGGATGAGCCTGTCGTCCATCTCTCCTTCTTATAGAGCTAGAGGGAAATAATGTGAGATGAAGTAAAGGAGGAGGAAACAGAAGGAGGGAGAGAAGATGAGAGACATGAATCCCCAAAAAAGTTTTGTGGGGATCCCTCCGTCGGCCCTGGTCTCCCGACAGAAGACGTTATAATAGTATCACTCCTTCCAGGGGAAAAAAAAAAAACCTCCTCCAGCATCCCGGTGAATTACTGGCAGCCGCTTCACAAGCGCTGCTAAATTACCAGCGAGCGTCAGCCAAATGTAACCTAATGGGACGAAGAATTGATGTCGGGAGGGAGCGTCTCTGCTCCTTGCCGCCCTCAGCGTGGAGCTCCACGGGAGCGGCAGGGATTTACAGGCTTGTTCGAGGACGCCTTAATAGGATGGACGTTATGAACTTATGTTATTCGAGATACACACTCCTGCTCTGTGACGTATCCACGACCCGCGCCGATACCTTCCCAGGTGACCCTAAACTATACTCGTGTTCATCACTGGAGGGGTACGGTTCCAGGTCCGGAAAGCAAAAAGTCCCGCTTCTGTTTTTTTCTTTGCTCCGGCCGTGCACTGATCCGGCTGATTTATGGGTTGATGCAAATACGTTTTAATTGATATTGCAGTAGAGTAGTGTAGTTGCATAATGTAGTCTGGTCCTCAGGCAGCGCCGTGGACAGTCAGACACTGACGCTATTGACGCTCACGCTGACTGGGTGCTCAACTTCAGACGGCAAAAAGATTCCTTTGAGCGAATACTGTACGTGTGATTCTTACATGAGCAACTCCGTGTCTGCGCACCGACCGGTGAGTGCACGGACCTGTGAATTGTGTTTGGGGCGGGGTCAGTGGGGTTAGAGGGCATGGAGGCGTGATTTGCTGACGTAGGATCAGCCGGATGTGGTCCGGCTGATCCGGTCTCAGATGATGTCAGAGCCCATCCGGTGCCGTCCAGACCTGACGGTTAATTCCGTCCCGTGTAACCGAGCCCTGTATCTACCACACAGATCCAAATCCACACGGTTGACTCAAAATCCCAGCGCAAAAAAACTGAAAACCGCTGATGGTAACAGATAACATTCACTTTCGAACAAAACGACACCGGCTGACAACAAAACACCGCCATCGCAGGACTACCAAAAAAAACACGAAGCAAACCAAGCAAAATAAGTCCAAGGGTGTAACAAAGTGTGTGAACGGCTGCTGTCCGGGCCTCCAGCCTCGTCCATCTCACCTATGCACCTCGGTAGCGTGTTGCTCCAAACACGTCTCCCTCCACCCAGACATGTAATCTTGCTGTCACCCTCCAGTCGGTAGCCATGGAAACAAGAAAAGACGAGCGAGTCGCCGACTTCGAATCGGAATCCCATTCTCCTGCTAAACGCCGGGACGCCAGGATCCTCACACGGCTCCAGGTCGTACTCTTTGGCGGAAAAAAAAAAAAGAAAAATTCAGGGGTGTCAGATGACATACTTTAGAACAATGGTTCTCAAACTTATTTTTTTGCAGTGAACTGTAAGATCTTCTTTTTTTCAGCTGAGTACCACCTTCCCTGGCACAAAACGAAAGTGCGCAAAAAAGAAAAATGAACATGAATGATGTACTGCATGTGCGTGATATATGGCAGTGTTAACATGCACATTAAACGGGCGGTGCAGATACTTACAATTGATTAAATGCTCATTAAAAATAGGTCGCGTTAAAAAATATGTGGTATAGCACAGATTAGGTATCAAACTTGTGTTTGTATACAGATTTTATTAACCTGTGATTTTGGAGACAATATATATAAGCAAAAGTAACACATTTTTAGAAATGTTCTGAGTGCCCTCTGCAGCACCCTAAAAAATTTCAAAGTTAAATATGCGAAAGGGTCATCTCATATCTGACAAGAAGTTTTTTTTAATCTCTTATCTGGTTCCATTATGACATCTTATCATATTTAAAAGTGAATTTAATTAGGCTGATATTTGAGAGGCCAACCCAATCACCAAATCAAGACATTTTAATTTGGTTTAATGAAAACATAATATTTTACTTGGACACGAGTGTTGTGTAAAGTGTATTCCCCATTTTTTAATCCTGTAAAGTTTCATTTTATTTTTTTTCCCCCAAGCCTGTTCATTTACTCATGTGTCGCTTTGGCTCCAACCGTGCAAACTGTTAGCAATTAAAATATTCTCACCCGAGAAAGTGATATTAAATCCTTCGTAGCTCATGGAAAAGTCTGATATGAATCGCAGCTGAGCGCTGAAGTTCCCGTACAGCCCTGCCTTGACACTAGGGGGCAGCACTGAGCCGGTGAGCCGCACCACCGGAAGGAGGAAGTTCCCGTCCTCGGTGATGGACAGGTAGTCGTGGTTCTCTTCCAAATGGAATGTGTGGAACAGCAGGTGCACGCCTGAAAAAAAGTGTAAAATAATCAATCAAACACAACGACTGTGGCGTACACACTCCATCTCAAATGTGATATCATTTCGTCCTAACTTCCATTCCTGTCTATACAGTACTATAGAATACTGTATTGTGAGAATGAGATACAGTCCTTATTGCACACTCTCTAATGGTGCCAACATCTTGTAGGTGAAAAAAATGAAATTTGACTCTCAATTATTTTGCTGGGGACCCCCTGGAACCTCCTGAAGGACCCCTGGAGAGTCCCAAGAGCCCACATTGAGAACCAGAGAACATCCCCCGCGCACACAGCCGAACAAAAGCTACGCGCCTCAACAACTGGCATGATTTTTGGGGGAAATGGGGAAGAATAAGTACACACACACACACACACACACACACACACACACACACACACACACACACACACACACACACACACACACACACACACCCAAGAATGGGCATACACAAGCAAAAAGTATGATTTAAAAACATATATAAACAGTAATTTTGACTTGTTTGATTAGAAAAACATAGATAGATAGATAGATAGATAGATAGATAGATAGATAGATAGATAGATAGATAGATAGATAGATAGATAGATAGATAGATAGATAGATAGATAGATAGAAAGATAGATAAATAGATAGATAGATAGATAGATAGATAGATAGATAGATAGATAGATAGATAGATAGATAGATGGCTAAGATGTGTAACAACACATTATGTAATAACACCTGCAGTCATGAACACAATAAGTTTGACTGCATGTATGTGTATGTATGTATGTATGTGATAAATAATCTGTTGAACCTGAACTTGAACTTGAACTAATAAGTCTCGTGGCATTTTGTAAGAACTTATTGCATAATGCACGTGGTGTGTTTGGCGTTATTACATAACGCATTGATTCACCATAAAACGCAGTAGGTATTAACCACTGCATGATGTAATAGTCCGAAGGAAATGTGTCAAAACGTGTCACATGGTGCGTTCGAGATGTTTCTGCAAAACACGGCAAGCTATAATCAAATGCAGGGGTTATTACATAGTGAAGATGAAAGTTACTACATTTACATGTGTTGTTACAAGGTGCCATACTTATTTAAAAAAACAACTGGGGGATATGTATCCCCAAACACTAAATGAACATTAATAAGAAATAGAATTGAAAAACAGTTATTGTGAATAACTTGATTGAGGTTGTACATTATAACAGTATTATATCTCTATACATATCAGTATTAGAGTATCAGTATTATATCGCTATCATTATAACATTATACACTGTACATTATAACAGCTCTTGAGGGTTTGACTACAGGTATCACTCCCCTTCACAGGGTACTTACAGTATGGAATCCTGAGGGAACTATTTACTGGCAAAGGCAAATAAATGACAAAATAATGACTTATGTCATCTGAAATTGACACAACTGGATAAATAGGACTGTTTGTAGAGCTGTTCTAATGTGCATATTTCAAATCAATATTACACATTTGTACAGTTGTGCTTATATACAGTACAACGACGACCCATCTGGTGTGATATCACTTGAATATGCAATACTCCAGATTCACTGTTACCATGGCAACGTTATTAAGGTTGCGGTTTGGGATTAGTGAAACAAACGTAGCTGTAGTCACATGGCATAATAAACATATCAAAGACAGGAGACTGTTTCTGCCTCCAAGGATCAAATTCTGATAGTTGTTTGAAATAGAAACATTAAGTCTTAATTCATTCAATTACCGGAGATGGTCCGCACACACACACACACACACATGCACGCTTGCACACACACACACACACACACACACACACACACACACACACACACACACACACGCACATGCATGCGCACCCGCATAGACGCACGCACGCACGCACACTTCAATAAAGTCAATTTAGAAACATCTTGCTTTGTTGCACTTGTGTGTGATAGTGTTTTTTGCACTCTTCAGGTTTCATTTTCTATGCCTCCCAGACTCAACCAAAGAAAGAAAAGGGAATGTGTTTTTGTGGGGAGAGATTTTTTTTTTTTATATTGTTTTTTTACTTTGAGATTTATTTTGGTCCTTATCCCTCTGCGAGGCTCTTTCCTTTACCCTTGTTTGACTTTGTTTTTTCGGTTCAGGTCTAGATCTTCTTTATGGCAAAGTAATTCAGAGACCTCTGCTCCCCACAGCTGTGTTTACGGTACCCAACAAAATGTGTTGGCTGTGAAAATAATTCATATTTTGATTGAAACTCTGACAACACCCTGTTCATGTATGTATGTGTGTGTGTGTGTGTGTGTGTGTGTGTGTGTGTGTGTCTCGGCCTACCTTTTCCATGTGAAACCTCTATGGTCCAAGTGCAGTTGAGCGAGTTTGGGTAGAAGTCAGGAAAGCCGGGAGAGAGGATGTTTCCCATTTTACCGTAGACGTAGCCTCCACAAAGAGCTGAGGAGAGAGCGAGAGAGAGAAAGAGAGAGAGAGAAATGTCCATTTTACCATACAGATCACCTGGAGATGGGCCACCTTGAACGAGAAACATAACGACAAAAGATGAACAAAGAAGCTCGGGAAAAGGAAAGAAAGAGAGAAAATACCACGGAAAATGAATTTGGTGGAACAGAATGGAGTAGCGGATTTTTTCTTAACCACCCCTGACCATATTCATCCCTCTCTCTCTCGCTCTCTCTCTCTCTCTCTCTCTCTCGCGCTCTCTCTCTCACTCTCTCTCTCTATCTTTATCACAACATCTCGTCAGTCTAATTGTACAGTCTAATCCCCCCCTGCCTCATCCGTCTCTCTATCTCTGAACGATGTGTTACTGTGTTGTGGTAACCAGCTCCATTTTTTCACAGTCAGCTAAAACTAGGACACCGGCTGACTCCACCAGCCTTGATGAGAGCTTGGCATGTCTGCGTGTG
Organism: Zeus faber; assembly: GCF_960531495.2. Lineage (NCBI taxonomy): Eukaryota > Metazoa > Chordata > Actinopteri > Zeiformes > Zeidae > Zeus > Zeus faber. Next base: position 16,412,301 of record NC_137190.1, on the reverse strand, counting down.
TGTGTGTGTGTGTGTTTGTGTGTGTGTGTGTGTGTGTGTGTGTATGTATATAGGTGAGTTTACGTGTGTGTGTGTTTGTGTGTGTGTCTGTGTGTGTGTGAGTGTGTGCGCGTGTGTGTGTGTGTTTGTGTGTGTGTCTGTGTGTGTGTGTCTGTGTGTGTGTGAGTGTGTGCGCGTGTGTGTGTGTGTGTGACATTTTCATGCGATATGTGCGGATGTCATTAAAATGATTAATCCAGAAACAGAAAACTGTCTGGAAGACCAAGGAAGATCCCGGATAAACTGGGTCGAAACTCGGCGAGAAATACTCAGAAGAGGCCACGCGTCCTTGCAAGAGCGCTGCCGAAAAACGGCTCCGCAGGATCCGCGGGAGCCGTTGTTCATTGCACAACAACAACAGGATCAAGAAAGAAGAAGAAAGAAAGCCTTTCTTCAAGACATATGTGAGGCCTGAAGCATTTGGAACAATGTGCTTTTGAATGACAAAAACCTAAAAACCAAAACCTTTTTTTGGCCACAGTGAAAGAAGGTACGACTGGAGAAAAATAAAAGGGCGAAGCTTTCGTAGAGGAGAAAGAGCACCTTGCCAACTGTGAGGCACGGGAATGGATCCACGATGCTTTGGGGTTGTGTGCGTATCCAAGGGGGGGCGGAAGGAAGACTGTCAAATATCAAATACGAAGCGATCCTAAAAGAATATTTTTTTCAAAGTGAGCAGGCGACAAATCGCAGAAGAAAGAAGTGAAAGACTCTGAGCTGGCTGGAGGAAGTAGCTGCAAACCAAAGTCGCCAAAAGGAAGAGCTGCAAAGCAGTAACTGCCGAGGTTCCCAAGCATGTGCGCAGGGGCCTTTTTTTTATTGTGTCGAAAGACTGTACAAATGTTAATAAAAAATAATATTTGTTTCGATGTCGTGTTTGACTTGAGGTCGTGAGAGCTCCCGTGGAAATACTGTAGATATTCATTTTAACATGCAATTGGACCCGGGGTCAAAATATGCAGACAGCCGCTAAGAAACTCACAGGAACAGCACAGATAGTTTAAAATTTGATCATTGTAAACATGTTATTGTGATGCCATTAAAAAAACACCGCTTCAAAATCCTAAATCCACAGACCCTTGGCACCAACTCACTCCGGTGTTAGAATGTCCATGCTTTTATGCTTTGCCGTACAAATTGGATCCTTTTCAAGCGGCAGATTGCATGACTGCATCTTCAACTCCCATGGCATCACCGGCGATGAGCAAACGCTGACTACACAGTGACTGCCAGTACACAATTAGCATTTATTTCAGTATTTACATGTTGACCCATTTAAATAGAGCCACGTCTGGCTCTGCCGCAAAGTTAAAATACGGCGTGTGGATAAAACAGTTCATACATACAAGACCGTACATGCAGAGCGAGGGGAAAAACAGAGCAAAAAAAAACAACAACAAAAAAAACACAAGCACAGGGGGGGGGGTCGTTGTGCTGACTCCACTAAAAAGAGGTTATTCTCTTTAAAGCTCAAAGTGACGGCAATATGTCGTCTCGATCACCCGCTTCTCCTCAGTAACACACTCGAAACGGCAATTCGATTGCACCTTCATCGCGATGTTCTCGTGAAAACGGCCTCAAAAGGGATTACACATGGAAATCCAGGCCCCCCTCGCCCCCCACCCCCACCGATCCTTAAAGGCCCCCGGAACCGCTCGCCCTAAACTGTGCACGGATCCGGGGGAGGACCCTGGCCACCAATCGCCCCGAGCCTGGAGGGCCTGAACCCCCCCGGGGGGCCCGAGCCGCAGCGCCCCGTCAAAACACTCTAAGATCCGTCAATATCAACATTCTCAGGAAATTCTGAAATAGCATCATTCCCATCGCAATGTTAGTGTTAGATTTTTTTTATATGTATTATTAAATGGCAGCTGGTAAATAAAACCTTCTGGCAGAGTCTGGCTCTATTTTAATCTTCCATTGAATATGCTGTGACACGCTTGGTTGCATTTTCCAATTCCTCAGTGCTCCATGTGGCAGGATGGAGACTGTGAGGGATGGATTGTCAAAGTTAGCTGCACATTCATGGTTTTAGATGTGAATATTTATAGCTTCATCATTTAAAAATACCTTTTTTTTATGTACATGTGCTTGAAATCAATATCACCCAGGAGAAAAATAGAGTAGCTTGCAGCTACGGTGCTCATTGTTTTTAATGACGATTCTTAAAATGCTAATTCCTGGACACAGTTCAAGGTGAATATTTATGACATGCATTTTTCCTTTCTTTATTTCTCTTCTAACCAACTAGAGGGAGAAATTAATGTCATTGTGTGTGTGTGTGTGTGTGTGTGTGTGTGTGTGTGTGTGTGTGTGTGTGTGTGTGTGTGTGTGTGTGTAGGGCTGGCGTTTAGATGCAGTGAAAAGTTTCCAGCTGTCAGCTGGATTCCTCTGCCTGTCTTGGTGGTTATGCGGTAGATGCACTGTGTGCGAGTGTGTGTGTGTGTGTGTGTGTGTGTGTGTGTGTGTGTGTGTGTGTGTGTGTGTGTGTGTGTGTGTGTGTGTGTGTGTGTGTGTGTGTGTGTGTGTGTGTGTGTGTGTGTACTTGCGTGGGTGCGTGTGTGTGGATTGAAGCAGCTTAGAGGCAACTGTCTCTCGGCCAAAAACATTGGGTTCCATCCCAGATGAGGGATTACCAGTTGAGATAGCTAACCTGTTTAATAAGGTTGTGTGTGTGTGTGTGTGTGTGTGTGTGTGTGTGTGTGTGTGTGTGTGTGTGTGTGTGTGTGTATGTGTGTGGGTGTGCTTGCGTGCGTGTTTGTGTGCGTGCGTGCGTGCGTGTGTGATTGCGCTCTCTGCTCTAGAGCTGGATAGGAGGATTCTTTTATCAGGTGTTTCAAAAGCAAATGCTGAATCACTTTTCCCTTCGGAATTTTTGAAAGCTCCAAGTTGAACATGAAGGCAGAGGTGAAGTCAGGCTGTTGCTCGTAAACCTGCTACACAAGTGTAACCAGCTGACACCGCTTGCTTCATATGATAAAAGTGTGAATTATGGGCGCCCAAAAATCAACGACGAGGTCTGTTAGGAAACGGGCAACAAAAATTGGAAAGATCATAACAATTGCAATTCTATGTTTTCCTTTGGAATTCTGTATGGACAACAGCAAAGTCCTTGTTAAAGAGTGAAAGTTGAAAGTACAAGCTCCGACAGCAGAGGGGTGAGGGCAGAATTTGAGGAAATCCGAGGGGAAAAAAACAGAAGAAAAAGTGTTCCCACCGTCACAGCTGGGGAGGGCGTGGCTCCACTGGTGGTTCTTCTCGCAGGTGATTGGCTCCTGGTCGCTGGGGGTGTATCCGGCGTCGCAGGTGAACGACACTCTGGAGCCGATGGCGAAGCTGCTGCCATGGCGACGCCCGTTCACCGGGATGCCGGGGTCCAGACATGAGTCAGACTCCATCATCACACCTTCAAATCAGAAAAATACAGTGTGCGGATCGATGGAGGAAAAATTGGCAATATACAATAGATGTAAAAATAAACAATAAACAGTTATCCTAAAATAAACAATGAAAAGAAACCCTAAAATGAAACAATAAACAATAAAAATAAACATAAAACTAAACAATAAACAATAAAAATAAAAATAAAAATAAACAATAAACAATAAACAATAAAAATAAACAATAAAAAATAAGCCTAAAACGAATACAATAAACAATAAAAAAAAAAACCAAATCTAAACAATAAACAATAAACCTAAAAATAAACAGGACCCAAGACAATCTGTGACGGTTGATGCCACCACTGGCGTGCATTGATTCATCCGTCTTTCTGTCTATCTGTCCATGTGCTGTGTTGACAGTCAATAACCAGAGGCTCAGCTCCACAGCTCGTCCTCTCACCCTCGTATCGGATGCTGAACCCGGCGGCCGAGCGGCTGTTGTCGGTGGTGAAGAGCAGGAACAGGGAGTTGGAGGTGGAGATGAGGAAATGAGGAGCCTGCGTCCCGTGGTACTCGCCGATCAGCGGCGAGGACGACGAGGGGCCGTCCCGGATCTCCAGGGTGTCGTAGTTGACTTCGGTCTGGAAGCTGCACCACAAAAACAAACAAACAGAGCAACAAAAGCCCCGAATGAGAGAACCAAACAGATTCAAGTTGAAATATAAGACAGGCGTCTGATGAAAGGCCCCGTAGGTAAGTAAAAAAAAAGTCATCATAATAAGAAAAGCACTCGCAATATTCGAAAGTTATCGAACTCGTTCAAAAAGCGATTCTGTTCTTCTTACATCATGCACTTTTAAACACCTACCGTGTCTGCTGCTAATACCCACATGCTATAGTGCTTTTTGTTTTATTTTTAGAACACTGGGGGCAACTTGATTCGTTTCCGGGAGCGTAGTGCTTTGTGACATCATCATCAGAAGTTATAGAAGTCCAAGCTTCGTTTCTCGGAAGTCGTTGGCATCCAGCCGATGCTGCGTTTAATGGAAACTCGGAAAACTGTAACTAGTGCTGATTTCACAAAACCCAGAAAACTATACTGGGTTACAGAAGGAAGTTCGAAGAACTTTTGAAGGAAGGTGACTAATATTCCGAAACTCGTAAAAACAGAAAGTGAAGGTGAATAACTACTTTATTTACCCTTCTGGAGATGGCCTTGTTTTTGTAGTAAAACATAACAAACGTCACACTGTCTTTATAAAAAATACCTTCCTAAGGATGGCCTTGTTTTTGTACTAAAACAATTACATATCAGGCAATCTTCATAAACATTGTTTTATTTTATAACTGAAGATTTTCTGAAGATTGCCTTTTTTTGTACAACTAAGATATAACCTGTCGCGTGATCTTTATAAATACTGTGATATTTCGATTTGTTGTTTTGTCCAAATGTTTTGGCCAACTTTTCAATAAAACAATTATTCGATCCATCCATGTGTTGTTATCATTCCTCCCAAATAACCACTCTGATCTATTTTGCAAAAAAAAACACATTTGATTGAATTATGGTCAACAGGTCAAACATTTGAGATTTAGAATTGGGAAATTTGGAATTGGTGTTGATATAAAACAATGTGTTTTATGGAACCTCGGTAAACTGTAATACGTACCTAACACGACTAAACTGGACCCCATGAATTGCTCCCTGCTGCTATATTTTTGGGTTAGAATTGGTCAATTCTACTTTGTATTTCTTTTGCCTGTTTATTCAATCTATTACTATTTTTTGCATTCATATCGATAACTTGTACATACTGTATCTTACTTGCTTTAAGTCGTTTTTTAACTCACCGATCAAAGAGTATTTTGACGGCGTGGTCAGGCTGAGCCTCGATCACCCACTCGCAGCTCAGAGAGTCTCTGTAGAACGAGGGCCAACCAGGAGAGAGGAGGACGCCAGAGGGAGCGGTGAGGTGACCTCCACACGGAGCTGGGAAGAAGAGGTGACAGAAAGTAGGTGGGATGGTAGGTAGGTAGGTATGTAGGTAGGTAGGTATATAAGTAGGTAGGTAGGTGGTAGTTACAGTAGGTATCTTTATTTATGCACAGGTTTACTGTATATCATATATAAACACGCACTGCTGCTTTCAATGCCAGGCTCATGTCGGGGAATGGATGATTACGGAGCGATGTCTTACCAACTGAGGAGAGCTGTGAAAGAGGCAAAGCGTGGGTACAGGCATCGAATGGAGTCTCAGTTCCAGCTGTCTCACACCAGACACATGTGGCAAGGACTACGTACTACAGTATTACGGACTACAGAGGCAGAGCTGCCTAAACGCTGTGTGCTGACGCTTCTATGGCAGAAGATCTGAACTTGTTTTCTCGTTCGTGCTATGAGGCTCACGGTGCTAACATTAGCTTTAGTCCCCTGGTTAGCACAACAGAACCAAGTTCTGCAGCTGGAGGTGAGCGCACAGAGCACAACACGAGGAGGGCTCTGAGACAGGTGACCACCAGGAGGAGCCGGTCCGGACGGCATTGCGGGATGTGTACTGAAGTCCTGTGCCGACCTGCTTGCCCCACTGTTCACCATCATATTGAACCTCTCCCTGGCCCAGGCCGTAGTGCCCGAAACAGCCAAGCCAGCCGACCTGAAGGACTACCATCCTGACGCTCTCACCTCAGTGGTCCTGAATTGTTTTGAGAGACTAATTCAGGCTTAAAAACCGCTGCTCCTTTCTTCCAAGCACTCTGGACCCATTCCAGTTTTCCCACCGCACCAACCGATTGATGGATGAGGCAATCGCCCATGTGCTGCACACCACCTATGCTGCACACCACCTATGTGCACCACTATGACTATGTGACTATGTGAGATGGGACTATGTATGAATGCTGTTCATTGACTATACTATTCAGCTTTCAATACCATAGTGCCCCCTGGATCGGTCATCAAGCTCAGGGAACTTGGACTGTCCACTTCGCTGTGCCACTAGATCCTTGACTTCCTGACCAGTAGACTCCAGGCGGCGAAGGTGGGCTGCCACACCTCAGCCCCCCGCACCCTCAATACAGGAGCCCCCCAAGCCTACGCCATAAGTCCTCTGCTGTAACCTGTACACAAATACTTGTGCGGCCAAGAGTAGCTGTGGTGTACAGTGGTGCCAGGCAAACAACCTCTACCTGAACGTCAGCAAAACCAAAGAGCTGGTAGTGGACTTTCAGAAGGACCAAGCAGAGGATCTACACCCCCCTCAACATCAACAGAGCCCCAGTTGAGAGGGTGAGCATCTTCAGGTACCTCTGTGTAAACATCACAGAGGACCTGACATGGACATTACAAACAGACACTCGAGTGAATAAGGCGAGGCAGCACCTTTATCACCTCAGGCAACTGAGGAAGTTTAGAGTCTCTCGACATATCCAGAAAACCGTTTACCCTGGTGCCATCGATAGTATCTTGTCAAGGTGCATCACCGCCTGGTATGGGAATTGTTCCTCTTAGGACGGCAAAGCCCTGCAGAGAGTGGCACTCTCTGTACTCTCTCTCTCTCCAGAGCTGAACGTACCACCGGGACGACACTCACCCCCCTACAGGACTTATACAGCAGGCGGTGCAGGACCAGGGCTAAGAGGATTATTAAGGATCCCCACCATCCCAACCATGGACTGTGCCTGTGGCTGCTGTCAGGCAGATTCCTGTGCGGCCAAAAGACCAGAACATAGAGACACAGAAAGAGCTCCTTCCCCTAAGCCATCAGGACACTTAACTCTGTCACAAACTAGGACTCACCTCATAAATACTGTGTCCACCTCATTGCTGTAATAATTGTGCACATTTTATTTTATATTCCTTGATATTTATTATTTATTATATTATTCTCGGAGGCAAATTCACAAATAAATTTATTTTGGCCGCTAATAGCACCATCAATTGCGGCATCTGCAACATTTTAGCGTCCAGTTCACAAGAGATATTGCGCTAATGATATTATGACAGAGCAAACACGCTCATAGAGTTTTGCTGCTCACAGCAATCTGCCCTTGTTTTGTGGTGTCTGATAGCAATTATCCAAGTGGCAAAGCAAATAATCCGTGCGTCAGCGGGGAATGGGGGGGGGTCTCCATTGGAGAGTCATTATGCATTTACGCCACTGCTCTACACTTGTCTGTTTTACAAATTATCAGTCGTAAATAAATATAAAACTTTAAATAATTGTTGGGCGTTAATTATTTTGAGTTTACGTGTTTAATGAAAAATGTAAAATTGTAAGGAAATCCTTGGAGGGGCTGCGCCGGTGCAATGCAAAATCCTATTTTCACGTTTATGTGCAGTGACTATTGAACATTGAACTAGTATGAGTAAATCTTTAATAAAACGTGCTCTCCCCACACAGTTCATTAATTACATGGATACAATTTGTATGTATACATTTGTTTACTTACGAAATTCTAGTTCTCACTGAATCTTAATATTACAATGTACAAATGACGACAGTTGATTTAATATAACCAAGTTCCGAGCCGCTGCACGAGGAACGGCCTGAGGAGATGGTTCGATGCCATCTGTGGTTCCATGACAATTTTGACACTTTATCCCTATTCTCCATAACATTTACTTGTTTTTTCAATTTATTTTGAGTTTTATAGGAATTATGGAACCGATTTTGTCAACGTCTGTAATGCCTTTTTTGTACAAAAAAATATTCCTAATTTCAACAAGTTGCTTTTGGAATGCGTTTTGTACATATGTACTGTATGTGACAAATAAATATTTTCAATCTTGAATCTTTCTGAGAAATACGTCATTTCAGAAATAAACCTCCCATACAGATACCGTGTCTTTTGAGGATACTTTATCTCCCAGCACGCAATTGTTACTTGATCTTCGTACCAACTTTTTTTTTTTCCTTTCCTCCCATATTGTCAAATATAAAAAAAAAAAAAACTTAAAAAAAAACGGATCATTTGATGCATTGGTTGTTGTTTGGAAAGCCTCTATGTGCTACTGAAGCTCATCCCTTGCTCGGCTGTCAAAACTCTTTGAGAACGTGCGGCTGCCTGTGGCTGTGTGGATTCTTCTCAAAACACCAGCGCTGGCGTAGAAAGTTGTAAAGGATTCCACCTCAGTGGCTCCAGGACATTCTGCGTTTTAACAACATCGCTTTAACAAAATACTTCCAGTTTCTTCCCTGTGCTTTAATTTTTGATCTTAGTGTGTAACATGGAAACAGGGATGAAAAAAAAAGAAAAAAAGAGTGTATTATTAAATCAATATTAACCCCTGTCCAACTGGATGGATGATATCCTCCCAGATCCAGGATCGTTATCAGCGATATAAATCATTTAAATTAGTTAAATAATGTGGTGAATTTTTTATTTTAATCATAAGTTGATAATGTCATCAAGGCAACAAGTTGAACAAATCAGCCTGGGCTGAATAACTTAATATGAAGTTGGAAAAATGGTAAATTAAGTCAATTTCTGTCACATTCACATTTTTTTTTTCATATAGTGTGGAGATTTTGTGATAAAACGTCAAATTGGGCACAGATGTAGGTTTTTATGTTATGAGAAAATTTGGCCCCGGAGGGTCATGGCAGCCATTTATCAGAATGGCTGCCAAAAATGCGTATGCAATGTACTGTAATGTAGTCAATGTGTCAGACGACAGATGGTGATTTATCACACGATATCATTTAAAATGAATGTCAGAGGAAAAAAACAGAAAGTCAGAGAACCAAAAAGCAAGATGAACAGGACAGCGTGAGACACACCCCCAGAGCGGTGGAGGATGCTCAGTTTCAAGCTAAGCAGGGCAATATTTGAAACTACTCCACCAGCAATTGAATCATTCTGACCATTGTGTGTGCGTGCGTACGTGTGTGTGCGTGTACCTTCACAGCGCGGTACAGCAGCAGACCACACCACGTTTCCTTCCTGGATGATGCAAGTGACCTGGTCTGACCCCTGATGAAATAGTTATTGTTAAAAAAAAAATCAGGTTGACACCAGAGTCACAAGTTGGAAATGGATAATGATATAATATGTACATATTTCAATTGTGAGCATGTAAAAAGATTGCAGATGTTTCACTCCCGGTCACAGTTCCACTCCACATCTTCTCTTCTGTGTCATTATGAAAATTTTTTCATGATAGCCTTTTATAGAAACTGTGCCAAATTACGATAGAGAAAAACACCTCCAATGGACGCGCAGATTGCATTCGAAATTCCAAGTCAAAGTGCTTTTTGTGAGCAAAAAAGGGAACGGTACCGGAATGGACAAAACGGGGACAGCGGAGACCATTTTCCGGCACAAATCCATCGGATCCGATCGGCACGGGAGTGGTAAACCGGCACGGGTTGGAATTTTGTTTTTTAACATTTCCGAACAATGTCATGGACACAAAAGCCCTCGTTTCAAAGATTCCATCTTTTTACCTGCGTTCTGATGAAGCCCTGGTCGCAGCGGAAAGCCAAAGAGCTGCCTAGCTGGAACAGGTCGCCGAACCTCTGGCCGTTGACGGGAACCCCCGGGTCGTGGCATTCATTCTGACCAAACGCTGAGTAACAAGGAAAAAGGAAAGGAGGATTATGTTTTTTGGGGGGGGGGGGGGGGGGGGGGGGGGGGGGGGGTGATTCACAACAAAACAAGAAAAACCCGTTCACTTTTCTCGGACAAAAAAGCTGAACAGACCGAGTACAGTCACGATAGTTGATCGATGACATGAAATTGACAGATTCATAATCTGTCAACTCCTTTTTTTCCCCCACAGAATGCAAATTAGATTAATTAAAACACGCCTCGCTGAATAAGACGTCTCCGCTGGAACGGATCCAACCACCGCCATGTTTAGCTTATATCGCCTCCATTTCAAGGAGACGGTTTGAGGGAGGGAAAGGGAAGGTATAGACGGAGAAAGGGAGAGGGAGAGAGGAAGAGGGAGGGAGGGGAGAGAGGGAGAGAAGGGGCCGGGGAGGGGGAGTGTAGGGGGGGGGGGTAAGGGGGGAGTGTGAGATAGAGAGAGAGAGAGAGAGAGAGAGAGAGCGAGCGAGCGAGAGACAGAAATTCTAGTCATCATTGCTCTGCTTCCGTGCAGTGAACGTGTCGCAGTTGCTTTTATTTTGTATTTTTCCTTAACTAACCATCATTGGCCCTGGAAGAGGACGGCGAGTGCAACACAACAACAAACAACAACAGACACACAACAACAAACAAAAGGACAATAAAGCAACGTAATGGGAACAATAGTTATGATGCATGGCCGCCTCCTTTCACTTTCTCATTACAATAAAAAACAAACTGATCATCAGGGGGGTGTTTAAGGGAGTGTGTGTGTGTGTGTGTGTGTGTGTGTGTGTGTGTGTGTGTGTGTGTGTGTGTGTGTGTGTGTGTGTGTGTGTGTGTGTGTGTGTGTGTGCGCGTGTGTGTGTGTGCGTGTGTGTGTGTGTGCGTGTATGTGTGTGCGTGCGTGTGTGTGTGTGAGAGAAATTGCAGCGTTGCATATCGCTTTCAAAAAACGAATAACCCCCAAAAGATTCGGTTCACATGGAGAGACATCCATGTGACTTAATTACATTTGGCTGAAAGTGCTTTGTTGTGGTCTCTGCCTTTTCATGGAGCTACATACATTTCCATTAAGCTCGTTCCCTGAGCAAAAGCCCCTGATTACACGTCAAGAAGCGGGAGAAAAACATTTATTTTAGTAAAGGCTGGGAAATTCAGCAGCTGAACAGAATAAGACCACCACTTCATGGCTGTTAAATTTGTAAAGCAATGCACCAGAAAAACAAACAAAAAAAAAAAAAGTGATATGGAGAACATGAAGAGGGCCGCGTGCAACGAGGGCGGTCACAGTTTAGTTGACGATGATTGAAATGATTGTGTTCATTAAGTGCCACTATCATAGTGTAAGCCTATGGGATAGACGGTTCACGTGCGATCGAAACTCGCAAAACGTATATTCTATTTGTCGCAAAACGCAACTGACACAAACTACCCCTTGAATCTGGATGAAACCAAAAGAGAGAAAAAAAGATTTCCCAAAAGGAGCCACGATCGAACTGGAGTCATGCGGACCGTGTGGGGCCCAAGACGTCGTCGTCGGAGGAAGTGTTCAAACAAGAAGGAGTGGCGCAGGACAAAACAGTCAAATGGGTGCGATGAAGGAACGGAGCAAAGCGAGGAGGGAGGAGGACGAGGAGATGAAAAGAAGAGATGAGCAGATGAGAGATGGAACCAGGAGGGACGAGCAGCTGCAGATAGAAACAGCAACACAAGGCAGCAATCCTCAAAACTCATTTCAGCTTTAACACACACAGTGTAATTCTATTACGCTGGAGTGTGTGCGTGTGCCTGTGTGCGTGTGTGTGTGTGTGCGTGTGTGTGTGTGTGTGTGTGTGTGCGTGCGTGCGCGCGTGAGTGTGTGTGTGCGTGTGTGTGTGTGTGTGTGTGTGTGCGCGCGTGTGTGTGTGTGTGTGATGAGACGGTGCAATAAGGTGTTTTTTTTTCTCAAAGGAAAGCCAGAAAGGGAGAGTCGGAGGGGCAGGGCGGAGTGAGAGACGGAGTAAAACGGCGACGGAGGGAAAAGAGAGAATAAATAGAACGACGCAATGTGGAGAAAAGGCACGGGGCAATGATGTCGATGTAAAAAGTCAAATAACGGGTTTTGCCGTCGATTATTTTGTTTGAAAACAGACGCAGCGGCAGCAAACTGGGTAAAAAAAAACAAACATGAAAAAAAAAATTAAAATAAGCGTGGATCTTGAATATGAATTAGCCAAAAAGTGTGACCTTTGATTGAATTCCAGTGTTAGAATCTGGTGTTGGTTCCAACTCCTGTTTACAGATTCCCACGGTGATAACAAACAGATAACACTAAGCCCACAGACACACATATCAACATTCATTTATGCATTAAAATGTTAATGGCCAAATTACCTAAACTGCACTTTCCTGTGGTCCCGATACAGAATTAATTCCGGCAGAGAAATTGTTTTTTTTCCTCTCAAAAGGTGTCGCTTACAACAAAAAAAATAAAACGTGTCGTGGAGACACAAATTGTATGAATTTCACTTATTACGCGGCTCTGTGAAATTACTCAGCTCTGATTGGTCAATAGAGGCAATCGGCGGTCGGTTGTTTCCGGATAAACAACCACTTTCGTGTCTACTGGATACACAAATAGCCTATCCCATACACATAACTTTATTCCCTTCTATTTTGTACCCCCACTTTGTATTATCTTTTTGAGTCTTAATAAAATAAAAATATTTTTTTATATATATTATTCTATTCACTAACTGCATTACGTTTTAAATCAATTTGTTTCAGTTATTTAGCTAGGCAGTAATCAGGTTATCTATTATGTTCGGTTTAGTAACTATTGTGCATAATCTCCGGGTGCGTTGCAAAGATATTTCACTGCATATATGTATGAAAGTATGTATATGTATGTGACAAATAAATCTTGAATCTTTACGGACCTTCATATCACTCCGCCTACATGGTAATGCTGACACTAGCTGGTGGCGACACCTTGTGGTGATACATAGAAACGACAATGGAAGATAGTTTGCTGCGCTAGTGCAGTGTGAGCTACGTTTTTGTGGACTTGTGGATTTTTCTCAGCCGAAGCGAAGAAGTTGAAGCAGTCGCCAAGAAATTATTAATATATGATATGATATATTCTGTTGATCTCCACAGTCTGTTTTTCGCATTCATGATTTATCGCACAATTGTGCGATTAATGAGTTAGTTACACTAAAATTGCAATAGATATAACACAATTAAACACACACACACACGCGCGCGCGCACACAGGCAAACACGCACACACACAACAGCACACGCACACACCCACACACACACCCACATACACACACACACACACACACTGCTTACTGGTGTAGCTGATGTTGAAGCCCTTCCCGGTGTTGGAGTGGTCCGACTGGAACTCCAGTCTCATGATGTGTCCGTTGGAGGCGATCTGCGACGGAACGTCTTTGCCCGAAAATGTCCCGAACGTGGTCGGCTCAGAAAGACCTGAGGGCGACGCCGCGTTTCAGAAAGGGATTTATTAAGCAAACAAACGTGCGTCCAGCGGTGATTCCGTGCGGGTGAATGGATGGAATACAGTGCGTGGTTTTCAACAGGGGGCCATGGGGGGTAAAACTGAGAATCACCGGACTACAGAATGAAAACAAATGTCATTATTGCTCCATCTTAACACTGTTCCGTTTCACGTTTTTTTTTGGGGGGGGGGGGTTTTCACTGAGTTGATCCACTGTAACCGTGCGGCTAAGAACTTTTGTTTTCCTTCCAAATGAGGACACGGTTTGTTTACGGAGCCGCTTCCGAGGGAATAGAATAATGGAACATAAGCCTACCTTCATCCTTCACCAGCAGCCAATCAAACTGCGGCTCCAGCTCAAAGTCGGAGAAGAGGAGGTGGATGCGGCTGCCGGGTTCGGAGATGATCAACCACACGCAATTGAGGTTGTTCCCGTACTCCTCTGGGTAGTTGGGCGACAGGACGGTCCCCGACGGAGCCGTGAAGTTGAAGAAGCAGGAGACTGCGGAGGGAGCGCAGAAAAAAGAAAGGTTGGGAGGGTGGGAACGGGCTGCGAGGACGAGGCAAGGGGAGAAGGAGGTGAACGAGGGAAGGGGGGAACGAGGGAGGGTTCACCCCGGTCAAACGTCGCACTCTCCAAGAGCTATTTTTAATTAAGACCTCGATAAATTCAGATCGAAGACGATTTAACGACTTAAAAGCTGATATGTGTACAGCCGAGCTGAGACACAGCTGGGCTTGTCGCCAGACCACCGAGGAAGGAAGGAAGGAAGGAAGGAAGGAAGGAGCTGACTGGCTACTCACAGATGCAGCTGGGCTTGTTTCCAGACCACCATGGAAAGAAGGAAGCTAGGAAGGAAGGAAGGAAGGAAGGAAGGAAGGAAGGAGCTGACTGGCTACTCACAGATGCAGCTGGGCTTGTTTCCAGACCACCATGGAAGGAAGGAAGCTAGGAAGGAAGGAAGGAAGGAAGCAAGGAAGGAAGGAAGGAACTGAGTGTCTACTCACAGATGCAGCTGGGCTTGTTTCCAGACCACCATGGAAGGAAGGAAGCTAGGAAGGAAGGAAGGAAGGAAGGAAGGAAGGAAGGAAGGAAGGAAGGAACTGAGTGTCTACTCACAGATGCAGCTGGGCTTGTTTCCAGACCAACGGGGAGGGTAGGAAGGAAGGAAGGAAGGAAGGAAGGAAGGAAGGAAGGAAGAAAGGAACTGACTGGCAATTCACAGATGCGGCTGGGCTTGTTTCCAGACCACCATGGAAGGAAGGAAGCTAGGAAGGAAGGAAGGAAGGAAGGAAGGAAGGAAGGAAGGAAGGAACTGACTGGCTACTCAGATGCAGCTGGGCTTGTTTCCAGACCCCCAGGGAAGGAAGGAAGGAAGGAAGGAAGGAAGGAAGGAAGGAAGGAACTGACTGGCAATTCACAGATGCAGCTGGGCTTGTTTCCAGACCACCAGGGAAAGGAGGAAGCTAGGAGGCAAGGAGGCAAGGAAGGAAGGAACTGAGTGTCTACTCACAGATGCAGCTGGGCTTGTTTCCAGACCACTGGTTGTTGTGCTGGCAGGTGATGCTCCGCTCCCCCACCAGCTCGAAGGCGGCCTGGCAGGAGAACGCCAGCACGTCGCCGTGCAGGAAGTGCTCTCCGCTGCGACGCCCGAACGAGGGGACGCCGGGGTCCCCGCAGCCGCCCCGGTCGATCTCTGCACCGGACAGAACCCAGAACCCCCCGTTCATTTCCACTTCCGTTCCGGGCTTTCGTCCGGAGCGACGGACAAGTGCACGCATTTCGCCGGCGGTGTCCGAGAAGAAAAATGCGCCTGATCGCTTATTTACGGCTATTTCCATCTCTTTATGCGCGGACTGTTAAATAGCGCCGAGCGTGCGGGGAGGTGCTTCCATCCGGCTCCCCTTCACTACGTGCAGGCACACAGAGTCACATTTAGGAAGCATGTTTGGCAGCCTGCCGGCCTCCGCGGTAGGGAACACAAGAGGAACAACATCGATCAATGTTTTCACGTGGTGACATCGCATTACACGGCAGCTTCACAGGCACGCACACGCGGACGCGCACGCACACGCACACACGCACACACGGACATTCTCTCTGTCTGTATATACACATCTGTACTTTCTTGGACCTGGCGTCCCTGTCCCTGTCGTAAAGGGGAATGCCACCCGTTTTTTTCAGCATTAAAATTGCCCAAAACTACCCCTCCCACCAACCCCCAAGTTGTTACGTGCTCCACAGAACTCATTTCCACACTTTCTGTATCTGTGGAAAGGGCAATCAGGCCAAGCGATAGGCTGTGACACACCATCCATTAATGGATTAATGGAGAATCCCGGCTCCATTCAAAACAGCCCCACTTGAAGATGACATTTGGCTCGTTTTTGCTCTTCCAGGCAAATGCATGCGCAATATTAGACAGCCAGCGCTGTCAGACAGTCAGACAGTCAGGCAGTGAGACAGTCAGACAGTCAGACCGTCAGACAGTCAGACAGTCAGACCGTCAGACAGTAAGGCAGTGAGACAGTCAGACCGTCAGACAGTGAATTAGTCAGACAGTCAGACAGTGAGACAGTCAGACAGTGAGACAGTCAGAACGTCAGACCGTCAGACCGTCAGACTGTCAGACTGTCAGACAATGAGACAGTCAGACAGTCAGACCGTCAGACAGTGAGACAGTCAGACAGTCAGACCGTCAGACATTGAGACAGTCAGACTGTCAGACAGTGAGACCGTCAGACCGTCAGACCGTCAGACCGTCAGACCGTCAGACAGTAAGGCAGTGAGACAGTGAGACAGTCAGACCGTCAGACAGTCAGACCGTCAGACAGTGAGACAGTCAGACCGTCAGACAGTGAGACAGTCTGACTGTCAGACAGCTTGTGTTCCACAACAGAACAAATAATCGTATGATAATATGAAGCACCTTGATTTTCCGCCCTGGCGACTTTTCCTCTCACTCTTGGGGCTTCACCTTGGCTGTGATGTGCCCTCTTTTGGAGTTCAGAGTGTAGTAATTGGTCCTATCGACCACATAAATACTCAGGGGGGATAGTTTTGGCTTTTGATTCATTTGTCTGAGCATTGGCATCAAACTCTTCAAAATACAATTTGGAGAAATGTCCGCGTCCTTGTTTTCCCCCCGTCCCGTTCCCTCCGTCAGCCTCCGCAGAAATAAAGGGATCACAATCAATTGTTCTCTCCTCCCCCATCGCGTTCACGCTCCGTCTTTATTTATTTTCTTGTTTTCTTTATTTCTCCTTCGTTTTTATTTTTTTTTTCTGATCCATTTAGTTTCATATTTAAATAAATGGTGTTTATCTCTCCCTCCCTCCTTTTCCTTTTTAAACTCTGGCATCCCATCAGCAGCCCGCTACCTCGGAACATGCTTCACTGTGCTTCCAGATTTGCTTGGGGAAAACAGCACGTCTTGAGGTGAGTGATCGATGTGCGCGTGTGCGTGTGTGTGCGTGTGTGTGTGTGCGTGCGTGTGCGTGTGTGTGTGTGCGTGTGCTTGTGCGTGTGTGTGCGTGTGTGTCTTTGCGTCTGTGAATCTTTGTAAAAGTACTGCTTTTTGATTCTTGCGGGGTTAAGTGTCCCTGTAAAGCGGCAGGAGGGTGTCACGAGTGTGCGTGCATGTGTGCGTGCATGTGTGCGTGCGTGCATGTGTGCGTGCATGCGTGCGCGCATGTGTGCGTGCATGTGTGCGTGCGTGCGGGAGAGTGTTTTTGCGCAGCCTACAGCCATTTGTCACACAGATGAAGAGTGTCAAAGTGGATTTCAGATATCTCGGTTCCCACCGGTAAACCTGTCATTACGGCTGCTTCTCTACGGCTCTGTCTGCGGCCATTTCCTAATGCTTTTATCTCCTTAATTCGGTGGCTCTCGACGAGGGGGGCCGGCCGTCCCCCCCCCCCCAGGGGCCCTAAAACGATGAATAGTTAAACCTCGGCGTTATTTCATTTACAGGATATCAGCATCATTAGAGAACGTATAATAATCGACAGTCCACCATGGTATAGGCAGGTGCGGAGGTTTGGACTAAGTCGTACTGTATCCAACAACAAGATTGGGGTCCCAGCGACACAATCGTCAGATAACGACGATCTCAGATGATCGTCTCTGTAATTAGTTTCTGTCGACCCCTGGAGGGGACGAGGCGCCGTCGCGAGCCGCGTGTTTCCGACATATCATTTCATAAATAAATATCATTTTTCCGGGCCGCGTTTGCCGGCTCGTCCCGGCGACTCACCGGCGGGCGTCACTGCGGTTTTAGTCCCCGTCAGAGAGACACACAGCTTGATACGAGCTTGACATCACTCGCCGCTTTGGACGCCGTCCAAAAAAATAACGACGACAGAAACAGCGCCGCGGGGGGAGAACGCTGACGGAGATGGGAGGGGGGGGGGGGGGGGGGCGGGGGGCGGTGGGGTGGAAGGTTTCCCGAGGGCTGATAACGGCCTCTAAAGATGATGTGTGCGGAGGGGCGACGGCTGATGGAGGCTCCTGGAAGTCAGGGGGCCCCGACGGAGGAGCGGACCGCCGACCCCAATGCTCCACCCGGCGGTGGCCCGCCCGCGTGCGGGTGCCGCGTCCTCTGCCCATTTTTATTTTTCATTTTTATTAATTTTTTTCCTCAGCTGCGCACCGGAGGGAAGACGGAGGCTCCGCCAAGCATATGAGACGGAGCGAAGCGGCTGCGAGGATCCCCGGCAGCGGCGTGATGTCACCCTGTCCCGGCGGGGGAGTCCCCCTCCCACGCAGCTTTTTAACATCGCAGATTTATTTTTTTTTTCCCCCCACAAAAAAAGGAAGAGCGACGGAGCCCGGAAAAAAGATGGAGCGGGGAGCAGCTGCACGCTGTTACGGCGGAGCTGCTCGACGGCGTTTTGGAACAGAGAGAAGGTTGGATGTGTAATTGCCGGAGATGAGTATATATTAATATATACACATAAAAAATGTACTGCTGTACAAGTATGTACTGTATCAGTAATACAAGCAGAATTTTGTACTGTGTGCGCTGTTGCTGAGGACCCATTTGTGAGCCCTCGCTGTCACAGGGGGTGAAGCCGGGTGAAGCTGTTGGGGTGGCGTGGTACAGTTTGCGAATCGGGGGAATGTTGACACTCCCTGCTGACGGAGTGATGCACTGCAGCTTGTTTTTTTTCCCCGTGGTCGGCGGAGGCAGCTAAGCACACCGTCACGGGCGAGGGGAGGAGGGACTCCGCGACTCCAGCCGCTGATCGGCGCCGCTTGAAGGGGGGGGGGACACTATCTGCAGGGCAGGTGGAGGTGCGGCTCTCCTCCCACCCCGAGGTCTTGGCTCTTTAAAGAGTGAGAAGAACCTGAAAGAGCGCTGCTCCTCCTGAAATACATTCTTATCGCTGAGCTCCAGATTGTTCGGTACGCACGTAGACGGTCCATGAGTCCACGGGCCCCCTGGGCCTGAGAACATCGGAGGGGCCCTCGACCACCAGCTCTTAAGCTCGCACGCGAAACAGCCTGAAGACTGGGGCGTCAAACCTTACCAACCATGCAGTATACAAAGGCTCTTAGGACCTTGCATAACCGTAATGAGCCAAATAAACGCTCATCCTTTTATCAGAAGACATGATTCTAGAGAATTCTGGGACCGCAGGAAGTAAATGGGCACTTGAGACTAACATCCACTGCTATTCAGCCAACTGAGTAATCCCTTGCGGGGCCCATAGTGTTCAGGTAGCCACTGTCTGCGTTGCCCGGCCATAGATGTCTCACTGTTTGTGAGGGCTCTGGCTTCATTTTCACGGGGCTCAATTTTCTTGAGCGCCCCTGGACTTTTCCGGCTTTTCCATCAGTGGTTCGCTCATGGCAATCGGAAACAAACAAAACCCAAATAAGGCAACAACAACAACAACAGCTAGTTCCATCTCTCTGAAGAGGAGAGTCCAGAGGCGACCTGCAGCAGGCAGAACAGCAGCCGGGGCGGTGGAGGCGTGGAGGGCCCGTGGCTGCGGGGCCGGGAGACGAGGTCGGGCGGCTCCTTGGGCTTTGACTGCCGCCGAGCTATTTATTAATCATGTCATTTACCAGAGTCATGGGGAGGGAGGGTTTTTTTGGGGGGACCTTTCTTATCTAAATTAACAAGGAGTTCTTCACGAGAGCCCGGTACCTGAATTTGTTGTTTATTTCCAAAAGTAAACTTTACTATTTTATTATTGTGTCAATTACGAGGACCTGCACGAGCTGACAGTGTGGTCATTATGTAATAGCTTAGTATTTTGGCTTTGGATATTATATAGTGCCAAGGTCTACCCACCCTGCTCAAGTTTGAACACACATGCACGCACGCACGCACGCACGCACGCACGCACGCACGCACGCACACACACACACACACACACACACACACACACACACACACGCACGCACACAGACATTTGATCAATGTGTGTTAGACGCTGAGTGTGAGATGACAGCTGCACACCAACACACTGATATCCACAGGGGCACATGCACACAACCGTGCACAGGCCTCGCACGTGCACGGACACAACACTCTCACGTCGAATGTGAGTTTCTTTCACATGAAGAAAAAAACAAAAAAACAGTTGGTCATTTGCGGGTCATCTAACACTAATACTGTTTCTCTAGGATGAAGAGACATTTATTTTCTCTTCATTTGTGTTCACTGACCTTGACAGCACCTGATATACAATAAAAACACACACACACACACACACACACACACACACACACACACACACACACACACACACACACACACACACACACACACACACACACACACACACACACACA
Source organism: Zeus faber (assembly GCF_960531495.2). Classification (NCBI taxonomy): domain Eukaryota; kingdom Metazoa; phylum Chordata; class Actinopteri; order Zeiformes; family Zeidae; genus Zeus; species Zeus faber. Next base: position 16,391,996 of record NC_137190.1, on the reverse strand, counting down.
GACACTGTGTCTCTGTGGTGCTCGTCCACACCTGCTGAGCCAATAACCTGGTACAGGCGTCATTCTTTACGGCCACCACACCATCAGCAAAATGACTTTATCAAACAACTAAGCAGAACCGACAAATACAAGCTCTCTCTCTCTTTCTCTCTCTCTCTCTCTCTCTCTCTCTCTCTCTCTCCCTCAATCCTCCATCACTGTTTTGTCTCGCCTCTTTTAAAATCCCATTCTCTCCATCCCTCCTGTCTCCCGTTCCATCCTCATGTCTTTTATTTGTTTGCTTTAATTCTTCCCTCTCTTTGCGACTCTCTCCCTCCTCGTCTGTCAGCTCTTCTTTTTTATCTCTCTTTTTAGTGTCAGCGCTGCCACAGTGTGAAACCTCATCAAGCAAAATATGATTAAGTCATAATTTGTTTATATCCTTTGTGTGCCTGTACCGGCATACCCCCTGCACACGCGCGCGCGCGCCCACACACACACACACACACACACACACACACACACACACTTCTTTTTTTTCCACCGTGTAACCTTACACAATGTTTATCTGCAATTATTCCAGGCCAGGCGGGTTAAACAAGGTTTGAATGTCAACATGTCACACATTCATCATCGTCTTTCACCATTAAAACAACCAGGCCGGCAGAGCTGTGACTTTCACCGCTCGTTCTGCGTGCGTGTGTGTGTGTGTGTGTGTGAGTGTGTGTGTGTGTGTGCGTGCGTGTGTGTGTGTCTGTGTGTACAGATGTTACCTTCGTAGGCCGCCTTGAATCCCTGCGAGCCAATGGTGTCGTCTGACTGCAGATGGAGCCACATCTGGTTGGACAAACTGACGATGAGGTCGGGAACGCTGGAGCCTGTCAGTCTGGAGATGAGGGAAAAATTCAATAAAAACACAAATTAAGATATGAGACGCGAACCCTGAAATATCTGGTATCACAAAAGCAATATCAATAATCAACTTCCATTGAAGTAATCAAATAGTATCTACAGTATCTTAATCATGACAATATGGTATGTTTGTTCCAAAGCGAATAATCCACATCGAGCTGCATTAGTCTGCAAAGGATCTCTTTGATTGGACTAATTTGAAAAGAAACATCTTCAAAGAGAGCTTGAAAATGAACTGCCTTGCATCGCACAACCTCTTGTGTTTTCAAAAGAAGCATTTTTTTTCAAATAAAGCAGTAATGCTTCTTCTTCAAAGAACTCTCATTACACTCTGATGTAACTGATACCTAGATATTGTAGCTCAAAGGTGCCTCCATTTAGCTCACGTTATATGCATAATATGCATCGAACATGTGTTAATAATGTGATGTTATAATATAATTTAATATAATATAATATAATAATATAATTAATATAATGTAATATAAAAATAATGTGATGTTATAATATAATATAATATAATATAATAAAAAATAATGTGATGTTATAATATAATATAATAATAATATAATATAATATAATATAATATATTATAATATAATATAATATAATAAAATTGTGATGACATATGATATAATAATATATTATTTCATTTATACATATACATATATTATATGTATATGTATAAATAAAATAATATATTACATATCTAATTGTAAGTATCTAACTAACTGTGAAAATGTGTATTATTGTATACTATTTTCATGAGACATAGAAAAGCCAACGTACTTCACAACAAGAATCGAGTCCATCTAATCAAATTGAATTCAGCTTAAGATGAAGTGTAAAAAGACGTGGGACAACTTATTTTAAAGCCTTGAGTTTTAATTAAAAGGTCTACTTACTTCAGTCTACTTTAAAACAGATCACATTTGGGGTGGACCTGAGGTCACGAGGCACCATCATCGGTAGTAGCACTCAGGGCGTGAAGTGGGAGTGCGCTCACCGCTACACGGTGCCGGCACTTCCCCGGTTTACTCTCCGAGCAGTGTGACTTATTTCTGAGTAGCGCCACTTCTTATGCACCACGCTTTGCAACAGTGTTTATTCCTAACCTTTCGCTGACCCTCTCCCTCTCTCTGTCTCTCTATCTCACACCCGGGCACGCACGCACGCACGCACGCACGCACACACACACACACACAGATCTGTGTTTTGTACTTTCAGACAGCCATTATAATGGAATAGGAGCGACACATATTTATATTTATGTGCAATGTATAGCCTCTACACAGCTATATCAAAACTATTACTTAATATGAATAATAGAACTCTGCGGCAGCCTCTACAGTCCCTCATTTACCCAGCATGCCCTGGGGCGGGCTCGCTGTTATTTCAACGCATCACTTGTTGCAACAGAGGAATATGTTGTGGAGCGCTGTACTCCCTGTGTTCTGCCGGAGCGGCGTTGCCTTGCTAAACCCTGTTCCTGAACGTCTGAACGTCAGGCATGTTTTGAGGGTTTAAATATTTTTTTTTGGGGGGGGGGGGTTGCTGTGTCTAGCAATGTCGTTTTATCATTTTTATTTGGATTTAAGAACTGTAATGATATATCAATAAAAACTGTCTTTGTCTACTATCAACGCCTGTCTCCAAGGGCACCAAGAAAGACCTTTTTTTGAGTTGAGAAGCGGTGGGAGAAATAGTTTTAGTAATAATGTGTAACAATATTACATAGTAATAACAGTATGGATACAGCTGGTTGTTGTTCTTACACGTAGAGGACCCTCCGCGTGTCTCCGATCTTCCCTCCGTCTCCCACCGTCAGGGTGTCGTATCCTCGCTCCAGGTCAAACTCCTCAAAAGCCAGCTTTATCACCTGGAAAGAGGTGAGCCTGCAGTCAGTCACGGCAAAATGTAGATGGAGCAGCGAAAAAAAAGTGTTTTATGTTTCCAGAACTTTTCACTTTTTTTATTTTTATTAAATAAAGTTTACATTCAATAAAATAAAAAATATGCTTAACTATTTTGATTCGGCTTGAATATAGAACAGAAATAAAGAACGAGGATGCAGGCCCTTTTATTTATGCACCTTATTTTGAAAACACAATTCCTTAATATGTATAAATTGCAGCATTTCAACACTGGATCAATTTTAAAGATTCTGACGCTTATCAGTCGAGTTGACTCGCCATGAGAAAAAATTTGAAGGCGCTAACTGGATGAAAAAAAACAACAAGCTTAATAACATTTCCTACAGCAAGCTGAAAAGTTGCACACACCGAAACCAAACCGTGCATTCAAGAACGCGCTCATGTCTAACCTCCATCTGAGAATGTGTGTGTGTGTGTGTGTGTGTGTGTGTGTGTGTGTGTGTGTGTGTGTGTGTGTGTGTGTGTGTGTGTGTGTGTGTGTGTGCATGCGTGCGTGCGTGCGTTTCTGAGGTGGAATTTTGAGTATCCCTTGTGTGTCCAGGCAGATGTACTGTAGTAGTGGTGGCTCACAGTCACAAGCAAGGCGGCATGGTGCAGCGTGGGAGGGCTTTTTTTTTGTGTCGTTCAAATAGGAAACGGAGTAGCATCAGTTCATTTAAAATAAAAATAAAACACACTGTTCTTAAATGTTTTCTTTGCAGAAATGGTGAACGAGGACGAGCAGCGGATTGCCTTCGTTTATGCGTCCGGCCCTGCAACACAGAAAGTTACGCTCGTCGTGTCCCCCATCGTGTGTGAGACTGTGTGGCCTTCAACAACTGCATAGAGCGTTGATGCCAGCGGCCGGCCCCGAGTCCAGCTTACACTAGATTCGTTTTCTTTTCAAAGAAGAAAAAGAAAAAGATAAATAGGGGAACTTTCCGCCACACTGCTATTAATGACACCCTACATTAATTTGGTTCCAAAACAATGTAATGGTTTCGGTTCCAGGGTTATTTTTGGCACACGCAGATGACAGGTTTCGTTGAAAGCTAATGTGTTTGTCAAAATCAGAATCAGAAATAAGAAAACAGCCAAATATACAGAAACAGCCAAAAATTCAGAACATAAGTAGCCAACACATTCAATTATAAAACGACAGAATATACAAAGTGGGATTCTACGCACAGGATAAATTATCGCTATAGGTGCATAAAGTATGAATTATTACTGTACCTACTAAATTATTACTACAGTCTACAGTGTCATAACATGTATGCATGTAGATATAATGGTCCAGGCCAGAGAAAGAATCAACAACAACATACAACTGTTGAGACGTGGATTTTGTTTCTTTCAAAAAGATGGCGGGAAGCGAGCGGCGTTACTATGAGCGACGACAAGCAGCGGAGCAGCTCAGTAGGCAATTCTAAATATTATTTTTTAAATACACTCCATACATTTCCCAAAACTCCAGTCGAAAATACTTCCAGCGGCTCAGTCGGTAAACTAGTGCGACCGTGTGGAGGGATCACCTCGGGGCACGATTAGTGCCTCTGAGAGTCTGACAATAACGCTCCTCACACTCGTGTCCTAATTTCTCACGGGGCATTTCTTTGCCACTTAAATCCCCATTTCAGCAGAGGTTCGGCTTTATCGAGTCCAAAAGACATTACCAGCACTTTGTTACCCAAAGCCAAGGAGTATTTCACCCCGGCAGCAGCTTAAATGACCTCCAGAAAATGGCTGTAACCCTTCTTCTCCTGCCCTCAAGGAAACCCTTATTCATTCATTTATTTTCTATTTTTTTTTTTCACTCGGTTTGTGTGACGGGAGCGGTGCAGATTTTTAAGCGCTGCTGTAAAATGGGCCAGAGTTAAAACCAAATGGCTATTCTTCATCTCCGGTGCCCGGGCAGAATGTTGAAAACAAAAAAACAAACCACAATGATTGGAATATGGTCCAACCCCACTTATCACAGCAAAACATTGATGTTACAGCAAAGTCAAATTAATGTATTGCAACGCAATGTACAGAAGTAATTAAACATCTTTATCAATCACATTAAAGACGTTTCACCATTTAGATTCGATTAGAGTCAACTAATTGTCATTGCACAGAGCACAAGTACTAGGCAACAAAATGCATTTTTCCGCATTTTACCATCCTAGTAACTGACGTATCTATTTATTATACGTATTTATACCCACAGCCATACTAGCAGGCATGCTGCCCCAGATAATACATTTGAACTTAATTTGTCCTGTGCTTAGAATCACTTTTTGCATAGTCTGTATATTTTTGCATACATTTGGGAGAACCTTTAAGTATTTTTTTGTATATTTGTATATTTGCTGTTTTTGCGATATTAGACTGTTATTATGATTATTATGATTATCATTATTATTATTATTATTCATTTTTATAATGCAAGTTGTAGTAATTGTAGTAGCATGCACCAATCCCCACAATGACAAATTCCTTATATATGTAAATGTACCCGGCCGAATAAACGCACTCTGATTCTGATATCAGCGGCAACTGGGACTCCGCAACAAGAGAAACGGTCGCCCATCTGGGTGCCTGACCCTACAAGTTTGCTGGTTGAGGACCACTCCACCCAGTAAAGACCCCCAGTGGCACCCACAGAAGGTATCTTAATGGGGATAGCTAAATGGAACCAGCCATTATTCCAGGGTTGTAAATGCAGAAAAAACATTATATCATCAGATCACTACATTCCCCATTTATTTCCATATAACATATAATGGCACAATGTTTAATTGGAGGATTAAAATATGATCATCAATCACTAGAATATCATTTCACTTTATAGACACTCTTATATGATCGTCTGCTTCCAGCCAGGTTCTCACTTCTAAATTTTAAGTTTTCTCCCAAATCAAATTCTAGCTTAGGGATTCAGAGAGCTTTTGATTAATAACAAATAAAGGTTATTGTTTAAAAAAAAAACAGCAGCAACAAACAAATCAAATGAAAACAATGCAAAAAAATAGAGGCGGGGGCAAGGAAGAGCGCAGTGATTTGAGTTTGTGTGTGTGTATGTACTGATGTGTATGTTTTTTTCTGTGTGTGTGTGTGTGTGTGTGTGTGTGTGTGTGTGTGTGTGTGCGTGCGTGCGTTGGTGCATGTGCGTGTGTGTATGTCCTCATTCTTCCCCACTTTCCCCAAATATCATGCCAGTTGTTGAGGCACGTAGCTTTTGTTCGGCTGTAAAAACAATTTAATGAACAACCTAAAGCAAGACTGGAGACAAAGAGAGAAAACTTCATTTTAATCAGAACACACTGGAATGTGTCTTGAGTAGAAATGGCGGAGGCAGCGATGCGCCGTCGCTGCCGCTGCCACAGTCACAGTTTGAGATTTTTATTCCCCCAATAAATTACTTTTGATCGGTCAGAGAAATAAGAGCCAATAAAAAGAGGCTGAAGCCTTGGCTCCAAGGGATCATTCCGCTTTCTCCGCCCGACAAAGGAAATTTCATCAATCAAATCCATTACAGAAAACTCAGGGGCGAATTCACAAAGGAGGGATTGCGGCGGCGAAGACGAAGCTATCTGCGCCGTCTTCCCGTCCGATGCGCGGAAGATGTTGTGCTAATGATCATGCCAGCGCAAACACGGCCATGAAAAAATACAATTTTAAATAAAGGCAGTGATGCCGATCTGCTCCCTGCGGCATCAGAACGTGAGAACCTGTCAAGTTAAACAGTGGGAACCCCCGCATTGGCGCCGCACTGGGGGCCAAAATCCGCATTACGCGTACCCCGTTGTGCTTAACCCCCCCTGGGGGCGCCAGACCATTTCCATTATTTTCAAATCCCAATGTTTAACTTGACAGGTTCCCATGTTCTGATGCCGCAGGGAGCAGATCGGCATCGCTGTCTTTATTTTAGTTCGCGCAGTTACCACCTGGTCTCTGCAGACGGTGACAGCGTCACTCTAACTGCGTGTGGCTGTTAGTGCTGGTGTTTTGAATTGGACGCTACCTGCAAAGAGGCTCATTTGCATAGAGAAGGGCCAATTTTGCGGCAAATATATGAATAACACCTCATTTAAATACGCCCAAACAGCACCGCAGCTCTGGGACGCTATTTGCGTGGCAGCGCAGTTCCGCTTTTCACCCTTCGCCGGTGCTTCGTGAATTAGACGCCGGGCTTTTCCCGTTCCGTTTTTTTTTTTTTGCGCCGGGTTGAGCAGCCGCAATTTTTTTTAGTTCGCCCCGATGATCTGTAATCCATACTCCGCTGATTCCGGCGAACAGCAATCAACGCGATGCCGACTACCGTACAGGATCTAATCAGGACGCGGGCGGGGGAGTAACAAATTTCTCTCTCTTGTTCTGCTGTTAATTTCTCTGGGGCATTCCTTCGCTCGGCTAATCACATATTCTGGAGCTACAGTACCTCTGCGGGTCAGCGCGGCTCGTCAGAGTCATATAAACCACATTTATAACGCGCTGAATCCTGTACATGTATGATCGAGACGTATAGTGACTTTTCCCAGGTGTGGGCAGGAGGGCTTATGTGGGGACATTGCTCAGGATAATGAGCCGCCCCTCAAAACACGTTTTAATTTTAAATGATTAAGATCTTTTCCTGTCTCCTTTATGACATCCGTTACGGCGCAATAATACGCCCTGGCTGTCGCCGCTCCACGTTCCGCAGATTGCAAAACATGCTCATTGTGATAATGATTGGAGGTGTTAATATGTCAATATATTTTAACGCTTGTTTGGAATCTTGAGGGAGAGTTTCCTCCGATAATGTATTCTTTATCGCCGCCGCCGCCGCCTTTCTATCGCGTTTTCCTCATGGGTTTCTGCCGTGACAAACACATTTCCAGCTGAGAGACATAAAGCAGCGGTAAATCCGCCCGTCCTGGAAGTCCCTGGAAGTTCCGGGGATAGCTGCGGCTGAGGAGAACGGGAACGACGGGGGAAGCAAGTGGCCACCGCCCGGCGAAACGACTCCCCGGCCGAGCCTTTATATCTCCTTAAAGTCACACCGCAGCCGCTGTTGACCTGCTGCACACTTTGGGATAATAACAAACATCTCCGAGTTGACGGCTTTTTGTTTGTACTGCCGGACTGCGGCTGCACAGTAATGGAGTTCAGAGACGTATACCGCATGCAGAAGCACAGACCTTTCTCCCGCCGATGAAATAGACCAGCAAGGAACACGTGCATAGGAGTATAAAGTGAAAAATACACTTTTCTTAAAAAAACAAATAAATAAAAAATAAAATAAGGAAAAAAAACACTTTTCTGTTTCACCGGATACCGGGTGTATGACCAAAAAGCGGAGAAAATACATTAGCAAAGAATGAGGCAAGCAAACCAACTAACCCATGGTCGCCAACCCATGGTCGCCATATATGGTCGAGCTATCTACAAACTGTGCTCGTACACCTCCTACATTAAGACACGTATTTATCCCGGTGCTACATTCCATGTTATACACAGACAGAGGAAAAAGAGCAAAAACATCAAATACAACCGCAAAACGATCTCAATAAGCCAATAAGTGTTTCTCTTTAGTCCTAATAATTACATTTTCAGAAGGTAATCTGTGGTACATTCCCGTCATACCCTTCCTGCTCTCTGAGTACTTCGGTACAGTATAATAATAATAAAGTTGAATTAAATTGAAATGCCAACGGGACTATATCATTTGTATTTTCATTTCGAATCAAAATTACCATACCAAGGTGTCGGTTGATAATTAAAAAAATGACATTGCCTTGCCATTTTACATTATTATATTCACATTTTAAATTTAAAAGCACTAGCGCACCCTCCATAAGAAAAAGGGTAAAAAACATGATGTTTATTATTTAATTGTTGAAACCAGAAAAGACAAATCAAACAGTGCAGTTGTGTGTTCACATAATCAGCTAGTAAACCTAGTCAAAATAAAAATCTGCTCTGTATTTTTCTTATGAGTGTGTGTTTCCAAGATCTAAGTGATGTGGATGCCCAATAATTGCGTGGCCTTTGGCAAATTGGCATATCACATATCGCTGATGTTCAATATTTGCACATTGAGCAATTAGGAAAGGCCCTTTAACTGGCTTGATGGGAGGAGATCCCCTGGAGCTCCCAGCAGAATATGGCGGCGCGTTAACACCTTATGATAATGCGTGGGGTCCTGGGGTATTACGCTGCCAGTTTCCACAGCAGTTTGATCAATAATACAGCAGTCCTGCTCCCGATGAGCTATTAAGGCCGGATTTAAAGATATCGGCTCAGGCTTTATTAGCTCGGCTACAGCTACAGAATCATATCAGATAGAATGACATTGAATCTGATAGAATGTTATTGAATGTGTCCTGCCCGACATTAAAGTGATGGGAGATCAGTGGCCAACAGCTAATATTGTAATAGCGCGCGCGCGCACGCACACACACACACACACAGACACACACACACACAGACACACAAACTCACAGACACACACACACACACACACACACACACACACACACACACACACACACACACACACACACACACAGACACACACACACACACACAGAGACACACACACACACACAGAGACACACACACACACACACTAATATGCATTCTGAAGCCATAAGACAGCAATGATTAGAGGCCTAATGGGTGTGTGTGACGATGCGTTTCAGGTTGTATGTACGTGAGCAGTCGGGCATGGCCCAGACTTAAACAAAAGAATTATCAGCTTGACTCTTGATGGACAAAATAATCACACACACACACACGCACGCACGCACACACACACACACACACACACACACACACACACACACACACACACACACACACACACACACACACGCACACACACACGCACTCTAGCCTGTCAAAGAGTCAGTGCACACTCGCCCTTAGAAAAACCTTTTTTCCAATGAGCGCTTTCGTCCTTATCTCTCGCTTTGTTTCATACACTCATTCAAGTGACTTTTCTGTTTGTCTCAAAAGGACATTTTCTTCACAGGTGTGACAGTTAGCAATTAACTTGGCAGATAGAAAACACGCTGTCGACGTTTCTGGGGGAAAAAAATAAAAAAATAAAAAAAATGATTCACACAAAAGGTGGAATACACAAACATATTAACACACGCAGTATGCGCACGCACAGCGCCTCAAAGCAGGGCTGTCACAGCGCCACGAGCCGTATTGATCCGACCGCTTTTATTCACAGCAAGACCCAGACAACCCCGTTGGCCCGTTAAACATGTGTTCTGTTCACGGGCTCGAGAAACAGCCAAACAAACAAACTAAACTCTAAACCATTACAGTAGAGTTCTGTAAAAATCAACAACCCCCCCCCGCGTTGTTAAAGGGTGTTAGTCATGAACGCGGCGCATGAATAATCGTCGGTGAGAGAGTGCTCCGACCTCACGCCGGCAAGTCCCGTTGAAGTACATTCGACATTTGTTTCTTTCATTCCTGTTCCCTGTTGTTTATTTGGAATCTGTTCATCCGTCTCAATTTATCCCCAGCACTCTGGACGTCCCTTTGGAGCAATTTGTTTTGAAAGTGCTCTATATGAGTTTGATTTGATTTGACTTGCAGCCATTGCAGCACCAGGAAAGACAGAGGGCGGAGTCACGGGGGGGCATTACAGTTACATAGCGACCACAGCAACAAGGCGCCGACAAAAGGCGACAAAGACATCGATGAAGGCCAATACAAATTTATTAATGCCCTATAAATTTGTAATTCTTATCTTTTTTAGATCCCATCAATCGTAAAATAGAGGAAAAGCTTATTGTAGCAGGAGCCGCTTTTCCTCGTCCTGCGTTCTGCATGACGTGTGGCGAGGTTTATCGCAGGTTTTTTTTTTATAGGTTTACTACATGCATTCATGTAAAACCAAGTGAATTGCTTTTTCGAAAGTGAGCCCACGTGACAAACCAATTGACTGCCGATCTCACTCGGGGGTGAATGTTGTACACGTATGAGGAGGATACCGCATTTTATAATGCTTAAATAACATACAACTCCCTGATGGACGCATTGCCAAAGGAGATGCTCCGATTACATTTAATATAAAAATAAATAAACAAAACATCTACACATTTATTGATAAGACTTACTCTGCAACACACTGTGTAGCTTGTACTTCCTCGCATGGCCAAAAGCAAACGCTACAAGCGAGCAATGAAATTAAACTCATTTTTATTATTTATTATTTTACCGTTTTTTCCCTCCGTAATTAAAAGCTCTGTTTTCTCCCCCACAGAGGGAACGTTTGATTTGAGTGTTTCTCGACTCAGATACAGTGTCGGCCACTCGGTGGTTTTCCTATTTACCCGCCTTGTTCTTATGCCCACAAATGAAATCACGACTCAGATCAAGGTGATGAGCAGGAGTGTGTGTGTGTGTGTGTGTGTGTGTGTGTGTGTGTGTGTGTGTGTGTGTGTGTGTGTCTGTGTGTGTGTGTGTGCGTCTAACGTGTGTCCGATGTTTTCACAGGATGATGAATGAGGACGTCGCGGCTTCACTTCCTTTCCACCACAACACTAATCTACTCTCTGAAAACACTCATTACGCCTTCATGGAGTGGATGGTTTCTATCTCTTTTAGGTATGTGCGCGGCTGCAGCATCGCGGGATCACGCTGCCATAATTGGAATTAAGGATTAAAAGGCCAAACTCCACTCTTCAATTAGAAAGTGCATCTGGCGTGCTCAAACATAAATAAATAAATAAATAAAAAGATGCTTCCTCCAGATGCTTTTTGGACTATTTTCTCCGGGAAAACAGAACACAGGAAACCCCGTGTCGCACCATGATAAGAAGCCTGGGACTGCTCTTAATGCAACGTGTGATGTAATTATCCAATTAATCTGTATTACGGATCAAGAATTGATTGGTCTGTTTTTGCTGCTTGCGGAACCAATGGTAATTGCTCACCTATTATATTCTCTGCTATTTTGCACCAGCCATTGTCTCCTGGTGTCTCTCCCCCTCTGAGCTGCTTTATCAGGCCCAGCCTACTCGCTGTATGGAGATAGTGACATTCACCAAATGCCAGCAGCTGTAGTGAGCTGATAATCTGTCACAATGTAGCACATCCTTAAACGCCTCTCTTAACTCAAGCATGTATTGACACACACACACACACACACACACACACACACACACACACACACACACACACGCACACACACACGTGCACAGACACACACACACACACACACACACACACACACACACACACACAATCCTGCACAGAATAGCTAACGTGGCCATTAGATCTACCTAGCTTCAGGTTGAATGTGGATCTATTGTGCTGCTAGTGTGTATATCATTATGTCACCGTTCCTCTACGGCATTAAATTTAATATTGTGTGAAAAAAGAAAAGCAGGAAAAACTCCAAAACATTTAAATAAAGTGCTACGGCAGTAATGGCGTAAAAAGCGGCGAGGGGAAAATGGAGAATCTGCGGAGGCTTACAAATTGCTGTTCTGTCACTCAACCAGTTCTTCCTTCCTCACTTTTACCGAGGACCTCAAAAGGCAGAGCAGTAACAGGGGAATAGGAGAGCTGCCCGTACATTCACTTTTAACAGTTCACTGAAGGACGTGTTACACGTTTGATACCTTAAAGGTAGACAGCAGTTTGCATCTTATAATGAAGGACAATTATAATTTTATTCCCATACTCTGTGGCGTACCACAAGGCTCAATTCTTGGGCCCTTGTTATTTTTGATATATCAATGACCTCTCCAATGTCTCAGAAAAGCTGTCTAAAATTGTATTTGCAGATGACACAAATGTCTTCTATTCGCATAAAGATTCACAGAGACACAACCATTAAAGAGTTAAATGAATAAGTTAGTAAGCTGTCTATTTGGTTTTAAGTCCAACAAACTATCACTTTACATTAAAAACATCAGGGAGTTTTAATTCCTCGTCTAAAATTATAATCGATATCATCCGCATGACTAATGTGCGTTCTACACGATTCCTTGGCGTTCTGCTTGAGGAATCCTGATCTTGGAAACCGCACATCACGGTCATAAACACAAAAATGCCGAAGAGCACTTGATCAACACTGAGGTAGCCACTATGTTATTATTCAATGGTTTATCGAGATATTAATTACTGTGATATACCTTGAGCCAGTACTCATCAAGCCAAACATGAGCCCATATACTGTCTTGAGAAAGGAGCGCTCAGAATAATAAATAGTATACATGAAAGATATTCCGCTCAACCTCTATTTCTTTGTTTAGTTGTCCTCAGTGTTTATCAAGTGAACCATCTCCCAATCGGTTTATTTTTCATAGTTCCTTAAGGAGAACCCCTCCCCCTTCTTTTCATGATATATTTGCATACAATTATCAATTCCATAATTACACCACACGTAGCTCATTAAACATTTAAGTATATTCTACCGAGGGTCCAAAATATTGAATTCTCTGGAACGGAATTCTGCCGTTTCATTTTTGAATTTGTCTCCACGGCAGTTCAAAAGAGCCCTGAAATCACTTCTCCTAACAAAGCAATATCTTCTACATGGGCTGCCTGTATAAGCTGGCTCCACCTAATATTCTCTTGTCATACGAGTCTAGAGGACCGTTATGAATACGGATTTGGGGTTATTTTCTAGCCATTATTTGTGTGTATATTCTTCTTTTTATTTCTTGTCTCATGAAAACTTTAAGCCATATCACATGACTGTATCCTCTTACTCTGTTAATAATAGTGTTTTGTGTATACTTTCAGATTGCATATAATAGATGGCTGTATGCATTGTTGTCACGCTATGCTATCCTTTGTGTCCATTTTTTACCATATCTCAACTTAATGACAGATAGATTTAAAATGTGTATTCTACATTGCTGTAATCACTTCATGTAATACGCTGCCTGGAGAATTCCAGACTTTTCAAGCCCCTGGAGGGTTTCTCAGGCAATTTCTCCCCAACGTTCCCTTGCAAATGATGTATTGCGAATATAAAAAAAAATGATGTGTGTAAATGAAGAAAGGGAATGAAAGGAAACACTTTCTCCCTCATAGTTGCTATCGACACCAGGGAACCTCCCGTCATCCTTACACTTGAACATGCTTGTCTCTCTTTTGTTGTTCCGCTGCCTCCATTGTGTCGCCCACTCTGTCCAGCGTTTTGTCCCTATTGACCCGCCGCACGAGTCGCCGGGACATTTGAACGTATCTTTTCACTTCGCTCTCCCGTTTCACTTACGATTCACCTTAGAAGTCGTGGCTATTGGAAAAATCAATATAGCGACTTTCTTCTCTCTTTCGTCACTCTGGCTTCTCTCGCCCTCCGTAGGTTTCCCAAGGTTCTCAGCTACACATAGAGATGGGCGCGTGGATCGGGTTTTGGGGTTGAGCGGAGGACAGCGGAGAATATTCAACGAGAGCTATAGTCAGAGAGAAAAAAAGCAAAGAAAAAAAAAAAAACCGAGGTGGGAACAACCTGGCTGGAGTTCGGGAAAAAACCCCAAAAAACAACAAAAAAAAAAAGCATGAGACACGAGGTGAAGAGAGGAGAAGTGAAGAGAGGAAGGTGAGAAGAGGTGGAGAGAGGAGGAGACCGGGACAAGCAACTACAGACAAAGAGAATTTGGACAGATTGTACCGCAGCACCATAAATTATTCATGTCTACACAACAATGACTTAACAACAAAGTTTCCTTGACCCAAAAAAATAAATAAATAAATAAAAAAGATAGTTGAGGGGGTGGGGAGGGGGGCTTTGTGACAATGTTGTGAGAACTTGGACCAATAATTCAGAAAGAAAGTAAAGCAGGAGAAGGCAAAACTGAGAAACTTTGTCATGGCTGAACTCAACATTTAAAGCATGATGTAACATTAAATGTGTGCTTTTATTGTGGCGGTCATCCCTTAACATTTGCTGCATTTCATTTTCACTTTCTCTCTGGATTTCTCCCCGTAAAAAGCCGCTTGCTCGGGTCAATGCGGTGCAATAAGGTGAGAAATAAGCCGGGGAAAAAAAATCGTAACTACGGGGCTGTGCTTCGTAGTACGGGCACCTCTCTCCCGAGCGCGGTTCTGCAGGGCGATGCGGGAGAGACGCCGTCCCCGTGATCTCCTCGCTGTTTCCCGATTTCCCGGAGGCGCTGTTCAGGAATTCGGGCATCAGTTGCCTCCGACCGAGAGCATCGGGGTGTTAAAAACGTGAACTTTCTGAGTGAGCGATTATTTTCCCGTCGAGGAATTAACTCAGCAGCACGGCGTCCTCATCGACGTCCCCGCCACCGGAGCTAACCCGCGGTGCGAGCTGGCCAGTAGAAGACGGGCAGTTTTGGAGCCAGTTTGGACTCGCCTCGCCAGCCTTCCTCACCCCCCTGCCAAAATTAAGAGCCTTAATCTGTTGGCAATAGCAGTTTGATGCTCTGCTCTCTCCAAAACTGCAGTATCAAATAAATAATTTTTAGTAAATATTCAAATAATACATTTCATGATATTAAATATTACATCATTTTATTATATTTGCTAAAATAAACCCCTGTGACGGCGGTTATTCTGCTATGATGACGTGGCTGGCTGTACCTTATCACACTTATCACACAGATACTTGATAAATAAAACAACACGTTATGACATATCCGCGTTCATGTCTTCAAGTCTTCTAATCCTAGTTGCTGTGCTGCTTTGCTGAATCCAAATTGAAAAGCGAAGGTCACACACAGGTGCTGCATTTCGCGTAGTTTCACTAAACCAGCAGGCATCACTCGCAATCGTCTCGTTGAGATAAGTCGTTTGTAGCCGTCGTGGCGTCGGCAGCGTGCACGCCTTGTGTGTGTGTGTGTGTGTGTGTGTGTGTGTGTGTGTGTGTGTGTGTGTGTGTGTGTGTGTGTGTGTGTGTGTGTGTGTGTGTGTTTTCGAAGCCCCGTGCAAGTCATTAAACAGGACAACTTGGCACATCAGCGTCCCCTTAAGGCGCAAGAGACAACTGCTCTCTGCCCGGTGAACGACAATACCGACAGAGATTCCCTAAAAGGTGTCAGCGTGCGTCGGCCTCTTTGACCCCCCACGTGATGTCAAATGATCCGAAGACAACTGTGTACTGTTGATTTCTTTTGTGACCTCCCCGGGAGTGGAAGGGTCAGTAAACTGCGCAACACGAGGCGGAGGGGGACGGTGTTGATTAAAGATGGCTGTCGGTGTGAACAAAGAGGGCTTCTTCATTTCTCCTGGCAATGAAATAAAAAGAGAATAGAAAAGAGGACAGAGAGAGAGAGAGAGAGAGAGAGGGAGAGAGAGAGTGAAAGAGGGCGAGTGAAAAGGAGGCGATAAAACCAACTGACCTTCCCCGAATCCAGAGCGGTGATGACCCACACGCAGTGAGCGTTGTTCTCGTACTGGACGGGGTAGTTTGGGGAGGTGATGACTCCTCTGGGCCCACGCAGGTTACTGCCACAGGTACGAGCTGCCGAGGGAAGCGGAGCGATGGATGGATGGATGGATGGATGGATGGATGGATGGATGGATGGATGGATGGGGAAAGAGAATGCGATTCATTAAAGTCGTCTCAAATCTGCATGCAGATGGAACGCGGACGCCCACAGTGTCGCGCACAGAAAAGTGGGAGGAATAAATAGCGGAAGGAAAACATGTTTTGTTGTAAACCTCACACCGGGGAGTGTGCGCATCGCACAATGCTGTGGCAAAAAAGACCCGGATTATGTATTAATGCCGGTTCGACTGTGCAAGTTACAGCCGGTTTGATTACGGCTAAACTGGAGGAAATGAGAGACATTGAAAAGGAGAGGCTGCAACGAGGCTGTGCATAAAGGATCCAGACTAAGACTTAGAAGAAAACAATTTACAATTGTTGAATAGTGTTTTGCATGAAATAGACAAGGCGGGGAACAAATAAGATGCTGAAAAAAGCTCTGGCGTCTTGTGTAATCTTGCAAAAAATAACAATTAATTGTTTCACACATTTTGTAATAACCTGGCGAGAAATAATACATTTGACCTATATATTATATTTTGATTATTATACTTTCTGCTGCTTCAAAAGAAAGAAGCCTCCTCCAGCTTTCATCCTTAGACTCTGACCCCCAGACGCCTCGAGCTTGACTTTCGACTCAGACCCGTTTTCATGGACATTTTTAATTAACATCTTTTTTTTTTCCAATAACAGCGTAAAAACCATTTTGACGTTCCCGATGTTGGGGAATGCTTACGTTGCAATATACATTTTAATGTCGAGTTGAAACTCCCCGCACCACCACTATCATCAAGCTACACCCGAGAGAATCTACAACGTGCGATTCCTGACATACAGTGCAATCAGAAGTGGAAAATCCGGGTTCGGAAGGCACAACATTCCACTCTGGGATTTAGAGTGAGCCGTCCATGGATTTGCTGTTTAGCATTAACCCAAGGTGCAACTGAAGAGTGGAATATACATGCGGTCATGCATAAATGCAGTGGAATGTCATGACCTTGAACTCGAACCATCTGATTAGTGCACGGCTGGAGCAAAATCATGGCAGGATTCTTACTTTCTCAACCTGGAATTCCCAGGTGTAAAGGATTTCTTAATAAAGGTGTTGGTAAATACGAGAATAATAATTGATAAAGAAAAAACCCAAGTGCATCCATTTATAAATGTTGAAGTGGATTTTATATTTTGTTCCGCAAAATAGCTTCAAGATTGACTCCACCTGTAAAATTGCTAAATAAATGGTGCAAAACACCTTTTGTGTGTTTTGCATGTTAATGTTAAGTTAGGAGGATGACCACTGCTGCACGTGCTTTATGTTGACTTATTTCTATGAGTCATCAAATCGTTGCATTTTCTAATTCATACTCGCCTTTTGGTGTGAAAGATCGAGTGAATTGAAAACAATCGAATGTGGGTTTTGCGTTTGTATTCCGCTTAATTTTCGTACTTTCATTTTCAAATTTTTTAATTTCATAATTTCATGAAGGTTATAATACAAACCAAAGAAAAAATGTCACTTATTCTACACACTTATAAGTTAAGAAGTATATTTGTGTAAAGTGGAGTTTAATTCATCATTTTTATAGATCACGGATGTGTGTGTGTGTGTGTGTGTGTGTGTGTGTGTGTGTGTGTGTGTGTGTGTGTGTCCTAAAACCTGCCTCCCTGTGGAGCCCGGCGAGGATAGCATAGTGCACTTTTTATCCAGATTGATTTTTACCTATTTACTGCTGAAAGCAATATTAGCTGTCGACACTGGCTCATAAAAGTCCCTGCATAGTATCGCCTTAGAGGAATATTTGTCATAAAGTCAGTGTGTTCTGTCAGGAGTGCCCTTAAACCTCTCTCCAGGGCACCATAATATTGAAGAGCTACCTTGACATTTTCAATTTTAGCCACTTTTAGTCAACAGGCGGTGTCACATTGTGAGGGCGTGAAAAAAAAAAAAAAAAAAGAACTACACCTGATCATATATTTGCCCGTTTTTATTATAATGACTTCGCTGGAGGCAATGGCTGTCATTAGAGACAGAGAGAGGGCAGAATGAGAAAAACTGAAAATAAATGTGCAGACAGGGGGAGTGGAGATACAGCCAAAAATGTGAAACAGATCAAACAAAGTGATAGAAGGTGACAACGGGCAGCGGAAACAAAGAGGACGGCAAGGAAAGGGTGATGGAGTAAAATGCATTTCTCTCCCATCTCTATTTTCTTTTCATTCATTTATTGGCTTTTCTCCTCCCTCGTATATCATGTATGTCTGTTCTATTATTAAAAAAAGTTATTTCTAATCTTAATTATTTAATTTATTAATAACAATAATAATAATAATAAGAAGAGGAAGAAGAAGAAGAAGAAGAAGAAGAAGAAGAAGAAGAAGAAGAAGAAGAAGAAGAAGAAGAATTATTATTATTATTATTATTATTATTATTATTATTATAATTATTATTATTATTTGGGGTCCCCGCCCCCTATTATTTTCAGTAGCCTATGAATGTCATGGAACCGATTTACCCACGGACATGATGAAAAATTTGATTTGGGGCAGATGATGATGATGAGTTATGATAGTTAATAATAATAATAATAATAATAATATTAATAATAATAATAATAATTATTATTATTATAATATAATAATAATAATTATTATAATAACACTAATAATAATAATAATAATTATTATTATTATTATTATTATTATTATTGTTGTTATTGTTATTATTATTATCATTATTATTACTATTATAATTATTATTTGTGGATAATGTAAAGCTCTTTGTGCTCCCATAAAAAATACTTTAAAAAGGAGTAAAAGTCAAAGGAAGAAAAAAACAAATAAACTAAAATTAAGCTTAAAATGGCATCCCCGGATGCGACACACAATGCTAACGTGCTAACGCTGCTTGTTTGGTGAACGCCACCCTCTGCCAAAAATAAAAGTGTCATTTTAGTGTAGAAGCACCGAGAGAGAGAGAGAGACAGACAGAGAGTGAGAGAGGGTGCAGAGAGAGAGAGAGAGAGAAAGAGAGGAGTGGAAGCAAAAATATACAATGATTGATCTGCATCTTAATGAGACAATTACACACACACACACACACACACACACACACACACACACACACACACACACACACACACCGCAGTGATTCACTGGAAAGAACAGTTTCTAATTAACAGTTACGTCTCAGCAGAGATGGAAGTTCACACTCAGATATATTTATTGTCTGTCTGTCTGTCTGTCTGTATGTCTGTCTGTCTGTCTGACCGCCCGTCTGCCTTTCCATCTGAATGAGAAGCTAAAGATACCCAGGACAGTGGTGGTGGTGGTGGTGGTGGTGGTGTAGTGTCGCGTGTTTCGGGTGTGGTCGCACGTCAAGGCTCCAGGAAACCAATTGAGCGCTTTCACCTCAAAGTGACGACGTGACGTGTGAATAATGTGAAAATGTGCTCAACACGTTAATAGGTTGGAAGTGTTTAAATCAGTGATTCAATCAAAATTAGGATGCCTGGTAATTATTAATAATAATAATAATAATGATAATAATAATAATAAATAACAATTACAAAAAATTTTCAACACATTATTATTTTTATTCATTTATATCTTTTTGTATATTAAATTTAAAACTTTTAATACAATTAATATTTGCATTTCATACTGTTGTTATGCGCCCTGAAAGTGTCAGATTGGCTCTTTTTTCCATCTCCCTCCCCTCCATCGCTGGGCTTTGGGTTTTCTTTTGTGACGGGCACAGACCTTGTCATAGGAGCAGGCAAGCTCCAGCAGCTACAGCACACAGTTTTATAACACACACACGCGCGCACAGACACACACACACACACACACACACACACACACACACACACACACACACACACACACACACACACACACACACACACACCCCATAATGCGATGTGACAGGGACCCTACAGAATATGTCTGAGCATGTAGACAACTTGTCTGTTACACACACGCACACGCACGCACACACACACACACACACACACACACACACACACACACACACGCACACACACACATATAGTACATCGAAAGCCAGTATCCACAAGGACAATGTCACACCACATATATAGCTGCAACAATACTCAGTGGCCGAGCCCTGAAGCAGGGTGTGTGTGTGTGTGTGTGTGTGTGTGTGTGTGTGTGTGTCTGGGTGTATATGTGTTTTCCAGGATGCACATGTGTGTGTGTTCGCAAAGGCTGTCAGCCTTGAAACCATGGAGCAGAGCAACCAACAGGGCATTGTCACTAAACACGCTGCTCCACTCTGTCACTCACACCGTGCAGCTATTTTTCCACTCACTCGCTCCATTATTTAAATGGTCAAAAAATGGCCATTTTATCAATCATTCAGTTGGACTGCAACAGGAATAGCATGCTACCCTATCAGCTCGTCAGCAGATTGAACTGTTAGTCATTGTTGACTAAAGTGTTTCTTAGATAGCATTTTCATTTATACTAAATGTGGTGTGGGTGTGGTGCGTGAGGGGCCACACCTGCCTCGGGTCTAGTTAATTGGGCCCAGGAGCAGGGGTGGCTGTGCACCGTTGTTCGTCAGAGCAATTAATGAATGCAGGTTAACCCATCACCCATCCCCACACACACACACACACACGGTAGAGCCTCAGTCATGACAGCGTTCCATCTGCTCCTGGCTTGTTATATTTTGCTATTCTCTCCAATAAACTGGTGTAATTTCACCATCACCGCCTGTGTCTCTGCGGCAGCGAGACCCTAGAAGAGCTACTCAGGTGCTGTGAGGCAGGCAGAACTGCCACACTTAACTTTATACTTTTTATGTTCATTTATTTATATTGAATATTTATATTATTATATATTATAATATTATATTTACCAATTCATATATATATTTTGGAACGGCTTTCTGTATTGTGAAATATTGAAATATGGAAAAAAGGATTGCGTGTGTGTGTGTGTGTGTGTGTGTTTGGTACTTACAGTACTTCTAAAGAAAAAAGACTGAATGACAAATATGACTGTTCGAGAGACTTACAGACAGACAGACAGACAGACAGACAGACGGACAGACAGGTCTTACTCCTGCAGATGGGGCGGTGGTCGCTCCAGGCTGCCAGGGTGTCGGTGACTCTCTGGCAGGTGATGCTCTTGGAGCCCTGCAGGACGTAGCTGTCATCACAGCTGAACTGGACGCTGGAGCCCACTCTGAGGAGCGGGATGACGGGGGGAACACAGAATAATCATGAGGCTTTGAAGAACTGCAAGCACCAGCGGGATGTCTGAAACACAGGCTCGCTTTATGAGAACATACTTTCCCTGACAGCCCAGCCCTTTCATCCACACTGAAGTCAATTTGATATCAATAATAACTGTTGGATGAGTCGTTCACTGGTTGTCAAAATCTCTCCTCGAACACAACTTGTCAATCAATTGTCATTTCGAAATTCTTGGCAACCCTCATACAATTCCTTATTTTCTATATAATATTTTGTATTTTTTTCACTTGCTCCGCTCTCTTTAACCCCCACGCTGAGATTTAAGAGTCATCCAGCAAGCTAAGTGGAAGACTGATGATTACATGGACACAAAGCTAAATGTCTGAAACCTGCTGATACATAAAGCAGTCCACCACCCGATAAAAAGAAAAGAAAAACCCTCCTCCGTGCACGTTTCTGCTTGTTAAATGGCTGCACAGTGTCGTACGGTGCCACTTGGCCCTGATTCCTGCAACGAAAGCTTCTGCAGTGCATTTTTTTTGTCACGATAAATCAAGTTGTTTCGGCAATTCTTACGGCTGAGAAGAGGCTTCCTAAACCCGAGCTCATAACAACAAACACAAATGGAACAGAAATGGCGTGTCTATCAAATTTAACCGCCCAAAAATAGAAGGTTTTTTTTTGTTTTTTTGTTTTTTGTTTCCCAGCTCCCTCTGCAGACCTTGCTCATTACGCTGTCTCTCTGTGTAGCGGGCACAGTTGTTAAAAAAAAGTTTAAACTGATTCAGAACGATCCGGATTTGGAAATCCCAGGTTTTGCTATCCAGGATCAGGTAATCCATCTTACTTTTGTGCTGGATTTTCAAAGCAATATTTGATGGGATCATTTTGAGTCAGAAAATTTCCAAGATGACTAAATCCGGATTACCAATGCTGTAATTGGGATTACATATCACAATTTGGCGACCAACTATGTAAAGAACAAGTGTTATTATTTGAAGAGACAGAAAACAGCACAGTAAAACAATACAAACATCCCATTCCATTTTCAAGTCATTTAAACAGTCAGACTCCTCATCCGACCCACAAAAAATAAATAAAAATAAACAAAAAATACCTTGTGGATATTTTTCACATGTTTTTTAAATTATAAAAAGGCAAAATGTCCAGTAGTTAACGGAATAAAGAACGTTCTGAGTTCTGCATTTGTGGAGAGTGCAGCTTTTGGAAGCCCCGCTTTTAGGAGGTGGATCTCAAAGCCAGGGGGTCCGTCTTTGCTTTTCTGTCGCTGGGTAAGAGTGATTTGTTGCTCTGCCAGACAAATCTGTGCTCCTGCCCTTCCGGTTTCTCGTTTGAGAACCGACTAAAAGGCATCATCATCCTTGTGTGGCAAAGAACGTTTCTGGCCTCTTTTCGGAACTCCTGTGGAAATAATAAGCGGAGCGGAGATCGAAAGGGGCCCTCCCAAAATGTCCCCATGGACCCCCCTAGAGGCTGGGCCCCAAAATCTCTCCCCCAGCGAGGATCCACCTTCTTCCACAACAACAGGGCTGGGATCCAGAATAAATGCTTCCTCTGCATTAGGAGGAAATGGCTCACTTTCCTCTACAATCGAGGCCCCACCGGCCTCTACACCTTGAGACCCATAAAGAGCTTGTGTGCTTTCACCTCCAATGAATGACAGCTAAGCTTAAACACATTATTTTCGTTTGATATTGACAGCTGTTTGGAGGATTATTTTGTTTTATTTTATTTATTTATTTATTTGGTTTTTTTTTTTGTTTACTTCACTGTAGCGGTTTAACAAATCAAGTGTAAAATATAAATAAATATCTATCTACTACATGATACAAATATTGATACATATATTTTGACCGATTTTAAAGCTTCATTACATTTGTCACCCACAGTGTACTTCAGGGTTACAATTTGAAATTTGACATTTTCTATTCACATTATAATAAAAGTGGAATCAGAGCTTCAAAACAAGGTATCGTTTGTGAGAATCAAGCAAATATTTTGGAAGTTATGACTTATTAAATACTAATAAGTTTTGGAAACAGAAGCTCTCGAAATCAGGCTTTAAAGCTTTAGAAGCAATTCCAGACTTTTCAGACATTTCCAGTACTCCTCCTGAGATCATGTTTAATGTGTTTTTCTGAAATAATATTTGAATCATTCATTTATAAAAAAAAGATATTTAAAAAAGAATAATTCAAGTTAATCCTTTTATTTTAATTTATTTTCAAAGTTATTTTCTAAGTTCATGCTCACTATAGTAGCATGACGCCTCTATTATACTGTGACTTCTAAACATTGCCATTTACTGCATTTATTGTTTTGTAACAATGATAGTTTTAAGAAAGTGTCACTTTTCAGATCGCATGAAATGCATGAAAACCTATCACCAGGGGACGACGATGACATTTGCATTCTGGGAATTGGTGTTTTCTGGGAGAACCCGGCTGCGCCGCTTCTTGCTGACAGTTTCGCAATATAATTTTGAGCTTCTGCCCTCTCCTCTTAATCCATAACCACACGGAGAATATGTTTTCACGGAGAAGTTAAAATTCTTGCTCCCGGTGTTTATTTGTTGCTGCTGTTTCTTTAAAACATCGTTACGGAAGTGACGTTAGCTCTTCTTCGATGTGTCGTCGGCAGCGTCACAACAACATTATTTTTTATCACGCGAAGAAGACCTGTAACGTTATAGTCTCATATTCTGACTTTACATCGCTCGGAAAATGGAAGGATGATCTTGATCTGCATGTTTGCATAAAATGGAACCGTAAGATCTGCGTTTGGGCTGTTCTGCGAGTTCAACGAGTTGGTGAATGACTTTTTTCTCCCTGTGAAATGCTGGTGGATCTAAGCAGCCTGGACTTTTTACTGTTAATATAATATTTAGGAATCAAACTCAGTTTTGAAAATACGTTGAGAGATGGAAAACAGCTTCAGGAATATACATCTGCTATAAATCTAATTTTGGACGAAAAAATACATTTCCAATGTTTTTCACGTCGAGCTTAAAGTAGGCTCCCCCAAAATGCACCGGGTCTGCATGTGGTGGGTCACAGTTTGTTCCTTAAAGCAGCACTATGAAACTTTTGGTGTTTGGGATTTGGCGTCCCTACAGTTTCTAAGTGCAGTTACCACTGTCAAAAAACTTGGTAATTTATTTTGGGTGAGGGTGAAACAAACCACGTGGAGCCATGAAAGTGAGAGCTGGAGCGTGGGGGTGCCGGACATTTTGACCGGCAAGTTTAGAAATTATCTTATTTTTAATACATTCTATCAGGCAAACAAAAGGTAATTACCCGAGCAAAACATCAAAGAAGAGATGTAGTGCTGTAAAGTGTAATGCACCTTTCCCGCGGCTTCGTACCAGAACACAGAAGTTCAATACCAGGGATAGGGCCTGCGATCTATTACTCATGGGATTGATCGTCAGATCACGTTATCCAGTTGAAACGCTCTACATTCACTCCTGGAAAGGCAGAGGAAGTGACAACGCCACACTTCTGACCAACCCCCGTGGGTATATATTACAGCCCCACTTCTGCTTCCTCCTCTTTTCTGACTTACGCATAAGAAGAATCCACAAACAAAATTTCCACGTCTGCTTCATCTCTTTGATCCCACTCCTGTGAGTCGGTTTTATGTTGACCTGCCTCACCGGCCCGAGTACCGTTCGGTGAGGCAGTACATATATATAAAATATATTTTCCATTCTCTTTTTTCCTCCGGCAAGGAAATAGAGCTAAGGCACCGGGAAGGTTGTACGCCGACTATGGACACCGCAGGAAGAAAGGCGACCGCCATTGGTCCTGCGCCGTGTGGCTGGGTGGGTAGCATGCCGAGGCTGCCCTCCTGGAGCTCCGTGGTGTCCAGCCTGCACCCAGCTCTGCCGGGCAACCATCAGGAGCAGGCAGTGTGCTTGTGTGAGGAGGATGCAGAAGGAGGAGCCCACTCCCCCAGCTAGCATTTGCACAGGAGCTGGTCCCATTCTCGTGGCCACTCCTCATTGGGCTAGCCCGTCTCCCACACCCCACCGGTCCCCCTTCTGAGTCACATCCCGGAGGAACCGCAGTTAGGGATATGTTTCTGGGCCAAGACGGAGTCGTCAGACTTGGACGAGGAGGAGAGCCTCCCCAGCCTTCGGACGAGCTCCAGCCTGTCCACGGCCCCACCAAGGCTGCTGGAAGCCGAGCTCCTGGAGGTCTCCAAGCGTGTGGCCAGAAAGTTGGGCCCCCCACCGCAGCAGTCCTTGACAAAGCTTTGCCCATGCTGGACGAGGAGTTCTACGACGGACTCCCCCGCCAGTTAGCTCTGATCATCCCTCTCTTCTCTGGCGAAGAGGTGGGAGAATCCCTACAGGTGACGGGGTTTGAGGCCTACCACAGTGTGGCCTCGCCGTGTTTGAGGTGAAAACGGCCGCTACAGTAAAGACGTGTCTGGCAGCTATTCCCGCATGTCATGTGGGCTTGGATGGCTTCACACCAGGCAGTCACTTGCTGGCGTCTCGTATTTTTGGCATGCAACGCCTCATCCAGCCCGGGCATCCCTAATCCTATTTTGGGACTTATTGGTAGTCTTGCGGACTCTGTCAGGGCCTCTGTTCGAGCAGCTCCTCTCCACCACCTTTTGAGATAGAGGAGCAGGAGAGGCGTAACACCTTGGGCCCGTTTTGGGCGCTGCAGTGTTATAGTGACTGCACTAAGGGCTTCAGGCTGTTTGTGTGCTTCGGCACCCAAGCAAAGGGTAGGCCCCTGTCCAAGGAGCGGTTGGCGCATTGGCTGGTGGAAGCCATAGACTTGGCCTATTGGCCACACACTCCACCAGGGGAGGGTCTCCCATTGGGCCCTCTTCGGGGGGGGCCCAAGACTCTTTGTGCTTCTATTTGTTTCAAAGCCAGATGAAGCCGGGCAGTATAATTTCGTCTCCAGCAAATCACAAATGATTCATATTTAGTCGCCAAAGACGAGTGATGGAAATAAGGATTTTTCCTCACACGTCGATTCACATGTCTGGGATAGGCACGCCAGTGGGGGGTTCCTTATTATGTGAACGTCCCTCAGGTGATCACCATACCAACAAGTGATGGTATACAGTCCCATGAGTAATAGATCACAGTCCCTGCGATAGGGAACCCCACGGTTACGCAGGAACCACGGTTCCCTGAGGAGGGACAAGATCTATTACTGTGTTGTGGTACAGTGCCTTTCCGAGGCGCTCAGCATCCGAATAAGGGGGAAGCGTATGTCGGGCCGCAATATATAACCGCGGGGGCGGGACGGAAGTGCGGTGTCGTCACTTCCTCTGCCTTTCCAGACGTGAGTGCAGAGAGTTTCTATTGGATTACGTGATCTGATGATCGGTCCCATGAGTAAAAGATCTGGTCCCACCACAGGGAACCATGGTTGCCTGCAACCTTGACATTACATAGAGCAAGAACATGCTTTCGGGGCTTAGGTGGGAATGAAAGAGGTGCCATTCTCCATACTACAAGTCAGTGTACCATCAAAATGATTCTGAAGCTGTTATTTTAAGGTAAAAAAGTAACCCTGAATCCACTCTTCTGCTGGGATCAGGATAATCCTGATATTTTGGATAAAAGGTATCCCAATCCTACTAAAAAAATTTGAACAACACATACTGAAGTTTTGATCCAGATCAAAACCAAGACCGGATTACATGATCCCCTCCGATTTCAGAATGTTTTTTTTTTCTTTTGAACAACGCATTTTTAGGATTTGATCCAATCCGATAGCCGAAATCCCATCAGATTACTCCTGAACAACTGGGGCCTGGTGCTTAAGGGTGATTGGACTCGACGCTCTTGTCTGCTCCTGCACATCCACACCCACGCACGCACAAACACACACAGAGGTAATGACCTTGCTCTAACGCAGACATTTCCTCTAATAGTCTCTCTAAGCGTGTAGACTAATGGTTACTAATGCTGAAGGGAAACAGTGGGAGCCTGAGATTAGGAGGCGTTTTGTTTTTTTTTTCCCCCGTAATTTTTTTTCAGGCGTTATTTAGACTCTTTGTGCTTCAGCTCGTTTTAAATCCAGATGAAGCCGGGCTGTATGATTTGGTCTCCAGAAAATCACAAATGATTAATATTTAGTCGCCATAAACGAGTGATGGAAATACTGTAGTTGGCGGATGGTGTGATCCAGTAGCGTAACATGATGGCGATAGGCACCGCTGCAAACATTTTTTGGACCCCTCTCCGCCTCCTCCCTGCACACACACCCACACAGGCCTGGCTCTAGCCATTTTGAGGGCAAACTTACAAGAAAAGAACGTGAACTACGTGAACCCGGATGTTGAAAACAAACATTTTTTAAATGGATTTCTGGGACTTATAGTGTAAATAACCCACCACGGACAAACTTATGGATTACCACTTTAATTAGAGGCACTTTAATTAGAGCGTTTAGGGAGTAATGTAAAACTTCCAATAACTAAGAGTCTTAACTGTGGGTGTTTACTCGTGGACCTAGTGTCAATTCAGTGATGAGCAGCTGATCAAAGCCATTGCACTTTGAAAGCAGCTACAAATGCAGCTAAATATGAATAATTGTATCACCATTTATGAGGTTGCACTTGTTGAGCAGACTACAAAGTAATCAGGAATTAAATAGACCGATGCTAATAAAGTACATTTCCCAAAAAGATTTGATTAACCATCTGGATGGGGACAGATTGCTGATAGGGACTTCTGGGGGGAAGCCCCTCCCAGAGCATCAAAGGAGTGTGGCGGGGATATCGTACCGAAGAGAAACTGCTTCGCATTTGAGTGGCAAGACGGAGCTTACAGACGAGTATTTTAATCGGTGTATTTCTGCAGCGTCCAGTCTTACACTCTGTTGAGGATTGGAAACCTTCTTGGATTTTTTGTCAAAGAACGTTTTAGCTCGTCTTCCCCCTGGCTACGGGAAAAGTTTAATTCATCAGTGTTGGTCGATCCCAGCACTCATTTTCTAAAAGGGTTTTTTAGTCCCTGGCTATCGATGGTCCGCCATGTCATGTTATTGTTATGGTTTCGCTGGTCAGTTTGGTCATGTTTGGTCAAGCCTACTGTATAGGAAGCTAAAGAAAGGGAAACACCCTATTTACACATTTTAGATCCAATCCCATCAGACATTTGAAAAAAGTCCGATTTGTGAGACTAGTGTCAGGCCAACTGCAAAAAAAACAAAAAAAACTGAAGAAAGCAAATACCTGCACAAAAGATTGTGGATTCTTCATTGAACCCAAAGGTAGCAGAAAAGGAACTTACTGGAAGTTGGAGCCCATCCTCTTGCCATTTTCGGGAACTCCAGGATCTGGACAAATATCTCCTGCAAGGCCGCTCTGACTCACTGAAGGAAAGAAGAAGGAAAACATAGTAATCAGAGAGAGAGAGAGAGTGTGTGTGTGTGTGTGTGTGTGTGTGTGTGTGTGTGTGTGTGTGTGTGTGTGTGTGTGTGTGTGTGTGTGTGTGTGTGTGTGTGTGTGTGTGTGTTTGTGTGTGTGTGTGTGGTGTGTGCGTGTGTGTGTGTGTGTGTGTGTGTGTGTGTGTGCGTGTGTGTGTGTGTGTGTGGCGTGTGTGTTGTACTAAAGAAGACTTTACACGAAAAAAAAATCATCTGCATAGCCCAAAACAAAAACACCCTATAATTATTAGAAACAACAGCACCATTCTATTATGTTGACCAGCCAAATTGATTTGCAGCTTTTCTTTTCACGTCTCTTTCTGTGTGGTTATTGTGATTGCATTAGACATCTTATTTTCTCCTGAATCTATAATTTAAGGGCAGAGCACACATTTGCGTTTATTTTTTCTTTTTTAGGAGAAAAGCAAATAGAACCACACATTTTAAGTTCTAAATACCTAAATAACCAAAAGAGAGAGAGACAAAACAACAATTAAAAAACAACAATTAAAAAACCAGTCCAAATATAACATGGTAGAAATGAACCGACATAAAACAAAAAAAGATAACTGTCCTTACACAAAACAGAACAAAATAAAAATATATTCCAAAGAAATTGGTTAATTTAAAATGATCTTTGGACAACCACATATGTATTTATTCAGTTTTCAGTGGGGCAAAACAAAGGGAAAGAATACTGGATCTTATCTTATTCCAGACAGAAATTCCATAATGCCCTGAACAGTAATATTTGCTTCTTTATGAAGTTGTAAAAAAATGATTGTCTTTTAAAAATGTAAGAATAATTTAAAGGATAATTGAAACCAGTTTGAAAGGAGAAACGTTCTCATTCTCCTGTTTTGTGTCGGTGTGTGTCTCACACCTTGAGCACGGAGAAATGAGAGAAAAGCAGATTATTGTGGGCGGAGGTCAGATAGCAGCCATGTGGGTACAATCTCAGGGCTACAAGTCCCCTCTCCAGGGACCCTGGCGTTCCACTGTCCTCCGTGTGCAATGTAAGCCAGAAGGTCAAGGCCCATGACCTGTGTAACCAACCTCCCTGGACGTGTCCACAAGAGAGAAGTCGATTCCAAGATTAGAGCCGTGGATTGTCCCGAACGGTGGAAGAAGAACCTCAAACAACGGCAAAACCAGATTCCGAGGCGACGTCGCCCCCTTCGCCGCGTCGCCCGGCCCCGCTCCACGAAACGGAGCCTTCGGAGAAAATAACACCGTCCCAACAGCGAAGGACGGAGGAGGCTCGGCGATGGGGTTGCTTGAAGGGCTGATTCGGGTGTTGCTCTGCTTCCTCTGGCGATGAGGAGATGGCCGAGGTATTTTGGAGCGTAATGTTGAAACCAAGTGTCAGAAACCGCTCGTCTCTGTTGAAGGTCACGGGGCTACCAGTAGGCCAACGATTCAGGGCACGATTCTAAAAGAGCACTTCAAATCTGAGCGCTGGAGCGGTTCGGGAAAAAAACAAGAGTGAGCCAAACTGCGGGTGGAGAGGTGCAGGAATCTCATGAATGGCTGCAGAAAGCGCTTGATTCCATTTATTTTCCACAAAAGCTCCGCCACAGAGTATTATATCTAGGGTGTCATTTATTGGTGAGAGAGGCGAGTTTCGAATCAATTCAAAAAAAAAAAAAAAAAGAAAAATCAATTTTTTCGGAAACAAATGCAAACGGCGCCGATATTTTTCAGCCGCGGTAGAACAGACAAATAACCAAAAACAGAGACAGGCGCCAGACAGCAAATGATGAACCGAGCAAAAGGCGCCGCTGATTCTCCCTTCTTCTATCTGTCTTTCACGTTCTTCCTTTCTGTCCATCCCTCTTAATATGTATCTTCAAGCAGCCTGCCTCTCCCTGTCCTCCTCCACATCGTTCACTCCCCTCCGCCCTCCTCTGTTCATTCATTCAGGCTGGGTGCCTCTCATTCTGTATTCTCACCTTGCTCACTGCCAAATTCTGTTATACTCCCTCTTTCTCTCAGCACGTACGTGTGTGTGTGTGTGTGTGCGTGTGTGTGTGTAGGTTCGTGGACTCGCGTGCATTTTGTGTATAGAATTAAATCAGTTTCGTGTTTTTGATGTTTTTTTTGTTTTTTTTTCCCCAATCGGCAGCCAACAGTGCACATACACGCACATTCACGCTTTCACTCGATGAGAAATTCATGCATTGGCACCAAATGAAAAGGTTGATGCCACTGCAGCAAAACCAAAAGCGCACAAACAACATGCGATGCTGTGATTGTGGGAGCAGCTGCCAAACAGCACTGTAGGGCTACTGTCATAAAACTCTCAACTCCACTTAATCCCATATTTGCACTTAAAAGAGCCTGAGTATTTAAACACAAGCTTATGATGCATAACATCATTTCCATATCATCAAAGTGTCTTAGGCAAACCTTTAATCTCTGAAAATACAACTTTTTAGGAAATTCTAACACAGTGACGCCTGCCTTTTTTTTTTTTTGTTACTCACTTTGTCCCCATTTCACACCTTGTTCTTAGGTAGACTCTCCACGCCGTCAGACACAAGCACATACTGTATACACACATGCGTTAAAAGTCTCTGTCTATCTGTCTGTCTGACTGTCTGTCTATCTTTGTATATATCTATCTGCCTGTCTGTATGTCTGTCTGTCTATCTGTCTATCTTTGTATATATCTATGTATCTATCTGTCTGTCTGTCTGTCTGTCTGTCTATCTATTTATCTATCTATCTATCTATCTATCTATCTATCTATCTGTCTGTCTATCTGTCTTTCTGTCTGTCTGTCTGTCTGTCTATCTATCTGTCATTTTACAGGACACACAAGAAACCTCACTCGAGAGCCAGTTTTATATATATATATATATATATATATATATATATATATATATATATATATATATAAAGTATGCCATTACAAGCTAGACTGAATGTGGATTTGGTGTCGTACCAGTATTGGTGTATGAAGGATAGGTGAGATAACACCAGAGAAAAGGAATGATTTTAAATAGGTCCATGGAGGGAAAAAAAAAAAAGTAAGAAAACAACTAGCTGAGAAAATGTCTCAAAACATTGGCCTGGGGGCAATTCATTTAACACTTAAATGTGATATTGAGCCCTTTACAAGTAGTTTATTTGTTATAAATGGATGACTGGTGTATTAACAAATGAAGTAAGGTCATAGAGAGAGAGAGACAAAGAGAGAGACAATGTGAGAGAGAGTGAGAGAGAGAGAGAGAGAGAGAGAGAGAGAGAGAGAGACGGAGCAAGAGAGAGGAAGAAAGGAAGTGGAGGCAGAGAGCGCATAAGGAGCACATGAGTGTGTGTGTATGGGTGGGTGTGTGTGTGTGTGTGTGTGTGTGTGTGTGTATGGGTGTGTGTGTGTGTATGGGTGTGTGTGTGTGTGTATGAGTGTGTGTGTGTGTGTGTGCATGGGTGTGTGTGTGTGTGTATGAGTGTGTGTGTGTGTGTGTGTGTGTGTGGGTGTGTGTGTGTGTGTGTGTGTGCATGCGCACGTGTGTGTGTGCGTGGACGCTTGGGTGCATGCGTTTGCACGTGTGCGCGTGTGTGTGCAGCGTGTGTGTGTGTGTGTGTGTGTGCAGTGTGTGTGTGTGCGTGTGTGCGTGTGTGCTTGTGTGTGTGTGTGTGTGTGTATGGGTGTGTGTGTGTGTATGAGTGTGTGTGTGTGTGTGTGTGTGTGTGTGTGTGTGTGTGTGTGTGTGTGTGCGTGGGCACGTGTGTGTGTGTGTGTGTGTGCGTGTGTGTGTGTGCGTGGGCGCTTGGGTGCATGCGTTTGCACGTGTGCGCGCGTGTGTGTGTGTGCAGCGTGTGTGTGTGTGTGTGCAGTGTGTGTGTGTGCGTGTGTGCGTGTGTGCTTGTGTGTGTGTGTGTGTGTGTGTGTGTGTGTGTGTGTGTGTGTGTTTGTGTGTGTGCGTGTATGTGTGCGTGCGTGCGTGCAATCAGCTGATGTGTTTCAGGTAAAACCCTGGAGAGGCTCTTTGCATGGCTGCTGGATGGGAAGACGATTTGTGAAGTGCAGTTTGTTGATATGCACTGGTCCTCCCACATGATTGCCTCTCATCTCGTCATCTCACTTAATCTCCTCCACCTTCTCGTGAGCAGGGGTCAAAAAAACCCAAAAGCTTAATTCTAGAATATTATTCAATCAATCGATTCATCAATAGATCCATCTACCTTTTTACCCATCGACTGAACCTATCTGTCTAAACGGCGACGTCCCGATTGCATGCAGCAGACAGCAGGTTACAATCAAGGCGGTAACATAATATGCTTGGTAAACAGCCTTGTGTGGACGGTTAAAGCCTGTTCTCATTGTGTCTGTCCATCCATTAGACGTGGCGTTGCAATTGGCTGGAGACCGTTACAGACAATCAGTTAGATTATGATTCATAAGCGCTCCGTTCTCTAGACAGGTAAAACTCATTATCATCAGTCTCTGGGTCTCCATAATGATTACAGATTACATAAAGATTACACATTCCCCGCATTACACATAATATTACACAGGGGAGTCCTACAGTCAAGCCAAGTGTTGTTCAAAGACTGGTTTGGGACCCAAAATGGATTGTGAATATACTTTTTTATATGTTTTAATGAACCTGGGCTGCGCGGTGAGAGACGACTTCTATTCAGTTGGGTAGCGGACGCGGTCCCAAGATGAGAGCCGAAATGTACTCCGTTTCCCCGTGTGATAAAGGTCCTCGCATTTTTTAATGAGTCCTGGGCCCCAGCAAGAGGGACAACTGCGTTTCTCATCGAGGAGTAAAGCTGAGGAAGCTTAAGGTGTTCCATGCCCAGACTCTTAAATACGCAACGATCACCGATCGCAATAGCCCCGATAAAAGCCATTCTCCGCCGGGCAGCGGGGATAACACTCC
>NC_137190.1:16330686-16355686 GCF_960531495.2 Zeus faber | reverse complement strand
ACGCACGCACGCCGTCAAACGGGCAGAGAGATTTGAGGGACGAGGGGGCAAAATCGCAAGTAAATGAAAAAGTGAACAAAGAGATCATTTCTTTTTTTTTTTTTTTTTCCCCCAGCATGCCTTGTATCTGTAGCAGCCAATTAAATATGTGCTGCCGCACGGAAACTAACGCACTGATTAATACGCTGATTAAGCGATGGAGGTAGCCAGTGACGTGCCGGGAGAGGTTCGGCGTGAGTTTATACACCAAAACATCTTCACAGCTGTTGTTGTGTTCAGAACAACTCAGTCAGTGAGTTCGTTTTTTTAGAGGGTGGTGTCTATCGGTTTTTGCAAATGAACTCTTCAATATATACACAAACGGGGGGGTGAGGGAGGTAAAGAAAGTGTGAGCGAGAGAAACAAGCACGGGTATGAGGCGTACCTTGGTACTGGGCACTGAATCCTTTCCTGCGGTGGTTGCTGTCGGAGGTGAAATGTAGACGGAGCCAATTCTTACTGGATATTACTGGAGACGGCAGGGTGGTTCCTGTGAGCCTGGAAAACAAACAGCAGATTAAAAACATGCATGGACAGCAGTGATCACTAAAACACAATGAGGTGTACTTGCCATTCAGAGCAACTACAACATACAATGATAACACTATATACTGTGTTTCTTGGTAATTCTTTCCATCCTGTATCCCGATGTTGGTGTCGCATTGTATTGGATATTTTAGTCTGCCAATTTATCTCGGCTGGGCTGGTTCCTGAGCAACTGTTTCATCATGTTCTCGAAGCCTGAGATTGTGTGTAGTGTAGAGACTGCGCTGGATATGAGAGAAACAACAGAGAAAAAAGGCCAACGTCAAACCATCAACACTGCCAGAGCCTGGTGTGAACCTTTGCCACTGAAAGTCAAGCAGCTTCTCCGAGACGCCGCTCAGATGGCGGCTCAGATGTTGCTTCAGTAAAAGCAAATTTCAAATGAAAATTGTGGGATTGTACTGGATGAAATTGGTGCGCTCTGAAAGCTTTTCAGTCAAACACTTTGAAAAGACACTGAAACTCTCAAAATAACTGTCCCACTCTCATGATTTTGGTGTCAAAATGTGATGCTTAAATATTATTCATCAACGTTATGTAATGACGATTTGTGAGGGAATTGTTGAGTGAAACCACAATGATTTCAGACGGTCAAACAACAAATCTCTCTGTCCTGGAAGATAACAGATTAGTTCAAAAGGAAGCGATATCTGTTCCTCTAGAAGAAAATAACAAAGTCTATTCTAATCCTTCCTATTTTTTCTTTTCATTACCATGTGCAACTTAGAAACCTCCGTGCATACTTTTATTTTACATTCAAATTTTGCAAATTCATAACTTGAGGCATATCTCTTTTCCAGTCCTAACCATGTCCTTCAGCTTAGGAATCTAAGGAAGTTTGCTTCCTGCGGGTCAGAGGTTGTGAATTGTTTTGGGTCGGTAACTAGGTAGTTCGGTAAATCAAAACATTTTGACTGTCATAGAGTGCATGCCTCACACACTTAGTACCCTGCAATAACCTTAGAAGCTCTAACGACTCACATGCACTTCACTATGAATGCACAGCTAAGGATTCCAGCTTCAAGTAACGGGTCCAAAACACAATTCTCAGGAGGTAAGAAGAAAAAGCTGAGAAAAGAATAAATGGGAACTAATAGGGAGAACAACAGAAGAAATTTAAGGAAGAGTTGAAGGCAAAAAAAATTGAGAAAGGGATTCAAACGAGCAAAAAGTAAAAAGTCAGCTAAGTTCACCTCTTAAAAAACAATATCCAATGCTGCTCAACACCAGGATGAGTTGGTCGC
Source organism: Zeus faber (assembly GCF_960531495.2). Classification (NCBI taxonomy): domain Eukaryota; kingdom Metazoa; phylum Chordata; class Actinopteri; order Zeiformes; family Zeidae; genus Zeus; species Zeus faber. The sequence continues at coordinate 16,353,857 of NC_137190.1, read as the reverse complement.
CTTTGGTGAGTATTACATCAGTCTCTCACATTCTGGTACCAACAACACACTAAGGCAGCCATGAAAAGCTATGGGAAAATGGAGTTCTTAAAAAGGAAGTGATGTAAGACTCTGCCTTGGGGCCAATGTTCCACCAGTTTCCCCAGAGCGAGTGGAACCTGTAAAACTGCCCTTTCAATGCGCTGCAAGTGTACTGGACAGCGATGGAGAGAGGGGAACGTGGATGGAGATATAGGTCAGGAAAAAGAAGAAAAGGGCGGTTTGAAAATGTGATTTTATATTGTAATATGAGGAGCATACATTTAGGTTTTGTACTTTGGAAACATATACTGTATATAGAAGGAGAAACCAAGTATCGAAAAATGTTATGTCTTTACGGTGTTGTCATATAAAATGTATTTAATGCTTTTTTGATATATCTTTTCCAAGTTTACGAGGGACTTGATGTTCCGTACGAGGGGCACAGAACACCACGTCCTCACAGGGTCAAAAAACAAACACACTATCTGCACGATAGAACATCTATGTCACCTATTTGTCTTGGTTGATGATCCATGTGAAAAAAGCATTGCTCCATGAAATATTTCACTTTGGTTCCCAGGGAGCTAAGCCACTCAGTGTCTGTTCCAGAACTGGGAACAACACTCAACCTGAATGGACTGGACTGGGACAGCACCCTTTCTAGTCCAGGGGACACAAAGGGCTCTCCAAAATTACACCACACATTCACCCAATCACACACACACCGCTGGGGGAGGTAGCCCTGCAAGTTGGCAACCTGAGGTCTTTGCAGGTCCCAAAATTTGCACCCGAACCCTGAACACAGGAAATTCATCGCAAGATTAGCTAATTATGGCACGCATATCCTAGTAATGTTCTGCAGCAGCCTGTGGAAGTTCGGCCTGCACCTGCGCCTACACCCGATTGGTGTTTTCAGGGCGCTCCGACATAGAGACAAAGGCAGAGATGTTGCAAACAACTAGTTTATTGTAGAGTTGCAAGATGTCACAAGCTGGGAGCAGAGGGACACGTCATAACAAAGGCTCTCCTCGTGTGTGTGGGAGATGACTGATTTACCATTTGCTTGTTGATTGGTCTGACGTCCACCTCTTTTTCCAGGCCCAATTACCTAGACCCAAGACAGGTGTGGCTGCTCAAACCACAGCAACCCCACACCACATACCCCTTCCATATTTTCCTCTGGTGATCAGCGCTGCTAACTCACAGATCCATCTCAGGTAGTGGACATAATGGCACACAAACCCAGGACCCAAGGCACTGGAATGCGACCTGACCTGAACCCAATGGATGATAATGAAATGTGGACCCGAACACTTTGGACAGCACCTCTTGTCACAGATTCCCCTAACTCTGGGTTTTTTTGTTATTATACCATGTCACTAACTCTCCTGCCATTCCAGATCCTGTCACTCCATCTTGCGATGCAGTCACCTCACTGCAGCTCATTACCTCATTAGTCCCTCAGCTTATATTCTAGTCCCCTTCCCTTTTTCGCAGCCAGATTGTCTTGTGGGTTTCGTCAAGCGTTCCAGCATTACTCAGTCTTGTTTTTAACTGACCTGCCTGTTTTTGACACTGCTTGCCTGCTTTGTTTGGACTCCCTGCCTGCCCCTTGTCTGATTTGTTTGCCTGAGTGACGGATCTCCCGGTTTTGACCTTTGACCTTGTCTGTTGAATTTAGTAAAGTGAACCCTTCTTGCAACTTGGTTTATCTTTGTCTTGCTGTTGGGTTCAAACCTGCCAGTAGCAGTGAAAGTTACAGTATAATCTGGCCAATATGAACCCAGTCAACTCTGGTTCACCGGGGTGATCTGTTGGCACAGGCCGTTGCCATACAGCTTCAGGACCGGCAACTTACCTCCATAGTGGAGGGACTGCAAGAGATGCCGGCTTTCCTCAAGAGAGGTATGGAGAGCATCCGGGAACATCTCCAGAGACTGTCAATTTCGGACCATGGACCGGTAACTTCGCCGGTTCGATCTTGACCTGCTTTGGATGTACGTTTACTTCAACCACAACATTTTTTTGGTTCCTGCCGGCCATTCCACGTGCAGTATTCACACGGCTTTGAACTCCAGCCTTCAGCTTTTCCCAAAGAGAGATCCTGGGCGGTGTGTATTGTCTTATTGCGCACAGTTTGAGCCAAGGACTGGGGAACCACCGAGTGGGGGAGGCAATCTTCCATCTGCTGTCGATCAATTTGTTCTCGGCTGATCTCCAGAGCGTTTCCAATCATATCACTCCCGGAAGGGAGGTAGCTCAAGGTTTGTCAAACCTGTTGCAGGGCGGAGGGTCTGTGTCCGATTTCTCCATCTAGTTTCATACCATGGCGGCAGAGAGCAGCTGGAACACTTCTTCACTCTTTTTACGGCTTCTACAATGTACTCTCTGACCGCATAAAGGGTGAACAGGGTGAACAGGTGGCCAGGGATCTCCCAGCAGACCTTGATGCGCTTGTCGCACCATCCGCATTAACGGCCGTCTTCGGGAATATAGGACAGAGAAGGAGTCCTGTCAGCTGTTCCGTTGGCTCCACTTCATCAATCATCTCATTCTCCACAGTTCTCTTTGGAACTAGTCTCCTTCCCAGAGCCCATGCAGCTCAGCTGGACCGCCTCTCCACAGCAGAATGACAGCGCCGCCTGTAGGAGAACAAGTGTCTGTACTGTGGCCAGGACGGCCATTTTGCCTCTTTCTGTCCAGTGAAAGACTTGGCTCACCAGTCATCCAGAGGGTGCTGGTGAGCCAAACAATGAACTATGAAATGCACTCTCAACCTTTGCTTCATGCTCAACTTTGCTGTTCTGGAGAGACCCATATGGTCATGGTCCTAAATGACTCTGGTGCTGACGCCAACCTGTTTGACATAATTCTTGCCCCTCAGCTTGGGATTGGACGGGAGGCTCTGGTGAAGCCCACCCGCGCAAATGCACTCGACAGTCACCTCCTTTGCTGGGTTACCCATCAATCGACTCCTCTCCTAATGGGCATGTCAAGTAACCACATTGAAACACTTACCTTTCAACTTATCCATGCACCACAACACCGTCTCATCTTGGGGTACCCTGGCTTATGAAACATAACCCACACATTAACTGGGGTTCGGGAACAATTCTGCAGTGGAGTGCTCACTGTCATGCCCTCTGTCTCAGATCTGCCCTGTCTTCTGCACCCAGTCTGCCTGTTCCCTCTGAGCTTCTTGATCTTTCCAGACTCCCCAATGATTACCTGGACCTAAAGGAGGTATTTAACAAGGCCTGGGCATTCGCCCGGTTACCCGACGACGTATTCCTGCAATTTGCTACACACCTGGGCAGTGGGTTTGGCTGTCTAGAAAGTCCAGAAAGTTGGCTCCACCGTTCCTGGGTCCATTCCCCATCTTGAGGGTCATCAACCCTGCGGCTGTCTGTCTCCATCTGCTGCGATCCATGAGGATCCTACTTTCCATGTTTCCAAGGTAAACCGGTCAATGACAGTCTGCAGCAGCCATCCTCCAGGCCTCCACTCCTCGATAGGGCACCTGCCTACATGGTCAATCGCCTCCTTAAGTCCCGGTGACGTGACCTGATCATAGGGAGGAGTTTGGGCCTTGCTCAAGGATCGCACCGGCAAACCTCTGATTACCTTCTAAGCCACTCCTGTGCCAAAACAGGACAGCAGCTGAGGCTTGCTTTTGGATTGTTGGCAATGTTCAAAGGTGCATATTCAAGTTTTCGCCTGAAGATGACTTTTGAAGACTGGAATTGGAGCCAGTTGTTGTTGGAAGGCCGGTCTAATTTCGTGCTAAACACCATCCATGTTAACGACTGTAGAATCATCCCAAGCTAATGTGTGGTGGGAAACATAGGTATACATAGAAATCAGGCCGAGTGGACAGACTTGAGGCCTGGTTCATAAATTCTCCACGTGGCATTTTCTAGGTCCCGTATTAGAAAGCTGCCAAGAAACATCAATCATGCAGAGGAAAGAAACATCGAACGAGAATGATTTATCCCTTGTTGATTGTATAATCCCATCTAATAAGTGAAGGCTCACATGCATAGCCTGGATAACTGACTTTAAGATGTTAGACCACAACCAGCATTCTTTTTTTACAAGGCAATAATTTTTGCTGGTGGTTTCAGAAGGTTATCTGCAGGCAAGAGTTGAATTTGGTTGGTCTAACATCCACAGGCTATATACCTTCTTTTAATGGAATGAATTTGATTTCAAGTAGTTTATTTTTTTTCCCCAATGTTGTCCTAGTATGTCTATATTCTTCTTTCCCTGTTTGGCCCACTAGCCCACTTTTCACCATTTCTCTCTGGACATCCAGGGCGAGGAGCAGCATTTGTAAATCTTGGCAGAGTGATGTGACATGGGTCTCTGTATTCTCTTTGCCCTCATCAATTTGCCAAAGCTCATGCTATTCCTGTAGCAATTAGTAATTACACATGTTTTTTTCCTGCAGGATTTATATGATAAGGTCTAACTTCTCTTAGCTTCCATTGTGTTATTTATTTTGGTAGTAAATTCCTACTCAAGGCTTGACTTTTCTTGATTTATCTGTTGTGTCAAGTTCAGTGTGATACATGCACATAAGTTACACACTTACTTGTCCTTGCAATACTTTCAAAGACGATGCCAAGGTCATATATATATATATATATATATATATATATATATATATATATATATATATAGCAACTGAATTATGGAGCTCCAATGTCACCTTGGTGTTTCAGGGAGTCCTCCGGAACTGTGCACACCAAATATTGATCGCTACAGTAAACTTTTAAATCATCATTTAGCCCAGATGACAATGAAAAAAATATTGTCTATATTTTAACACTAATGGCTGCAGAGGAGGGATCGGGGAGTGAAACAGGCATACTTACAGACATACTGCCCTGTTTCGCAAAACGTATTAGCTGTGAGCTAAGAACACAAAGTAGCCACCACACTTGATGTTTGCTGTGAAATAGTTTGGTTCTGCAGACACAAATCCTGTGATAATATTGTACGTATGTTTTTCAGAGCCCATCCTTTCTGTAATAATACTGTAATAACATTGTAGACATTGTAATAACTTGGCCTTAACAGTCATCATTTCTACCTTTTAATGAATTGTTATTCATGCGTCCATTATTATATACGTATTTATTCATCCTGTGCAGTTGTCAATCTATATTTATATTGTATACCCTATATAGCCATACTAGCAGCCATACTACCACTGCAGTCATTGCCTATTGCCTTCTAACATAACTTATGTGGTACATAGAATCAATATTCGGTATGTGTGTGTGTGTGTGTGTGTGTGTGTGTGTGTGTGTGTGTGTGTGTGTGTGTGTGTGTGTGTGTGTGTGTGCGTGCGTGCGTGCAATTTTACATGTTTGGCAATTTTTTTTTTTCAACTTTCTATTTTTGTATATTGGTTGTATTCTTTCACACATTAATCGTTTTTTTTTTTATGCCAATTGTTCAGCAATGCACCGATCTTTACCACAACCTTGTATATGAAAATGTACTTGGCCAAACAAACAGATTGTGACTCTTACTCTTCAGCGTTTCCATGTTGTTCCGTGTTCCATGAAGCTCACACGGCTGAAGCTGAAGCTGAAGCCGGCTGAAGTATATTTTGGCAAAGCCGAGTCAACTTGCGAAACGTAACCACAATTGCACGAGACCACGTGTTACGCACCCCATTCATTTTCATCGGATAAAATCGAAAAATAAATAAATAAATAAAATAAGTTTGAGTTTGAAAGAAAAAAAAAAGACCCAGGGCTGGAAAAAGAGTAAATTTGTTATTTTCCTCCTCCCCCCCCCCCTTGCTGCATCTCTTCCATTATTCATGTGAACTGCTGAGCGACCTGACACTGAACGAGGGAGAGAGGAGAGGTCACCGAAGAGACAGAAGGGGGAGAGAAAGAGGGAGAGAGAGAGAGAGAGAGACAGAGAGAGAGAGGGGTGAGGTAAGCAACATAAGTTAGGAAAGAAAGGAAGATGAATAGTCCTCCGTAAGTACAAAGTGGGAGGGAGGGGATGACGAAATGGGCCGAGAGAAGAGGAAAAGGAGAAATGTAAATGTAAGAGTTGGAACGAAGGAGGGATGGGAAGCTAAATGAGGTGAGACGCTACAAAGAGCAGGTTGGAGAAGGGGAGAATTTAGAGGGAGGAGGCAGAAAAAGATAGAGGCGACGGATTAAGAGATGCAACTGGGAAAGTGAAATCAGCACAAAGATCATACAGTCGTGTTAACCCCCTGGGGGGAGGTTGTGGCAATGATGACGTAGTGGAACTTCGAACAGGGCGAGGATTTGGAGGAACGGAGGTGAGGAGAGCGGGTGAAAGGAAGGGTGGAGGGGGCGGAGGACAGGTGTGACACGGCAAAGAGAGGCAGAATTGGCAGAAAAAGAGGGCAAGTTTAAAATAGAGACCATGGGGGAGGATGGCGATCCGGGTTATTTCTGGACCCGGCGCTGCCCCTGTTATTACACCTTGACTCGTTATGAAATCCAATATTCTGGAAGATTCCGTTTTTGAGCGGTGGATTTGTTTATTGTAAGCCAGCAGTGGCCAAGCTGCTGGAAGAGGGAGTAAACAAGTTTAAGGCCTCTGCAAACTTGCCGAATAGTGAGTCATTCGGCCAAATGCCACCTGCAAAACAAGTCAACCTGATATTAATATTAAACTTATCAAATAAGTTATCAGCAGTATCGTCTCTTACAGACAGTTTTTAATGACATAAACTTCATAATATTATTAATATATTTAATACTATAAAAAATAGTACTCATAAAACAACATTTTAACCTCAAAATTAGTTCACCCCTCACACACACACACACACACACTCAGAAAATAAGCATAAGATTCAATAAGTTAAAGTACGAGAGTGCAGGGAAGGATTGCTGGTTGTGGAGTGACGGAAATAAGAAGAGAGGAGGAGAGAGTGCCAAGGAAAGCAAGGAAAGCGGGGGATGGAGGGATGGAGGGGTGGAGAGGAGAGAAAATATGGAGTCGCTTCTCCAAGGGGAAGAGGCGGAAGAGGTATAGAGGACAGATGCAAGAGGGGGTGGATGCAGATCCGAAAGGGTGGGTGGAGAAGTACAGAGGAGAGGGGAAGAGTGGAGGTATGGAGGGATGATAGAGAGAGAGAGAGAGAGAGAGAGAAGCAGGGGATCAAATCAGGATGAAGTCGTATAACAAAACATTTTGTGCACACTGTCATTCCATGGCTGTTTGTGCAAAGATCTGCCCCCTACAGGAGAAGAGAGGTACTAAACACTAACGCTCCCCGTCACGCACGCACGCACGCACGTGCGCGCCCGCCCGCACACACACACACACACACACACACACACACACACACACACACACACACACACACACACACACACACACACTCCACCTATCTTCTCCATCCCCCAAAAAATAACAGTTCCAGAATGAACGGGAGCGAACAACAAAGGAGGTTCAGAGTCTTGGATAAATCTCAGACCTCAAGTGATATTTTGTACCCAAATATATCACAGCAGAGCCTCTTCCCAATCTGATTCAGATCTGTCAGGTATTGACACAGTTATAGGAGAAAAGTAAAACCCAATTTTTTTTTCATCTTTTTATTTTTTTTTAACAGTCTCGTTAATTTGATGAAGATTGAAATGTGTTCTGGGCTAGACCTGGCCGTCTGCAGGAGAGTCACCAGCGAAAAATCGAAGCCTACCTCATCTGTAGCTCGTCTTTGGTGTCAAGCAAGCTGGGGATACAGTACGACATTGTGCTGCTTTAATCCGGATATTATTCAAGTGCATATCTGTGATGGTTTGAGTACCGTCAGCAACAATATAATGACGATGCGTTGAGAAACAAACTGATTTTGGCTCCCACATTCACCTGGATACTGACGCAGGAGGAAATGGTGATGATGTGCTAAAACGTCTGCTCTCATTTACTGACAAAAAATAACATAATACACTGAGTTGACAGGAACATCAACACTCACTTGCGGAACCAGCACTGAGGAGCGTGCAATGAAAGAAGTATTATGCTTTTTTTTTTTTATTATTTCAACTTTTACAAATGTTTTTGATTGTGGGGAAGGTCCTGTTGACAATAAAAGTACACTCACTTCAAATAAATGCATCTCCAAAAAAAGCCACTCGAACCACCCAAGATCCAATTTCACTTCCCATCTCGACGGGCCAATAATAGTTTGGCTTTTTCTGTAAAAGCAAACCAACGGGGCCGTTAGATTTTTCCTTTGCCGTTGCCGCCCGATCAGCTTTCGAGCTTTCCCTCCACTTATTTCTACGTCAGGGTGTTTACTTCAAAATGAGTCATTAAACCAGGCAGAAGCACCTGCACCACCGCTGCTCGGAACCAGTCCAAACGGCCGAAGAACATGGGCTGATGACGGGCTCCTTCTTGAGCGGCAAATACCACAACAACACGGCGCGGCAACAGTGTACTTTGTCCCCATACGGGGAGGTGGGTCGAAAACTACTGGCCGCAGTGTATTTATACACGTCCGCAAGGCGGAGTAATGATGAAGTAACACTAGTTGGAAAGATGTACTTCAACTACGGTGACCAGACGTCCCGGTTTGTCCTGGACTTTCCCAGTTTCAAGCTCCCCGTTACGCACCGTTGTTTTTTATTCCTTCCAATGACAATAAATACATCTGCTGTAAGAAAAAAAAAACGCTGTTATTATTGGTTCTGTTTGGAGAAACGGGGAGATATGAGGAGATTGCGGCAGCGCCAAACTTTTTTAATTTTATAAAGGTTAAAAAATACGGGATATTTTCGGGAGAATACTCTACGTTAACCCTGACAGTACCAGCCACACGTAAACAGACCGGTAGTTCGCCGTTGTGTGTAGGCTTCTGGCGCATGCTCAATGTGTGGAACAACAATTGCCCGTGTGTAAACTGAGGTTGTGACGTCATCGTCAGGCGCGAAACCTCCGCTTCACACGAATAACTCAGAAAACGGGAGTTTAGAAAAATCTCGCAGCGAAAATACCACCTTTAAAAAAAAAAGGCCCATATACCTGCGAACTAGGGTTTCAGGAAAAAGATCTGTCCTAATTTTCCTGTTCTTTGATCGTTTGATTCGGTCGGTGGGACCCGAGTCAGGGGGGTTGGTTCAACTCTGAGTTGTGAATTCTCAGAATCATTTAATTCCGTCAAATTGATTTATATCGTCGGGTTCGAACAAGTCGCTTGTTAAGAGCCGCATTTCAACCGAGGGACAAACCGCCGGGCAAACCGTCGGGCTTGAAGGCACGTGTGCGACGCGTGGCCGTCTGCTCTTCCTGTTCGCGATTGGGAGTCGGGTCCCGGTGAACACCCGCGTGCCACGGCTGCGATTGTCGATTGGCAAAAAAAAAAAAAAAAAACGCCTCTCGGGGAGTGACTCATACATTCTGGTGCATTTAAAAGATGTGTTTGTACTCACGCTACAGCAACTACAGATGCGGTTTGAGTGATCAGATCCTTGGCGCGCCTTGGATTCATTCACCGCTTTATACACAGACGAGACATGGAGTGGATCCCCAGCCACTATTAAGAACAAACACCGGGTTGCCAAAGGTAGGTAGGATGATTGAAGCATCAACCACAGCGGGATGATGGGAGAAACAGACATTTTGTTCGAGGAGACACTATCCCACACCACCTGTCTGGAGCAGAGTGTGTGTTTTTTTATTCAATTTTACATCAAACGATTGTAAATATGTAACAAAAAAAAAATGTGAGAGAAAGTGAGAGAAGATAAACTGCCAGAAATGGGAGAGAAGCAATGTAAAGCCAAGGAAAGTTAGATGGATCGGAGGAAGAGCGCGACTACGACGACGTGCGCTGGCAAGGTCATTTATTATTCTTTATGCCTTCTGTGACAACAGGAAAGAGCGACAAACACAAAAAAAAACAAAAAAAAAAAAACAACCAACCCCACAATGGATGGTAGCGAGTAAAATTAAGTTGAATCATGCTTATTCGACAGTGTTAAATAATGAATTCACCCACCTTCTTAAGGGTTTATTCACCAATAACTGATATTATCACTGTACCGTAGCTTACACTGGGTCAGGGCAGGATGTTGCGTTTCAAGGTCCAAACTGAGTCAGTGTGCAATGTACAGCAGCTTCTATGCCCCACGCTTCACGCTTAGCACCCAGGGCTAAACCCCGATAATCTTGATAATTATACGTTTACAAGTTATTTCATGAAAATGCTTTCAATTTGAAACAAATGGCTAATTAAAGACCTCTGTTTACTAGGAGTGTGCCCGAAGCCAAACACCCTGTTTGCAAAGAGACAAATAAAGACGGCAAAACAAATAAACCAATAGTGAAAAAAATATATATAAAATATATATATATATATATATATATATATATATATATATATATATATATATATATAGTATACTGTATGTATATATATTTTACTTTTGCACATTGTTGTTCATTGGTATATCGGCTTGATATAGTGGATATTCTCAAAGCCAATTTTCACAAGCACCCCTGGATAAAATCCATGTCAGAAATTGACTATAAAAATCTCAAAGAGGCAGGTGACTTTCTCCCCCTTGGGTGGGAGGAAAACCGCAGTAACTGGTGGGAAGCCACGTAAACACAGAAGAGATGCAAACTGCCTCTAGAGGACGGAGAGATCACTGGACACCACCCAGGAGGAAAACAAAGAAACCCAGACAAACACAGACAGAACATCCAAATCCACCAGGATAGGACCTCTGGACCTCGGCTGTTGCAAGTGAGAACACACTAGCAAATACCGACTATATAGTGAAACAGAAATACCTAGGCTATAATGCACACCTTTTTTTTTTTCACAAAATTGTACCAAATATTGTACATAACTTTCTGGAAATAATAATGATCATACAATAATATAGATATATAATTATTATAATATATAATAATAATAATAATTATTATTATTATTAATAATAAATAATTGCATTTAATAAAACACTTCATTAATAGATAGATCTACGATAAACCATAAATAAAAATAACAATTGTTTGCTACACTGAAATAACAGTTTGGCAGCGGATTTATAAATAATCTAATAATGACATAACACACAAATAATTCATCCAAGCAACACAGCTTCAGAGAGATGCCACATGCACTTCTGTCAGTGAGAACTGAGAAGAAAAAGGAAATGTCTTTTTTTTTTTTCCCTTTACAGACATAATGCACATAAATCATTTCCTACCTTGCTTTGGTGTGTCTTTCGTTCAAAATTAAATATCACCAACACAACAAGTGTGCGTTGCTTTTTATTAGCTGATTTGAGTCACTGGTCACCAGCAAGCGTCTCCTTCTCTGTTTGGTACGACTGCATTGTACCATCCTAAACTTTCCAGTGACACAGCATCTTTAGAATGAAAGACAGCTGCTCTACCTGGTCTGGTCCAGCCTGACTGGTCTTCTTCTTTCTTGTTTTTCACCTCTGTCTCTCTCTCAACAATAATATTGAAGCACCCACCAAAGAATGAACATGAAGACATTTTGTTTTTGGCTAAAGAAAACATGCGGTGGAGTTGGTGCAGTATAATTTGTTATTACCATGGAGTTACACCATGACAACTGTGTGTGTGTAATAAAGCCTGAAAAGGTTTATCTAATTAATTGGACACAGAGAACGTCTAATGAATTGAAACTAAGAAATGGAGAACACGTTCTGATTAGAATACCCACATTATTTAATGAGAATACATAGATTTCTGCATTTGTAACAAAAAAAAAAAAAGGGATTCATTTTGTTTCTGGTAGGATATAATTGACAGAATGTCCCGATGAAACAGCAAAAGTAGTCAAACAAAACAAGATTTGGCAAAAGACTGAAATGTGACAGGCCATTACAGCAGCAGAATTAAGGAGGATTTGTTTGCATCTGTCATAAAAGTAAAAGGGAAACAGTTATGTGACCGAAACATAATAAAAATAAAAATAAAAATAAAAATAAATAAATAAAATAATAACAATAATAATAACATTATTATTATTATTATTATTATTATTATTATTATTATTATTATCATTATTATTATAAAATAACTACGCACAATTAAAAGGGATAAGGATACATTAAGCCAACAATGGTGAACCAATATACATGCTACTTGCCTTAAAAAATAATTGGCAGACAAAGAAAATTTTGAGGACAACCAGAGTATTTTCCAGTTTTACTAGTAGGCTTTGGCCTTAAAATCAGTTTTCCTCATACATTATCGGGTAAGAGTGGACGACCGAGAGAAGAGAGAGAAGGTTTAAAAGAGACGAGCAGAACCAAAATTGCACGGCAGTGTTGACAGGGCAGAGCTGGAGGGAGTAAAGGGAGGACAGAGAGGAAATGGAGTGGGAGGAGCGGAGGATGGACGGAGGCCGATGGGAAAGAAAAGGGGGCCCGGGAACGAGGTAAGAGGGGAGGGGAAGGACGGATAGCTTGAGGGAGGGTCGGAAGGCCAGGGAGGAGGGTGAGAGGGGGCAAAAAAAAAAAAAAAAGGGGAATTTGAGGTAGGAGGTCAGAAGGTTTGGAGAGGAGGAGGGAGAGAGAGAGAGAGAGAGTGGGGTGGAGGGCAGGTAGAGGAGAAAGGAAGGTGAAAATAGATAGAAATAAATATTCCCCTCTTCACCCGCTCGGAGAACACAGAATGATAGCTTCCCCCTACGTTTGAGGGGAATCCATTTGAATTGCATCTTTCTATCCAGGCAAAAAGTACTATATTTTAAATGTTAAAACCACAATTTAAATTCATACACACCGGTAAAAAAGAAATGCTTTGGAAATTTGATACTTACAGGAGGGGTTGGTTTAAAGTAAGTAGTTTCCTAATGCTCTTGTAGCATAACCACATTAAGAATTAAGTTTGCACTCGTTAAAATGGGGATCAATATATGTAGCATTTTTTTATTAAACTATTAAAATATCATATTAAATTATATTTGCTAACAGGGCACCGCCCCTTTTTTTTTATTACAAAAGGAAAATAATATAAACCAAATTAACTATAATTGATCAGTCTCAAGAATTGGAGTTCTTGGCCTGATACATTTACTGTATTCACCTCAAGGAAAAGACAACTTCTTTCCAATAAATGGGATCTAATTTATCACACTAATCAACTTGAATGAATTAAATAATAGTAAAATAAATAATGCGAAAATAAATGATAATGAAAATTAATGAAAAATAAACAAGAGTAAAATATATGAAAGTGAAGATAGTAAAAAAAATGATAAATTAAATAAGCAAATGAATACAGGATTCAAAATTGGTGACACACTTTAACTCAGAGACAAAAGCGAGGTAGGAAACGATGTGACTCTTTCATAAAAATAATAAAACGAGGTGCACACTACGAGCTATAACTAACCAACTTCTCTATAAAGGAGAAATTAATTGAATTTGACATCAACCCGTATCAAGAGGCAAATTTGGGAGCATTTCGCCTGACGGATCGTGGAGTGGGGTTTCAGTGGGCTCTCAGAGCTTACGTGGGCCGAGTGGAGTCCGTGGGTATTCAGGGAAGCCGGTCTCTTTCGCCTGGGATTTGCAGCCACATCGTGGAGGAGTCAGCGGTCGAGGGTTTGGAAGGCTTGGGCAGGGTTGGGGAGGCTCCGGTGCGGCATGCCCCGGGGGCCGTGGTTTCACTGGCATGGAGTCGGTCCCTGCAAACTGTTTCGATTCTCCGACGACATCCGGGCTGAATTCTGATGGCTTCCGTGTGCTTCTCTTGTTGTGGTTCAGTGTGGAATCAAATGAATCTGACTACACTAACTTAATCAGTCAGGCTTGAATCTTTCGTTGATCGGTTGAAACACAAAGAAGAAAATAATGTAATGTTGCAAAAAAAAAGAAAAAAAAAAGAAGCGAGGTTAAGTGATACAAAACAAAAGAAAGAAAATAAGAAAACACTTCAGTTTAAATTCTTCAGCTGAGTGGCTGGAGCAGGCTTGTTTTGTGAATTTTAATTTAATTTTGAGCGTGACCCCAGCGAAAACAAAGACTTGAAAAATGAAAAGGAAACAAAAATTAAAAAAAACATAAATGAAAAACTTGAAACTTAAAGTTCTGAAACCCGAGTTAGGTCCTGCCTATCGATACCTGGTCAATGGCTCCATTTAAACACTAGATTGAGGAGGAGGAGGAGTTTGAGTGTCTCTTCTTCTCAGAATGGTGGAGGAGGCAGAGTTTTTGTGCACTTCATTTCTTTTAACTGGCTGCTGATAATTCCCTAATGTGTGAATGTAATTTTTTTACAGGCAAAGGTCACATTGCGTCACACACTATGTTTAAACCAATGATTTCAAAACATAATGTGTTGTGATAATGTTAACATACAAACAAATACAAACAAAAAAACCCCAAAAACTAACGATTTAGACGATTTCTAATTACCAACTATTAAAACATCACTTTAACACTCCTAATGAAAGGCATGAACTGATTATCTTTATTTTCCGTTGTTTGGGAATGCAGACAACTGTTACAGATCCTGTGATCTCATCGACGGGTTCATAACCCTTCTGTGAATCTATGGGGAAGCGATTCTAGAGAGGGCAGTTTTTGACTTTTATTCCGTTACGTGTCAAATCTAATATCTAAACTTGCGTTATTTAAGTAAAAGAAAAACGTGAATTTATTATTTATTTATGTCTGATGACATCAATTAATAATTAAATAATTAAATAATTAAATAGTTATTTTACAGTTCCGTGTCACCTATACTGCATATTTTTTGTAAATTGTAATCAGAATATGAATTTAAAAGGCAGGGAAGCACTTGATGCTATATTACAGTATAGGCTTCGTTATATCAGGGCACTGGATATAACAAGTACTTTTACTTTTAATACTTTAAGTACATTTAAGAGTAGTTAGGTTAAGGTTAAGTACTTTGACCTACATAAATGTCAATGTGGTACTTAAAAATGTACCATTTGTGTCAGGCTATTTGTACCTTTACTTAAGTGAAAGGTCTGAGTACTCCTTCCACCACTGCAAAATTGTACATTATATTATTGAATATAATAGAAGGCGATTAACATAAATGTAATATATAATTTACCTGAATATAACAGTCTAAGAATATAAGTTAGTAATTTCCGGGTAAAGCCAAGATAAGCTGACACAAAGTTCTGCACATGGATGCGTGTGTGTGTGTGTGTGTGTGTGTGTGTGTGTGTGTGTGTGTGTGCGTGTGTGTGTGTGTGTGCATGTGTGTGTGTGTGTGTGTGTGTGTGTGTGTGTGTGTGTGTGCGTGTGTGTGTGTGTGTGTGTGCGTGTGTGTGCGTGTGTGTGTGCGTGTGTGTGTGGACTTGCATGCACATGTTCATGCGGCGGCGTGACAGCCCGTCAATCTGACATCCATCGTGGCAGAAAGCCGACAGGAACATGAAACAGGAAATTGCTTTGGGGACGGCCAATCAGAGGGAGCGCTCGGTAAACAGGAAGAGGAGCTGTCAGCCGTCGCTCAGCTCCACAATGACCTGCTGCTGCCTGCTCCACCCACAACACTTCAAAATTATTCATGGGCTGACTTTAAATATGTCTTCACTTACAGCTGGGACGGCTGCTGCATGGCCCCCAGCTAAACTTTTAGAAGAGGTGGCCATGTTGGCAACCATGTATCAAGCTGTTGGTAGCCAAGACTGACAAAAGGGTTGCCGAAATATAATAATTTTTATGATTCATTGATTTCTATAACCCATATTTCAATATTAAGTGATATCAATAATAATAATAATAAAAATAATAATAATAATACAGGTAGCCCTCACTTAACGACTTACCTGTTTAACGACCGTTCAGACTTAGGACCAGCTCGCCGACCAAGCTGTATTGTGGGCTGTGTACAGTACCGCGGCGTGCGTGCTGCGTGCACAGCCTCCCAGAGTCAACCTTTATATACTATATACACTAGATATACTACAGTATATCTAGTACATCAATACTATATACTACATCTCATCTCGCGTCACCGTTCTCAGTCTCAGTCTCCTTCCCGCAGTCTGGCAGTATTCACTACACTAGCGTTCGCAATGGCCACGCCCCCTCATCGTGAAATAACGCGGGTCCTCGCTTATCCACCAATTAGCTTAACGACCTGATCCTAGCAACGGAACACTATAATATTAATAATAATAATAACAACAATAATAATAATGTATTTTTAATGAGATAGAAAATGACTTTTTTTTATTTGTAAAAAGTGGTTGACAATGTGGGCAGCCGGACATCACAAGATGGTTGACAATGGTACGAATCTGGTAATGGATGGATAATGAACTCTTTGACTTCGGAACCAAAGCTCATACTGCTGATGTAATCTTTCTTTCCAACCAACAGCTCCAGTGGTTTAACAGACTGCGATTGGTCACATTTTTGTTTTTGTCACCGGATTTTTTTACCTCTGACATGTAAATAATTCAAAAACTGCCGCACATTGTATTAGCCAGGCCATTTTGTGGGGGTTTTTTTTGGAGACATGGTGGTGTCACATAATGAAAATATAGTCTAAGCTATATAGTGACTATGCTAACTACTACCTGATCAACTAAATATATGAAGAAATACAGCTTGGATCATAACTCAGGGTGGAAATGCTGCAGCTGCTCGGTCTTGGTTCCTTCCCACTAAGTAATTTGGGAACCAGTTTTGATGCTTTTAAAATCTGACTGGAGTCTGAGTAGAGTCTCACCATCTTCCCTGCAATGCAGAGGACGGACTGACAACAGTCCTTGAAAGTTATACTGTGTGTGTGTGTGTGTGTGCGCGCTCGTGCGTGTGCGTGTGTGCGTGCATGCGTGCGTATGTGTGTTTGTGTGCGTGCATGCGTGCGTATGTGTGTGTGTGTGTGTGTGTGTGTGTGTGTGTGCAAGCTGTCAGTGCCTAAAGAAATTATCGTCTGTGCTCACGCTGTCAGAGGGCCACTTAAGACCTGTCACACACACACACACACACACACACACACACACACATGCACACAAATGAATGCACACGCCAGCTTGCCATATGCAGTGACACACACACACACACACACACACACACACACACACACACACACACACACACAGGGTATCAGTAGAACGGTATGGCTGATGTGCCTCACTCTGCTGGTGTCAGGACTAAACATGGTATTATCTTCAATCCGTTTCCATCTATTCTATCCTTTTATCCCTTTTCTCTCCTGTTATTTACCTGTCCGTCGCTACGTCTATAGCTCTGCCCCCACGTCTCCCAGGGTCATTTTGCTAGGCGCTAGTTAACATAAAATGTCTCCCATCAATTTGGTCCAATCAAAAAAAAAAGGAAATTTATATATTTATATATTGATATATGTATATACAGATCAAATGTGTTTTGTATAATATTTTTTTTCATTAAAGGATTAATGTGATATATTAACAACGTACCAGTATTATTCTCCACATGGGGATTGAATTAGGAAGCTCTGAACACTTTTTTGCACAATTTTCTGCAGCGCTCACGGGGTAACTTCTGTGTTCCATTCCTCATTGACTCTGACTCTCAATTATGGGTGTTGTTGAAAACGTGACGCCAGACGTATTGAATATGTGTCACCAATAAGCGCTGGATTAGAAAAGGGCGTGCTCACCGGCGTAATGGTGTCCAGCCAGGTGGAGATGGTGTGATTTTCTCACAGACACTACAGCCATTACTAACTCTGCACTGATCCCTTTTGTCTGGAGAGTTTCTCCCCAGCTGCAGCCTACAGCCTGGTGCTTATTCATGAATGAAGAGCGGGGTGTTCCACGGTCGCGTCGTAAACTTCTTTGTGAGATGATAAGTGCAGCAGAGAGCGTGCCCGGTAATTAAGAAAGAAAAAGAGAATCATCAGAAAAACAAGAGTGCACTCGACACGCCTCCAAATTGGACAAAAATGACATTGCGGTCGATCACCTTGGCGACCGCTGCTCGCCCTGACGGGATAATTCTGGTTGCGCTCGAACAACTATTACAAGGATTGAGAAATGCGTCAATAATTCACGATGACATAAAGAAATACTTAATATTTTTATGACCCCTATATCAAGAGCTAAAGGTCCCAAATGAATTTCCAAGTGCTTGGATCTGAGCCGATACGTGAGGCGACTCGCCGTGACATGCAGTTGTGTAAAGTAACAAAGTACTGTCAACTTTTCCTTTTACTTCACTACATTTAGCCTCAAAAAAGTGTTACGCCGATACATTTCCCATGAACGCCTTGGTTACGCGCTGCAAGATAAAATGGGAGGAAAAGTGTGTAAACAAACACCGCCAAGCGTATGTTCAGAGTAACCAGGTCCGCGGTTTTTAAGTGTTGAAACAAGTTTTTTTTTTTTTTGTTTGTTTGTTTGTGGGTTGGGGGATGGATGGAGACCTGGTAACCCTGCCCCTTTTAAGTTGTGTTTTTGCGGCATTGCTACTAAACAAGCACAGGCGCGTCCCAGAGACTGAACCAGAGCCACAGCCAAGCAGCATGAAGTCCCTCTTACTGTATGTGTACCGAAAAATACAAAAATATTGGCTATTAAAAACTCACCATCTAACCTCAAGAAACACGTTGAAGTTAACAATAACACCAAAACGTGACAAATATATATATAACCAATATATATATATATATATATATATATATATATATATATATATATACTTACAACGATCAACCTGCTGACCTCCAAACTTGACAAAATCAAGTTGCCATTGAAGCACTGTAAGCCTCTGGTGAATGCTCTACAGCTGGTAAACAATCACTTTGGCCATATGTCAGGAGAACCAGAGTTGAACGCAGCTTTGATTCCTCTTCCGAAATTTCCGAACAACGTGGACGAAGGGTGACGCCACAATCAAAATGGATAAGACAACGTGGGATTAATGGGAAAAAAAAAAAAAAAAAAAAAAGACTATTGCCGTACATGTTACATACATACTCTGCAGCTTTGAGAACCACATATTTAAACCCAAATTCTGAACAACGTGACCAAAGTAAGGTAGCAGAACAGCCCCTGTCTCAAAAAAAATGTGTGTTATCCCTTTAAAACCCGAGATTGGGGTCCCGGTATGTTGGGAGACTTCGACTGATGCTATAATTTATATGTGCGTCCCCCATGTATTTCAGGAATCGAATGCATCAAAGTGAACATGGAAGAAACCTCCCTGCAGCTCGGTGATGCCGCCAGGTCCAGCTCCTCAGATGAAGAGGACGTCACCTCTGCCCCGAGGACATGTGGCACACAAGATAGCTCCTAACAACGGGACGGCTACTTGGCCTGTTGAGCAGATCACATGGACTTGCTGAAATCCCTCGCAGCTGTCTGCCAGCTTCCTGTGAAGCTGAGACACACCTAAGACTATTCAGCGTCGGGCGACCTGTCTTCTGCCCGAGAAGAGCGAGGCCGAATCCTTTAAACTTTGAAAACCAACTACTTCTGAAGATAAACCACAAATCATTAGAGCTAAATTAATGAAAGTGTCATTAATAATGAGATGGGTCCTTGTTACAAAGCTGAAACCGTGATTTATAATACAGTTCCTTCACCTGTGGTGACCTCTTGTCCTTGTTCGTGTTCAGTGTGATGGATTCTCCGATGTAAGTTCCCTAAGGTGGTGTTCATGCCTTCATCGCCAAAATGGAGAGAGGGAATTTACTGTTTTTGCTTTTCATTGTTGAGAAAGTGTGTCCTTGAAAATCTCAATAATGAATAATATTAATAAATATGGATCCTTGTTACAAAGCAACGTACTATTGAGACAGACTGATTTATTACACCAGCTTTTTTATTCTCCGCAGCATCTACTTTTATTTTTACTTTTATGGCAAGTACATTCAACATCAGCTACGTTAAGACTTTTACTCAAGTACTATTAAAGTGAGTGACGTTCACTTTTACCAGAGTCGTTTTTTAGTAAGATATCTATTCTTTTAACCAAGTGTGGCCTTCAAGTACTTTTTCCACCACTGCTCGCGTGAAAGTCCTCAACATTCAGGTCAACCGATTTTAACGGCCATTTTGGGGTTGTTTTGTCTGACCCTTAAACTGGCTCCACTTTGCAGAGCACATCCAAACACTTTGCTGCAGCCAAGCGTTGTGCTGTAGTGCCCGGGATGTGATCTGAACATTTCATGAGGTTGACACCCTGAACAAATCGTCAGGGACGCCGACAGCCCTCCGAACGCACAAAGCAAGACAGAGAGCCGTCGTAGGCAGGGAATTCCAATATTTTAGGACAACCGTGGAAAATGAAAACGACAATTTACCACCTTACCCATGGGCTGCAAACATATCAGTCATATCAGCGGCGGGAGTTGAGTACCAAATCTATTGAGTTGATGTATCTATCCTCCCGAAACAAAATCCCTTTAACACCACGGTGCCGGCTTTGAATACAGAGCGCTTTCCCAGGAGTGTCGAATTTAAAGAAAACGGCAACGACTGACCTCCTCAATGGGAACAAGCCAACCACCGTCCCAACGCGTACTCGAGGCTGCTGGCGTCTTACTTCCAAGACACATTTACACAGTTGCATGTTGCATATTTCTATGAAATGAAATAACCTTCCATGCTATTTATTTGTGAATATCCATCTCCCTGACTCACCATATGCTCGGAGCCTCCGTCCCGCTGATTTCCAGGAAGTCGTATCGGTCCTCCAGCAGGAAGTCGCTGAAGACCAGAGCTATGGTGTCTCCCGGTTCTGCCAGGATGGACCACGTGCAGTCCAGGTTGTTCTCATACTCGCCGGGGTAAGCGGGGCTCGCTATGGAACCCGCCGTCCCTCGTAACGTACCGCCACAAGCTCCCTCCGCTGAGGAAAGAATGGGAGACGACGTTGAGCGTCCCAGCTCCAGAGCGCTTCCTGTGTTGGCTGTAGATGGTGATCTCAACAACAATAACATCCTGTTCCCTCACGGTGCAGGTGTCAGAAACGGGATTAGTTAATACTAAGTGAATACCCCCTCGATGACACCATAGAGTTATGGGGAAAATAAACAATTATTGTCAAGTGTGTCCAAAGAATATGTACTATTTTAGGAGGTAAGTCAGCTAAAAATCCCAAAGACCATTGCATTGAGAACACTGAGAACTAAGATTTGTTGTCCATGCCAGGGGAGTTAAAGTTTGAACTCTGTCGAGCTCCATATCAGCGATTGAAGTGTATGGATGCATACTGTATTCTACTACTTCTCCTTTTCTAATACGTTAACAATTTCAAATCATAATATCAGTCAGGGTCAATTGTGCCATTACAGTAGAATTGACTTTTACTCGTCGACCATACAGCAATACTAGCAAGACTGATTGTGCAGCTTATGCTTGTCCACCATAGTATCTTCAGATGAGGCTTAGAGTGTAGTATTTTGGGCGATTTGGGATAACGATCTGATGGAAAAATGTGATTTCTCCAAAATGGGGCTATAAAATATTCATAAAGGGGGTTCATTACATCATCCCGTGGTATAGCTTCATTATCCAGACGACTCCCAGGATTCTGTGTAGTGAAGGCCTATTCGCAAATGGATAAAAAAGGACGACCCTTTGAAGTGAGCCAGTTGATTCGATTCCCAAACATGACTAATGACGAACTGGGCCGAGAAGAGGCGTCCGTTCGCTGTCTGTTCTGGGGAAATAAACTTCCGGATCCAGCAGCCCGAGCAGTGCCCCCACGCTGCAGCCCGTTTGCCAAAGGGATGGTAATAAGAAGTGAACAACGCGGAAGCAGATCTTTGTTGTTACTTTCCTGTGTCTCATTAGAAATAATGTCCAGCTGGTTAATTAGCTAGTTAGCTTGAGGAAACATCTATATAGCCTTCGACTCACATAGCCGTGCCTTGCTAGCTGGATTATCACTCTTTTACCCATTTGGGTGGAACAACCATATGTCTAGTGTAGGCAATTTTACTCACATTTACAACATATTTTATATGTTTCACCAACTTACAGTGGCTGTCAGGATTCATGGTCAAATTTAGAGTAAATGCCTGTCACGCTCCTGCCCTGACGTGTTCCTCCGTCCCAAAATTTTAATTCCACTCATACTAACCTAGAACACATACACTGTCACACAAATCTTACTCCAAACAACACTCCACCAGACCAGGGTCTGTGGGGCAGGAGGGGTGCGAGTGATACCAGCCCCACACCCCACGATTTAAACTGCAATTGCCAACAGCACATATTGAGCACTGGGATTTTCTGTGGTGATGGGGCGCTGGTGGGTTGGCGTGGGGGCGTGGTTGGGTGGGCCCCCTGTCGGCTGTACTCAAGTGCTGTAGTGCTTGCCGTAGTGGGTTGCACGGCTTCTCTGCAGCAGGTGCCGGGCCCATATATCTTGCGGCCTGTTGGTGTCGGCGGGGCTCACGTCCGGGTGCCTTGAGCTGAGCACACTCGGCTACGTGGATGGGCGCTCAGGGCCCGCGGCCGGGTGGGGCATCTGGTCGGCTGTGTTTTGGCGGGCCTCGCTCTGGCACGGGGGCACGGGTGGGCATGGGGGTCCCGCCGGCTCGCCTCCTCGTGCTCCCCCGGACTGGGTTATGGTCCTCGGGGCCGGGCGTGGGGGTTGCTCCGCAGGCTTCCGGCTTCGCTCGGGGGCGTCTTCTGTGGCTGCCGGCCGAGGTGCTCGGGGCCTTCCTGCGGACTTTCACTCTCTTTCCTCCCTCATTTACTGCCATAACTATGACAGGAAGAGGCCACGTGCACAATTGCTGTTCCAGTTTTCCTAGACTTAATTAACTGTGTTTCTCTGTGTACATGTTTGTTTCTATGTTTATGTTTTTCCATGTACATGTTGTTGTTTGTTTCTATGTTTATTTGTCTCACCCGTGGTGATTCTCCCCCTCTTGGGGTAGTGATCAGTTGTTTATAAACCCAAACAGGGTAAAATAGTTCACCCAAGAGGGGGATTGGTGGTGGTTATGTACAGCAAAAAACTGTGCTCTCGTCATCCTACAGGTCGTCCACAGGACAGAGTTATTGCAGCAGTTCTTGGCGATTTAAGAATGAATAAAGAGTTGCATCGCAGGTTAAGAAGTTGAACTCCACTTGCAGATTAACTCTGACCTCGATGCAATGGCACAAACACTCTGTGATGTATGCCCAGCATGCTGACAGCACAGGTTAA
>NC_137190.1:16260686-16325686 GCF_960531495.2 Zeus faber | reverse complement strand
CGCAATATGCATGTAAAAAAGTTAGTTCATTCACATCATAACAACTTATAGAGCTGTTGAAAATGAGATTGGATCGACTGCATCACTTGCGTTGGCCACCAGGGGGCATTGCACCGACGCCTCGTTATGGAGCGCCTCCATTCACCCGAATGACTTCCGGAGGAGCCAACGACGGGCCAACGCACGTCAATTGTGTACGAGGTGCAAGGGCCTGGGCGAAAGCCGCCTCGTCCGTCGACACGTCCGCTTGTCTCTGCCTCCATCTCATAATCGTTGCTGCACCAGCGGGAGCCAACCAGCGGGCCAGGGAGAAACATCCGCTGCGAGACAAAGGGCCGATCATCTATCTCCGCGGCAGCATAAAGCCACATTGGTACGCATTAGATAACAATACACCCAAGGCAGCCGTGCTCACAGTCCTTTGATCTGTGCTTATGGATGTTCCTCGTGGATAAAAGCTGCCGTCTATATCCTGGGCTCTTCACAACACAATCCATCCTCCGCCGTTGTCTAAACGCAGCTCTTCAGATCCTTCAGGGATAATTGAGTTCCTGGTTCCGGAAGCGAGCGCGCGCGGCTGCCGTCGAGTCTCCTCCTGTCCCCGAAGAGACATTGTTCGGTCACCAGCTGAATGTGACTCGTAATGAAACGTTCTCTTGTGATGAAATGACTCGTTTTGTCCCCCCCCCCCCGGACCGGGTTCTTGACGAGTGGCTCGGTGCCGCGACTCTTTGTTCATTTGACCGAGCTGGTGAAACGCGCCGTGAGCGAGGGAGGACTTCCAGAACGATTGGTCACCGATTTATCGTTGGAATCATTTCATTCTGCAAAGTGCAAATCAGTCACATTCAATAAGAATTATGTCAGACGCCTTGGCCTGTTTTGTCTCGGACTTTAATCCAGTCGTCCGTGATTACCTTGAGTATTGTGAGTCGAAGATCGACCCGCTCGCCCACTCTTTGGCCCTTTTGCCAGGTCAAGTTTGTGTTTGGCCAAATTTTGCCACGTCAGATGAGGAGAACAAGAAAAATGGGAGGACTCACACCCCGGTCATGCACAGGGGAACAATTTCATACCGTGGCGAATTGGGAAAATAGTCTTGAGGAATTAGACATTTACATCAGGATAGTTTTGTCTTGCAGACAAATGAAAAAAGAATTCAAACAACTAATTATTCTAAGATGACATCATCCGTCAACAGTTCATCTAGCTATCATGTCAATTATTTTATATAATCATATCAGCGCCTATAATAAAGCACATTTTGGATGGGAAAAAGAAAACCATTTCAAAGGTTAATTATGGGGTGGAAGGATAGGGGGCAGACAGCCGCTGTGCCTTAAGTAAAGTTTGAATCCCCGATCGTAGATTTCACTGAGAAAAGTGCTTCCTTCTAAAGACCCTGTGAAAAACCTTGCAACTTACTTCCTGCAATCCACTTTATTGATCCCGAGCAAATAAGTCCCATCCACCTCTTTACTAAGAAGGGCTGTACGAGCAGTGAACAAAGATCACAGAACAAACAGCCATGGATCAGAGTAATCCAAACCTCCATAGCTGCTGTGGATAGATAGATAGATAGATAGATAGATAGATAGATAGATAGATAGATAGATAGATAGATAGATAGATAGATAGATAGATAGATAGATAGATAGATAGATAGATAGATAGATAGATAGATAGATAGATAGATAGATAGATAGATAGATAGATAGATAGATAGATAGATAGACAGTTAGACAGACAGATAGACAGACAGAT
The DNA here is from genome assembly GCF_960531495.2 of Zeus faber. Classification (NCBI taxonomy): domain Eukaryota; kingdom Metazoa; phylum Chordata; class Actinopteri; order Zeiformes; family Zeidae; genus Zeus; species Zeus faber. The sequence goes on along the minus strand of NC_137190.1, from coordinate 16,323,922 downwards.
AGACAGATAGACAGATAGATAGATAGACAGATAGACAGATAGATAGACAGATAGACAGATAGATTGACAGATCGATAGATCGAGCGATAGATCGATAGATCGATAGATAGATAGACAGACAGATATACATATAGATATACAGATAGATAGACAGATAGACAGATAGATAGATAGATAGACAGACAGCTATACATATAGATATACAGATAGATAGATAGATAGATAGACAGATAGATCGACAAATCGATAGATCGATAGATAGATAGATAGAGCGATAGATCGATAGAGCGATAGATCGATAGACAGACAGATATACATATAGATATGCATATAGATATACAGATAGATATACAGATAGATAGATAGATAGATAGATAGATAGATAGATAGATAGATAGATAGATAGATAGATAGATAGATAGATAGATAGATAGATAGATAGATAGATAGATAGATAAAGAAAGCAATAAACAGGAAAGAAGTATACCAAATACAATGCACCAGAATGCCAACTACTATCACCTCTATTCAGTCCCCACTGACTGTGGATCCACCATGTTGCTGCTGGAAAAAGGCCAAACGACCTCTGGAGCCAAATAGACTCCTCAGCGTTCCCCTGCCAGAGAGAGGCTGTATTTACATGTATTCACAGCTGCGAAACCTCCTTCAAGAGCGCCTGAACCAAACTCTAATGGAGCCCTGACCCAGGGCCGTAACTTAACGTCCCGGCACAACTTGCTGACGCTCACATACATTTAACACATGCACAGGGAAGTGACATTCCCAGTTCCGCACACACTCATTAATCAAGTCACTGAAAAGGGCGTATTAACCCTAACAACTCCAAACTATTTGTTGTTGTGGGAGGAATTGAGTCCTCTGGGTTACCTTTCACTAATGTGAAATGAAATGACAAACATTTAAATATGAAAGGCTTCATGTTACACGGACAACACATTTTACATCTAATAGGTTCCCAAACTGGTGTATGGGCAGGAAAATTATACATGTATATATATATAACTTGTTATAGTATACTCGTTATATATACTTGTTATATATATATAAAATATATAACTCACATATATATATATAAAAAATAAATAACATTAAACACACACACACACACACACACACACACATTATGTGTGCGTGTGTGTGTTTTTTGTTATTGTTTTTTTATTGTGTAAGTGTTTTTGGTTTTGTGTTTCTGTTTACAATAATCAAATCATTTATATAGCTAAATAAATAATTACATAATCAAACAAACAAATAAACACATAACAAAATATATATATACTGTATATATATATATATATACAATATATATATAGCTACATATCTATATATCTATGTAATACTTAAGCTCAATACACTGCTTTTACAATAAAAAAGGCTTTCTTGAGTCAGTTTTCTTCTTTGCAGATTTTTATTTTACTTCGTCACTTTCCCACATTCGTCAAATGACAAGGCGATGTGTTAAATATCCCGCACCATTAGCTCATTTGTTCACAGCACTCGAGTCATTTCTCATTGCTTTCACACAAATGAAATAATAAATCAAATCCATGCAAATGGGAGATTATACTGTAATAGTCTGCAATTGGGCTGCAGGTCAACTTGAGTGAGTGTTGCCAATCAGAATTGTAAAAATTATATTACTACTTTTCTCTTGAATTTCATTACTCTCACAGGAACTTAAACATATGTTCAGGTTCTGTGAATCCTTACATCTAAAACCCAGCAACCAATAGCCAATAACGTATCAAAAATTTCGATGCATAACAGTGATGGAGTATTGTTACAGATTCAGGATTCAAGAGGTTATTTGTCACATAAATATACATACGGTCATACAAATATGCAGTAAAATGTCATGACACCTGGTGATTACACACAATTAGCTCTAAAAATACTGAAAATATTTAAAATAATGTCAAATAAATGAATGAAGTCAGGTGAATTTATACTGTTACAACTGCTACAATTTAATTTTCTAAAATTTTAGAGCAACCGTTCGTGTCAAATCTGGCTTAAAGGTGTAACATACTGTATAACGTATTCCCCAGAAGATTTATTCTGCAATTGCATGACAGAATTTTACAGTAATTGTGGAACATTTAACAGACAGAAACAATGGAGTGGTATAGTTCAAATCAGGGGTCTACCAGTATGAAAGTAAAAAAAAACCTCTGAAACGGTTCCATATCGTCCCACTCAGTTGGAGGGACGGAGCTGTCCCGCTGCGCAGCGGAAAAAAAATAAAAATGCTGCGTTTTTATTTTAGGTTTAGATTTATTTCCATTCGTTTCCTGGTTGTAATGAAATGAAAAATCCCACACCGTCTTGGAGAGACGAAGTGTGACTGCTGAAAATACAGTGAAATCTAGCTTTTTCTTGTTTTTTTTTCACTAAACCAAAAAAATCTAAAATGGGGTTAGAAATGCTGTTTAGGCTTCTTATTTTCATCTGCTGCAGGTTTGACTACTATGAGCACAGACGTTCTTGATTTAGACCTGGCCTGTAATGGCCTCTGTTTTCACCAATAAAATAAAGTTCTCACAAATGCTGTATGAAACCGGCAGTGGCGTGACTAATTATGGCCGGTACAACCGATGCAGCTGCTGCACCGGGGCCCAGTGGTCGCTGGGGGCCCTTCCCGTCGGTGCGCCAGCAATGCGCTCCGCTGTGCATCCCCTTGCCCCTTTCCCTCCAAATAAAAAAACGGTGTGCTTTTTATTTTATTTTGGATTTGGGCTATTTTTTATTTTACTCCGTTCCTTATTGAACAAAGCAAAAGAAGCACCGTGCGCAATGGACCAACTCTTAACCCCGAGGTCTTTCAATGTTCCTCAAAAATCGGAGCTTTCGGAGCTCATCATAACGCCAGAAGCTGCGAATCAGCTGCTAAATTCAGCGTCGTGGGGGACTCTGACACGGCGCTGGAGTGCAACGTCCGTAACGCAGCTCCCCTGCTCCGAGTCACCGCTGCGAAACAGACACAGGAAAAAAAACAAAAAAACATGCCGTGTCTCTCCATTGGTATGGCCATCCCTCCTCCTCCCTCCTCCTCCCTCCTCCTCCCTCCTCCTCCTCCTCCGCACTGTGTGTTTCTGATGGCCCACCAATCTGAACAAGAGGAATTCATGCATAGGACAGTGTCGTTTAAAATAATATCATATTTTGTCTATATATTTTTATTTATTTATTTTATTTTATTTTACTTTTCCCCCTTGGGGACTCAGACCCCAGGTTGAAGACGTCTGGTTGGAATGATTTTGCACTGGCAAAAAACACCTTTATTTTCTAGGTTTTTATTTAAATTTAAGTTTAAGGAACTGACATGAAATATTGAGTAGACTTTAAGTCGACGAAGCCTTTAAAAAAAGGAAAGAACAGGGAAGTGGACATCGAGGTAGCTGGTCAAAATGAAGTTTGGACAGGTTCCCATAGTTAGCTCCATGTGTGCACAGACCTCCCATAATCACGCCCGGACCAATGCGTCTACTGTGAGATCATGTCGCTTTTATTTATTTGATTGAAATTATTTCTAATTCGGGGAACTTCCTGTTACTATTTAAATTGCCTATTTGTTTTGATGTGAGCTGCTGCAACATTGCAATGAATAAAGTCTAATATCATCTTTCTATCCATCAGCTATCTTTCATCTATGTCATATATCCATCATTCTATCATCTATCTATCATCTATCTATCATACATCTATTATCTATCTATCGTCAATCTATCATCTTCCTATCTATCTATCATCTATCATATATCTATCATCTATCTGTCATATATCTATCATCTATCATATATCTATCATTCTATCATCTATCTATCATCTATGTATGGGATTAAGGCATTTCCAGTGCGTTGGGTGAGTTGCAGGAGACCAAAGTGTTGTGGAGCGTGACACTACTAATAAGTGATGTGAGGATTGCATTCATGGTTTTCATCACTTTGACTTTTGTGTTTGTTCTACTTCGTTGAATCGTTTCCCCACTTTACCTGATTTTGGATTACGGATTTCAGAACATTTGCGCTGTGATATCCCTACTACTTCCTGGCTTTGACCCTCACCTGAACTGTCTTTTTCGGATTTTGGAAGGTGGACTCTGGCTTGGCTAGCGCTGTTAGCCTAGCATATTGCTAACTATGCCGGCATCGATGCCTACCACCACGGGCTGAAGGCATCGATGCCGGCATGTGGGAACTGTTTGCGCCTGGTCGACAGACTCAGCGCTCTAGAGAGGTCAGTCTTCAAAGACATCCACAGCCTCCGTGAGGACATGAAGAAGAAGGATGAACTGTTTGTGCGTCTGACCTCCATCGCTAGCGCTCCTGCTCCATGTCCTCCGCTGTGACCGGACCGGACTCAGACTCCACTCTCCCAATGGCCCGGATCCATTCTCACTGCGGGGGGGTCGGATCCATCTGACGTGATGCCCAAGTCCTGGACCTGCTCCACCCCAGAGCCTTGGATCCTGGCGGCGAGCCGCGGCTGGGGTTGTGTGCGCTCCTTGCGCCGCTCTATGCCGGAGACTCTCCGGCTGGAGAACAGATTCCAAGCACTGCACCCCCCAGTCAATGCCAGAGATATGTGGGAATTCCCTCCTTTGGGGGGGGCTCACAGTCCGCCGTTGCATCGAGGGCACCAAGACGGTCTCTACCGCCGCTGGGCTCGTTCTGACTGCCGCCAGACTATCCATCACCTGGACCGCTTGCCTGCGCCGCCTCCGGGAGGATGGTTCTCTCCTGGCTCGGCTGCTGCTGTCCCCGGGTGCTCTCATCCAGGATATAGACTCCAGAATCCCACAGCTGCTGGATCAAAACCTGTCTGCCTCCACTGTTCTCATCAACGTCGCAACCAACGATCCCAGGAACAAACAATCGGAGACACTTAAAGAAGACATTATGAAGCTTATTGACAGTCTTCTACAGTCGGAACGCCGGTTCATTGTCTCCGGCCCGCTGCCGTGTCCCTGCTTTGGAGACGTAAAATTCACGCGTGTCCTTCAGCTACACACATGGCTCACGGGATACTGCTGCTCCCTCAACGTACCGTTTGTGGACAACTTCGGCACCTTCTTAAACCATCCAAATGTCTTCAGACATGATGGAGTTCATCCAAACTTTCACGGATCACGCCTCCTCGCCTTGAACATGGAACTTACGCTGAAATCTTCTGTTTGCTGCTGATGTTTGGTGAGTCCGATCCACTCTGACATTAATGACTGCCACTCTGCTCTACAAATTCCTGTACTTATAAACCATAGACCGAAAATAAGTAACTTCCCTGTAACATACAGGAATCTAAACAATTTACTACCGGTTCGGACTCAAACTCTCAGTACCCCGCAAAGCCATGCACCCAGAACAAAAAAAATGTCTCTATTAAACGTCAGGCCAATAACTAAAAAGTAATTTTTAGTTAATGAGCTTATAAGTACTCATAACCTGGATTTCTCTATTCTCACTGAAACCTGGCTGGATAGAAATGGCTCAGTCGCACTCATTGAGACAGCACCTCCTAATTTAAAGTTCATCCAAACCACTAGAGCTGATCAGGGCGGTGGAATAGCTGCTGTCTTCTCTGATATCTATACCTGCAAGGAAATCCTCCTTGGAGAATTCACCTCTTTTGAACACCTTGCTATATCTATAAACTGCAGTGCCCCAATTTTAATCATCGCTGTCTATCAGCCACCAAAATCTAAATGTGGCTTTCTTGATGAATTCTCTGAGCTACTGTCCAAGGTCTCCACTGATTATGATTGTGTAATTATCTCAGGTAAATCTTAATGTTCATGTTGACAATCAAACAGACCCAGATGCTCAACACTTCATTAGCCTATTAGAGGCATTTGACCTCACTCAGCACGTTGCTGGACCCACCCACAATAAGGGGCATACTCTGGACTTAGTCATATCAGAAGGACTAAATGTCACTGTACCCTGCGTCATGGATGTTGCTATTTCAGATCACTGTTTCATTTTCTTTGACGTGTCTGCTCTTCCTGTACAACAGAGGGGTACCCGAACAATTTAAAAAACGTATCATTAACAATAATACCATTGAAAACAGAATTTTAAATGAGTTACCGCTGTTCAAGGCATCATCAACTGAGGATCCTGTGAACAACTTCAACTACGAAATACAAAATATCATTGACAAGAATGCACCTGTTAAAAACATAGAAAAACAAAAAAAACCCTGGAGAAATGGAGCAGTTATTAGGCAGCTTAAGAGAGAGTGTCGCCAGGCTGAATGAAAATGGAGAAAAACAAATCTTCCGGTCCATCATGAAATTTACAAGGATAGACTCAATCGATACAAAATAGAAATTAAACAGGGCAGACAGTCTTTCTTCTCTAAAATCCTTCATGAAAACCTCAACAACAGTAAAGTGCTCTTCTCCACTGTTGATCCACTTATTAATCCACCATCTACAACCCCCTCAGAGATGCTCTCCACTGAAAAATCTGAGGAGTTCGCTACATTCTCCAGTAACAAAATGATTGCTATCAGACAGAATATTAGTGCCTAAACATCCAGAAATGAACCTACCCTTCAGTTCTCCAGTAATATGACTGCTGCCATGTCTCATTTCGTCCCCTTAGACATAAAAAGACTGGACGATATTGTTGGTCAGCTCAGGTCCTCCACCTGCTGCCTGGACCCCCTCCCTACCACATTTTATAAACAGTTTTTAACTGCCTAGCACATGAGGTATTAGACATTTTAAAAGGCTCTCTTCAATCAGGTATATTTCCTGCAGCATTTAAAACAGCTGTCATTAAACCACTGATGAAGAAGAGCAATCTTGATGCAACAGTTATTGCCAATTACAGGCCCATTTCCAACCTGCCATTCCTCAGCAAAATACTTGAAAAAACTGTTTATCTTCAGCTTAACAACTATCTAACCTCAAACAGCCTTTTAGACACCTGTGAATCTGGCTTTTAACCTCACCATCGCACACGGCATTTATTAAAGTTCTGAACGATCTACACATAAACACTGACGCAAAAAAAACGATCTGTTCTTCTGGTCCTGGATCTCAGTGCTGCCTTCGACACTGTTGACCATCAGATTTAATTAGCGAGATTACAAAAATGGGTCGGCCTATCTGGCCCAGTTCTAAATTGGTTCAAAACCTACCTACAGGACAGACAGTTCTTTGCGTCCATTGGAGATTTTGTGTCAAATAAAGTGGATATTGTATGTGGAGTGCCCCAAGGTTCGATTCTGGGACCATTATTGTTTAACCTCTATACGCTTCCACTTATTGTAAAGAAACACAAAATAAACTACCATAATTATGCAGATGATTCACAACTGTACATATCCCTATCTCCTGATGAACTACACCCCATACACCCCCTCACTCAGTGTATTAATGATATTAATGCATGGATGTCAAAGAACTTTTTACAACTGAACAAAGACAAAACAGAAATACTCATCTTTGGTGCAAAGGCTTAAAGACAGAAAATTGCAGCTCATCTTAGTTCTCTGTCCCTGGAGAGCCAGAATAAACCAAAAATCTGGGTGTACTCATAGACGGCGATCTACATTTTAGGAGTCATATCAATCACATCACAAAATCAGACTTCTACCATCGAAAAAACATTTCAAAATTAAGAGGCTTCCTGTCAAAAGCAGACTCTGAAAAATGAATCTATGCATTCATAACGACTAGATTGAACTACTGTAATAGCCTATTCACTGGCCTCCTGAAATCGGCTGTGCAGCGGCTACAGTTAGTCCAAAATGCGGCTGCATGCGTTCTCCCTGGGACAAAAAAGTTTGAACATATCCCACCTGTTCTCAGATCTCTACATTGGCTCCCTGTCAAAACTAGAATTGATTTTAAGATTCTGCTACTTGTATATAAAGCTATAAATGGCCTTGCACCTCAGTATATAAAATAAATGCTAATTATACACAAGCCAGCAAGAACTCTCAGGTCCACAGGCAGCGGTATTTTAACTATCCCTCGTACAAACTCTAAAGCAGGAGAGGCTGCCTTCTGTATCTATGCCCCAAGTAAATGGAACACCCTCCCGAGGGACCTGAGAGAGGCCCCCACACTGAATACTTTTAAAAGCAGGTTAAAAACCTTGCTGTTCACTCCAGTCTATGACTGACTGACTGACGTGTGTGTGTGTGTGTGTGTGTGTGTGTCTCTGTCTGTCTGTCTGTCTGTCTGTCTTTCTGTAGAGAGAGTCAAAAGGATCTCCCTCCCGAGGTCTGAATGAAAACTTGATCCGCAATTTAGGGACACTATTTAAAGGACCGTGACTGGATTAAGAGATGGTGCACACAGTTGAAATTTCCGTTTCCGGTGAGAGCTACCACTTTCGGTTCCGGTGACGTCTTCGCTTGTGCACTGCTGTTGCTGCTGCTATTGCTGCTGTTTTCTGTTGCTGCGATTGTTGCCGCTGGTATTGTCGCTGCTGGTGTTGTTGTTGGTGCCGCTAACATTTGGCCTTAACTGGTGTTGTCGTTGCTGCTGCTAACCTTAACCCTCGCTTACCTTATACCTTGACTTAACCATCTCTAACCTGGGTGACTTTTCCGGTTCTGATGAGAGCTACCACTTCCGGTTCCTCTGACGTCTTTACGTGTGCTTTGCTGTTGTTGTTATTAATGTTGTCTTGCTGTTGTTGCTGCTGGTGTCGATGTTGCTGCTGGCGTTGCTGCTGTTGTTGTTTTCTGTTGCTGTTGCTGTTGTTGCCACTGTGGTTGGAGTCGCATTTATTGTTGTTTTTGCTGTCTTTGTTGTTGCTGTTGCTTTTGCTGTTGCTGTTGTTTCAGGGGCATTCTTCTGTAATGACCAGCTGACAACTACGTTCTCTCTTTCTTGTTTGTACTTCTTTGTAAAGCGCATTGTGTTGCCCTGGTATGAAATGCACTTTATAAATAAAGTGTGACTTGACTTGACACTGTTTTTAGGAAAATGTTTGAAAATGATTCAGAAAACTTGTGGTGGTAATGGCGCCAGCAGTAAAGTTTTTAACGTCTGGGGTTCAGGTTTCCTTGTTTGGTGCCAGGAGGTGATCGTTTGTCGAGTTAAATCCCATCGATCAATAATCAATACAGAGAACCTAGATTGTTGAGAGATTGCAATTTGCATGTTAAACAACAAACATATTAAGAATCAATCGTTACGAAACAAACAAACAAACTGCAACGTTCTTTATTTGTGTCCGTGGAGTATGGAAACAAGAATCTCGGATGCAGCTGGAATAATTCCAAAGGCTCCAAAAGTGTAATTTCCAGGCTGCCTGCTGCGCTCCCTGCGTGTAAAGGTATTAAAATGCATTAACACTGCCCCGCTATGTTTCCTTGGTGTAAACGTATTAGCTGTGCGAGTGGCATTTCCAGCCGAGCTCCTCATCAATCAGCTGCTAAACAGAGTGATCACTGGAGCAGTTTCACTCTGTTAAACACCAGCGCTGCTCAGTCCCGGTGCACGCTACGCCCCGGCGCCATGGCAGACATAGCATGGCCGCCCTGAGAAGCGGAACACTATAAAGATCAGCAGGTAAAACACCGCCGCTTATTTAGAAATACCCATGGAGCAGGAACAGAGCGGCCAGCAAACATGGCCGCCGCCGCTGCCGCTGCCGCAAAGCATCTGGATTTATCGCTTTGTTTGGACCTAAATCGGTCTCTGCTGGAGAAAATCCAAGTTCCCAACACTAAGTGAAATCCCTGCGCTGCTTAAAGGACTAGCGAGTCAAACATTTAATATCAAATCCACTGATGAGTTGTAGCGCCTCTATGCATTTAATTAAACCACTAGTCACTAGTCTGCAAACTGTGCCATTTATTAAGATGTAATATCCTACACTGAAATAACAACACGCACTGCAGCTTAATGGAAGTAATAGAAGTTTTTTCATTATATTTTATTACTGTAATTACAAATGCAAAGCCTTGGTTATGGCCGCGGCAATATAGGAGGTGTTAGGGCGTGTGGTGTGCTGTGTGGTGTGTGGTGTGTGTGTGTGCGTGTGTGTGTGTGTGTGTGTGTGTGTGTGTGTGTGTGTGTGTGTGGGTTGAAAAGTTTGCACATTTTACGACACGGTGAAAGTGAGATCGTGCTTTACCGCACGCCTTTTGACGTTGGACTTTGAAGTATTTTTGGTACAGCACAACAAAGCAACACCGGCGAAACACGTAACATCACACAATAATGACAAGGGCAATGAAAAAGAAATGTTTTTGAGCTTTTCCGTGGAGCATCAAAAGAAAACAAATAAAAAATAAAACCGGTGCCGTATCGGGAATGATATCTCAAGTGGCACAGCAACCTTGACCTGGTGGGTGGTCGCTTTTGGCTACGGCGAGCTGGAAGGGACAAACTGAACGGGGGAAGAAAAGTCACTCCATGCACTAGACGAAATCGCATCTCCCGAAGGCAAATCCCCTCTGGAATACAAGGTACTATTTGTTTTTGTCTTTGTCTTTGACCAATTAATATAGCGCAAGTGTAACTTCCTAATGTATGCTTTAAAACATATTTTAGCTCTTGAATGCATTGTTGGACACCATTTCACAACAATTATCTTGAAGCTTGCAAGAACATAACCATTCTTTAGCGGTTTAGTAGTAAACTAGATGTGTCGTGAGTAACAATCTTCTTTTTTCTGTATTAATTTCCGCAAAAAGAAATGCCAACTGTAAATCAATGAAGTGGAACAAATACATTTCATCTTCAAGCTTGAGATACTGAGTCGATGTAAATATGTGTAATATGGAAGACACAAATTAGGAGTACCTTAAAATGAGGCAGCAAGTTCTAGACACGTCAGTCGTAACTGGTGCGTCACAGATTGCACTGGATCGGAATATTAACTTCACTCTGAATATCCACATTCATTCATATCCTATCCTTTTAAAGCTTAAATATCAGTTATCAAACAGGGTGCACAACGGAGACCAATGAATAGCATGGCAATGGACAAATAGCAATCAATGACTTTGAATTTCCCACATCCTATCCAATTGCCTCAAATGCCCATAGCACTTCCCCTCGTCCTTCCCCTGCCAACACATCCTTCCCTCTTTCCCCACATCCTTCTCCCTTTTCCATCCCTCCATCATTCCAGTGATTTCCACCGTGACGTGACCTGGCCACGGGTTTCCCTAGTAGTGGTGACATGGCCCTCAGTCGAGCAGAGCGCTCGAGGAGACGGAAACAACAGAGAGATGACATCAGTCAACCCTCATCATTAAACACACACACACACACACACACGCGCACACGCACGTGCACGTGCACACGCACACGCACACGCACACGCACACACACAGACTATTTATTTACTCTGTCAATGCAATTGTGTACCAGTGCTTAAGTTTGAGTGTTGGACAGGCAGAGTATGACAGAAGACATTGCTACACGTTTATGGCTGCGTGTGTGTGTGCATTCATAAAACATTCACACACACACACACACACACACACACACACACACACACACACACACACACACACACACACACACACACACACACACACACACACACACACACACACACACACACACACACACACACACCTGACCTTTTCATGTAATGAAGCTTGGAGATTCAAATGAAATTTGAGATTTTCAAATACATGATCTAGGAAATATATTAAATAGGAAATACTAAAATGGAGGGAGTATGGCATCAAATCACAGTTTTTGTTCATTATATGAGTGTTTAAAAGGGACATTAATCATTTCACACACAAACACACACACACACACACACACACACACAAGCAAATAGAGTCTAATGCATCTTCATTTAGTGTTGCTGTCCTCTGGGCACATTTACATCTGTCAACTCGCTATACACAGTGGATGGATTGCCTGCGTGGGTTCGCAAGTGTGTGTGTGTGTGTGTGTGTGTGTGTGTGTGTGTGTGTGTGTGTGTGTGTGTGTGTGTGTGTGTGTGTGTTTGTGTCTTTATGGATCTGTGTCATTTTATGTATAATATTATGCACCAAACCTACGTCTCATGTGTGTCCCCGCTGGATTTGTGTGGATTTGTGTCTCGGCCTATATCCATCATCAACACATATTGTGGGTTGACATCTGCCTGTAACACCGACCTGTGTGTGTGTGTGTGTGTGTGTGTGTGTGTGTGTGTGTGTGTGTGTGTGTGTGTGTGTGTGTGTGTGTGTGTGTGTGTGTGTGTGTGTGTGTGTGTGTGTGTGTGCGTGTGTTTGGGGGCAGGGGTCCATGGTCCCTTTGAGCACCACACCACAGTGGATCAATGGATTGACAGCAGGCAACACAAACACACACATGCCAGCACAACGACGCAACAGACACCGAAGGAGACAAATATTCTGTTTACAGCATTTCCAAATCACAATCAGTTTTTTATTGGCCAAGTATGCTTACACATACAAGGAATATATTATAAATCGTACGATTGGGTGATTTTGTGAATCTGCTCCTCGCTTTCCCCCCAGAGTGTGTTAGGAAATCCTCCAGGCAGATGTTTGTCCTGTTTTTCGACCACTAAAAATAGTATTCTAGTCCGAGCAAGCTCTTAGCGTCGTGGCTTTCAGCGAGGGCTTTGAAAACCAGTTTATTTCTATAGTGTCTCGCAGTCAGCACTCCAGCTGCCCTCACAGCGTCTATAGAATGCAGTGGGTTGATCTGTTTTCTCTGTGACATATTTGCAGGGGCAGACTTGACCATGGGGGGGCTCGTTTCAATGACTGAATGAAGGCCCATAAGCACAACGGCGCACGTGTGCAATAAAGCACAAAGTGGAATGCAGCGCTCTTTCAGAACCATGGACCGCGGCAGTGCCATATATGATTTCATCAATAGCCTACAGCAGTGTTTCTCAAATGGGTGTACTCGTACCTGTAGGGGTTACTCGGAAAATAAAAATCATAAAGTGTTAAAAAATATTGCTTGTATGTTTTAAAACAACACATGCGATGCGCATACAGTACATAATTTAAGTTAATTTTCTTTTCTTTTTCTCCCAATGCCAGTGAAGGAGGTACTCAGTTGAAAAAAGATCTTAGAGGGGTACACTACTAAAAAAGTTTGAGAACCACTAGCCTACAGTCCGGGGTGGGGTGTGGCGTCAGCTGATTGTCTGAACATAGTCACAAAAAGTAAAAACCTGTAGTTATAATTAATTTAGGAGATTCTGAGTAGGACCATGACTGATGGCGACAGTGTGAGGTGAGGTTCCCTAGTTTTAATGAATTAGACAAGTCTTACAGTTGTGAAGCTACTGTAGCGACTAGCTGGTGTGCGTCTTTGCACGGCTGCCACCGCCATCGACGTATGAACGGGAGAATGTGAGGTATGCACTGTGAAGCGCTTTGAGGCGTATGACTAGAAAAGCGTTACTTATATGCAGCCCATTTACCCCGTTGAATCAATTTCACTGCTGTTGCAAGTTCTTCTCTCCGCCTGAGATCTTAGCACTTAACCTTAACTGGACACACAATAAACAAATTGATGCCACCTCACCTATCTGTTGATTAAAGAAATGTTATCTCTCAGGATTTCACTATGCATTATTCATATGTTCAAGTTCAAGTTCAAGTTTGACGCGGGATAACAGGTATACTGTATATACTGTATATATGTGGTGTTTTGGTTCCCAAGTAGGCCAATGTCATTTTTCAGTTTTACAGATTATGTTAGGGTAGGTTTAATGCTTTCAAACGGTGTGTCTTACATTGAAATATGAAAGTATCTGAAGATAGCATGCTTATTTGAATGTTGGTACACCTGAACTCCTCCGAGAAAGCAGAAAGCAGAGAAAAAGCCCTTCATTTTGCCTTTTGGGCATCCCTGTCCGGCCCGCGTGAGGTCAATCGTAAATTAGAACATAAATTAAAAAGTATTTATTCTGTGCATGCAATACAACTATGTTGCTTTTATTTTGAAAAGCGTGCTTGTTTTTATTTGCGTAAGGGCGTGCATGCGTGGGTTAACAGCTACAAGTGATGCTGGCCAGCTAGCCCTCAAAATGTCAGACATGGACTGTATTTACAAAAGTCAAAGGTAAAGCCGTGTGCATAGTTTGTGGTAGACAGGTCGCTGTGTTCGAGGATTACAATTTGAATCGCCACTATGTGACAAAACACGAGGAGAAATACAAGAACTTGTCTGATCAAGAGCCCACAAGGGAGTCGGATGCTTTGCTGGCTAAGCTGCAAAACCAACAAGGACCTTTTACTAAACTTTGCACATCCAGAGATGCAGCTGTCAAGACAAGTTATGTCATATCCCACAAAATCGCTAGAAAAAGTCAAATGTTTTCCGACGGAGAGCTTATTTAGGAGTGTTTGTTGGACTCTGCAGCACTAATATGCCGGGAGAAAATGGGTGTGACAACGGATGGTTGTCCAAATCTGACGTGGAAAAATGTTGGAGTTTTGAAGAGAATGCAGGATAAAGTGACAGAAATTAACCCTGAGCAGATATTGACATTTTTGCATTGTATTATACATCAGGAGCTGTTGTGTGTGTCAGTGTTAAAAATGAACCATGTTGTTGATGTTGTAACTAAAATAGTTAACTTCATCAGGGCAAGAGCATTGAATCACAGACAGTTTGTTGCACTTTTGGAGGAAAATGAGACTCAAGATCGTGACATAAGCTACCACACAGCTATCAGGTGACTCAGCCTGGGCAAAGTGCTGAAAAGTGTCTGGGACCTGAGAAGAAAGCATCCCACAGCTTTCAGACGCAGACTGGGTGGCAGACCTTGGTTTTGCTGTAGATGTGACTGCACTAATGAATTAACTAAATGTCAAAGTGCAATGCAAGGGCCTTTTTGTGCATGCAATGTACAGCGCAGTGAGGGCTTTCATGAGAAAGTTGCAGCTTCTCTCAAGCCAAATGGAGGACAACATTCTCACCCACTTGCCAACACTGAAGGAAGCCACACCATCAGCTGATCACCTCCACAGGTACTCATCCATGTTAGAAGCACTGCATGGTGAGTTTTCAAGGCGATTTCAAGACTTTGAAACATCTGAGAGTGAAATGCACATGGTTTCTTCTCCCTTCACCTCGCAGTGTGGATAATGCACCCAGTGATGTTCAGATGGAACTCATTGACCTGCAGACTGACACATTTCTGGCAGAGCACTTCAGATCAGTCTCACTGCTTGGTTTTTACTCTTCCCACACAGGAGGAGGCATGCTCAGAAGATTCTAGTCCTCGTTGGATCTACCAATGCTTGTGAACAGACATTCTCAGTGATGAAGTTCAACAAATCCAGATACAGATCCTCTATCACTGATGATCACCTCTCAGCTGTTCTTCCCACATCCACCTCAGACATTCAGGCAGATTTCAATGCACTTGTTCACGCCCAAGACAGACTGGATTTTACTGAACAAGTAAAATGAACTGAAAAACATTGAAAGCACTTATTGCTTTTTGTATCAAGTTGACCAATTGCTCATCTTTAACATACTGCAAAACACTTTTTCAGTATTTGTGAAGATTAAAATGTTAAAAATAAAATGAAACACTGATGTAATGATTGTTTTTGTTTTTACTGTTTATTACTTCTGTAGGAGTATTTTCCTATTTGATCTATACAACTATTTCATATATTTATATAAATATTTACAGAATATCCTTATTCTTCTGATTACCAGTAGCAGCTAATCAAAATATATAATTTGCTGCTTTTTACAATGGGAGAAAATTAATATTGAGCAGAATCAAGTCATTGTTGGTTGCTCTAGAGGCAGGTAATGGATCGGAATAATAGCTGGTTAACTCCGCCCCCAACCACTCCCCCACCGGACGACCTGTCATTGTCAGTGGGTTAAAGTGTGTAGAGAATAAAAAACAACACATGAAAATATGTGATACTCTCCCTAAGTATGTCATGTTATTTATTTTTTGCTAATGTTTATTTGAATCATTCATTTATAAAAAATATTTAAAAGGCCCAATTCACCGGAATCCCTTAATTTTAAATTGAAGTAATTTTCTTATTCTTAGTTAATGCTCACTATAGTAGCATGACCTCTCTATCATTCTGTAACTTCTAAACATTCCAATTTCCTGCATTTATTGTTTTAACACAAAGAAAGTGACACATTTCAGATCTCCCCGCCGGGGTCGGCATTCTCCCCGCCGCCCGCTGCCTCGCGCTGCCAGCTCGGCGATATAAATGAGATGGGAGCTTCTGCCCTCTCCTCATAATCCATAACAACACGGACATGATATGGTTTCACTGAGAAGTGAAATGACTTGCTTCTGGTGTTTATTTATTGTTGTTGCATTAAAAAAAAAAAGCTTCTCCTTCGCCGTCCTCTGATGGGTTAAAGTGCAACATTTCTTTTTACCATGCAAAGACCAATGTACTCCGGGTTAATTTATAATGTTCATTTTATCAAAACGATTTCACATTCAGACTCGACATCACACAGAACTTGATCTTGATCTGCACGTGTGCATAAAAGGAACCGTAAGATCGCCTTTCCTGCTGTCGTTTCCAGTTCAACAATGGGTGAGGAACTCAAAAACTGTTTTGGAAATAAGTTGACCAACCAGTGAACCCCGCCCACACAATGCACCCCAGACCGAGACACAGAGACTAAAACAAGCTTACATTTGAGACAAACTTAACATTTTTAGTGATTATAAAACTGTTGTTTTTCATATTGAGTGGGTTCTTCAACATTTCAACTTTAGTAAAGTGAAAAAAAAAAAAAAAACGAAAAACACATTAAATAAACAACAACTTTCGAGTTTATTTGTGGGACTTTGAGTCTCCTGTCATGGTCCACCTTTCTTCCGCCAGTGTCTGTCACATGTTTGCCAAATTGACGATATAAACTTTAATTCAAGATTCAAGACGTTATTTGTCACATTCATATACATACGGTCACTGAAACCTTGAACTCAAACACGATCGGCAAACATGTAAAAAAAGATGCTTCTTAAAAGGTACTTTGATTCAGCGCAGCATGCTGTCGAGACGGCAGATGGCAAAAAGTTCTAACAATCCATGAATGGCGCCGTCATGCAATTTGAGGTGTCCTTAACACGAGTTGACGTTTAGTGGAGAAAACATCATCTTTGGACATTTTAAACTTGTAAATGGTTGTGGAAAAAGGACGGTGTTTTAATCTCAATCTAAGAGGCTTGTACAGCGGGTTGTGAATATAAACTAATTCACAAATAAATGCTGATCACAAATGACAAATTGTGCGGACAGCGCTTCTCTGCTTGAAGAGTTCCACGAGTTTGACTTTCTTTTTTTGAGACACTGTTATTGACGAGCCACTCGGTAAAAAGAGTCGTTCGATTTGATCGAGCTGCTTTAATGCAGGACGAGCGAAATGAGCTGGTCACCGCGAGTCATCGGTCATCACTACTTCTATGGGGCTACACAGACTGGAAGGTTTTCAACATGGGGACCGCCTCGCATGGTAGGAGGTCTGGTTCATACAAATGCTGCCTCTTAGCTGTTGGACAGTGTAGGGGATAAATCAATTACAATTTTTTTTTTTTTTAACATTCTGTCAGGGGCCCCCTGCGGTCGCGGGGCCCATCCCAATTGAAATGATTGTGAAACATGGGAAAGTCCGCCGCTGCGTATTTGCAAAGGGCAGCAACATCAAGTGCTTTGCCTTCATCGCTGTATCTTTTCTTTGTTCTACTTGTTCTTTTATCTCCCCAAGTATAGAAAAGATGACGACGACAAACAAGAAAAGAGAGATCCTGTTTGGGACGAAACAGGGTTTGCCAGAGTGTGACACCCTCCCTGTTGAGACACGATCCATTGGGGGAAAGAAAATTCAAAAAGATGTAGCTGTGATCAGGGCTGCCCGCTGGCAAGAAACACAACAATGCGGTTGTTTAGGGCCACAACCGCTGGCGGGGGCAACAATCAGTGGGGGGGGGGGGGCTCACGTCAAAGAACAAGAGGCAGAAAAGAGATCAGAAAAGAGCGATCCGCTGCGGGTCCCCGTTCACTGTTACAATTAAAAACATAAAAATTAGTGGGGGTTTTTTATTTTAGATCTATTTAATTCCGAATTTCATGGAACAAAAAAGCCCCGTGCTATGGCAACTAAACCGCCCAACAACCCCAGTAAACTGATAAGTTGGTTACAATTATCATGGTGTAGAAAATGTCAATATATCAATGTAGGATCGAGATTGAATGGAACCGTGAGCCTTCGTATCAAAATTGAATTCCTGCCCAATAACCAGCCCTACTGTACCAGCTAGGAGCAACAATTCCACAAAATAACACTAAATACGTCTTAACAAATGGCAAATTACGGGTTGGTGTAGTGGCATGTATTGTCTGCCCACATACTTCATCTAGAACACGAATTGTGGTTGTCGGCTTCGAAAACTAAGTTTTTAAAGTGCAACTTGGACGATTTGGGGTTTGGGTTTGAGCCTGGGCAGCGGGCCGCCAGCTGGGCTGAGCCGGGCCGGTTCACAGGGTCTGGGGTCGCACCTGAAGGTTCAGGATCTCTCTGTAGCTCTCTCCAGGGGGAACGCTCCACGTTCTCTCGAACGGTGGTTCCGTCCTGGGCCAGTTTTCTGTGCGCCGTCAGGTCAAGTTTATCTTTTAATTTGTTCAGCCCTTTATGGCGGCTACAGTCTCGACGGGCTTTACAGGTGCGCATTGTGTCGACACGCGCATCAGTGCGACTGTTTGCAGACGAATGAAACTATGCAGAGTTACACCCAGAGGCGAGGATTCTATTCTGATGAAGAGAATGTGTGTTTGTTGTTGTGTTTCGCTGTATTGGAATCTTAAAAGTCAGACTCCATCAGCATATCGCTGCATGCCTCCCAGTGTCAATGGGTTGCTTTCCTATTCTGAGGCCTCTGTGTGTGTGTGTGTGTGTGTGTGTGTGTGTGTGTGTGTGTGTGTGTGTGTGTGTGTGTGTGTGTGTGTGTGTGTGTGTATGAGAGGGTATGTGTGTCTTCCTGTGTGGGTGTAAAACATAAAAACAATGTAAGCCCTAGTAAGCTTCCCCATATTTCAGCGATAACACGCTAATCTCTGCTCAGTGAAGGAGTCTTCATTTGTGTGTGAGCGTGATGCAAAATAAGAAATAGAAATTGCATCATGACCTATGTGTGTGTGTGTGTGTGTGTGTGTGTGTGTGTGTGTGTGTGTGTGTGTGCCAAGGTGTGTAACGGAGAGTGGGTTTCTGCGTTTGTGTTTATCGCATTGTGAGTTTGTCATGGATTTTGGATCAATTTTTGCCCTGTTTGGGAGAAATGAACGGATCCTTTAGGGCTTTCTGAAATACACGCACGCGCATACACACACACACACACACACACACACACACACGCACACACACACGCACGCACACACGCACCCACGCACACACGCACGCACACACGCACGCACGCACGCACACAGATCCCGTGCCCATTTATCTTGTGATGTTCAATCTCCTATAAAATGTGTGTGTGAGCTAGGTGAGAAAATAAATATAATGAAACTGTGTTGCAGGCAGTAGCAGATGACAGCCTATAAGCCAGCCCGGTTCTGATCAGACGTGCGTGTGCCTGTGTGTGTGTGTGTGTGTGTGTGTGTGTGTGTGTGTGTGTGTGTGTGTGTGTGTGTGTTTCAATGTCTCACTCTCTGTGGTCACCAGTTGCGTTGCTTCCTTTATATGATACAGGTCACTTCCTGCCAAGCCAAATGTCGCTGCCCCCCCCCAAATGACTCACAAACAGACACAAACACACACACTACACACTACACACACACACACACACACACACACACACACACACACACACACACACACACAAATGTTCACATTGCCATGCCCAGGGCTGGAATGAGCACATCAGCCGTCAAGTTCCCTCCTCAACTTGAGTGCAACACAATCACTGACAACAACACACACACACACACACACACACACACACACACACACACACACACACACACAGTAACACTCCAGGGCTGGAGTTGTTGAGTAGTGTCGACAGGTTTCACAGCGCGTACTGAAATCAGTCAAGGATTGCGCTGCTGTATGGATGTGTATTTGTATGTGTACAACTGAGTCTGTGTGTGTGCGTGTGCCTGTGCGTGTGCATGTGTGTGTGTGTGTGTGTGTGTGTGTGTCTGTGTGCGTGCAGTCACCAAACCAGCAGATTGCCAGCAGTGGCCTGGTTGTTTTTTGTGTGCTCATGCAACAAATTCAATTCCAGTCATTCATCAAAGCAGAGCTGTGCATGTAAAAGAGTCCTGCCACCAAAGTGATGGAGGCCAAAATACAATTACAAATACACTTCCAGTGAGTAAGCAAAGTTTGGGTGTTATTACTTCCTGGGTTTAAATTTGGTTGTCAGGCAAGTGGAAGTCCGGGTCTCCTCCGTCCTGCAGCCCCAAATCAAAAGGAATGAGAGCCTTAGACACTGCTCTGTTCTTCATGCCAGCGTACAAATAATGACATTGTGCCTACACTGATGAGCATATTGCTTGTTTCATCAATTGCTGCTATCAACTGAAAAAAAAAAAATAGTGTGAAAGAACATTAATCATTGGTCAAATTTGAGCAATAATACTGTATGAGCACAAATTAAGTTAAAAAAAAAAACGTCGAGTTCCTGATATGACGCTGAGCTGAGGGGTCAAATTGCAGGATATCAGATTCCAGCCCCGGGTGGAAAATGCCAAACATCGCCCTAAAAAGACGGAAACCTCGAACGAAGACGGAGCAAGTGACGACGCCATGTTTCAGGACGAAAAGGAGAGCGAGGACGGCTCACAAGCTAATGCTATCAACCACAAGGCTATCTCACGAGCGAGTTTCCATCGTAAAGTGGATGATGTACTTCCAGCCATCAACAGCATTAAAAGCCGGGCCGATGATTTGTCGGATTAGAAATGGCCCGGGACGGAGGAGCGCGCGTCAGACGCGACAAGCGCGACGTCGCATCCCCAACCGAGTAGAGCCGGGAGCCTGGAAGAGAAAGCCACGACGCTCACCTCAAAACCCGGACGGCTGTGAGAACGGGGGCAAGGAGATCCAATTTGCGGCCGATAAATCCATCGGTCCGCGGAGGGAAGCGACGCTTTTCCGCGATTCATGGCTCCCGGAAACCTCGCTTCCGCGGCGCTCACCGAGCGTGGCCGCCCACTCTCGGGCGCCAGAACCTGCTGGAAGTGCCACTCCCCGACCACTCATCACCAAGTTCCTAAACTACAATCGTAAAGTCCAGAATGCTAGAGGAAGGCAAGACGAATGGGTGAAGTCCTCTATAAAGATCGCCGAGTGATGCCGTTCCCCGGCGTCTCTGCAGAGCTTCATAAACAACGGGCGGATTCGATGGGGTCGAACGCGAGCCGCAGGGGTCGGAGCGTCCGGTGTGGAAGACCTTTTCCCCGGCCGCCGCGCACACGGCGCTCAGTCTCACAAGCCGCGGCGGACAGACACCGTCATTACAAAAGATACAGGAGTGAGGAGACGGCGAGGACACCGTCCTCCAGGCACGGGGTTTTCTGGATTTCGAGGAAGGCGATGAGGGGAGAAGCTGATCCTTGGGGGACAGGCGCAGATGGGAGCGGGCGGGGCGGCCTGGCCTGGTCCTACCCATTCCGCTTCCCCATCGGTCACCTGACTGGCTCACTCATTAAGTTTGGGTGTGTTTTGTAAAGCCGAAGTTGGAAATTGACCAAAAAATGAGAGATGCTCCTCGGCGTTGGGGGGCGGGGCGGGGCCCTGGTGCTCATTTACTCAAGGATCGACAGCTTACAAGCCAATGAATTGGTTGGGACGCTTTTATGGAGTCTAACCCTCACAAGAGGAGTGATTTACTTTTGTGGCTCAGATTTCAGTTCTCTTTGAAATAGCACTCTTTAGCTTGAACATTGGAATACAGGATTGGAAAAAAAGAGAACTCCAAAACCAATCCTGTGATAAAACGAATAAAATAAAAATAAATTTATAAAATAAATAAAATCAAATAAATAAAAATAAGTATGAGTGATGGCTTTTATATTTTATAAGCCACCATTTATACTCATTTTTATTTCTTTTCAAACAGTCCAGTGCGGACCTGAATGTGAAGTTTATAATATCTGTGCTTGCCTGGGTTTGGAATGCTGCATCTTGCTGACATGTGGTGATATGTTATTATTGGTTTTGAGAAAGATTGTGGGAGAGAAGGGTTATGTGGGGATAATTGGGTTCTTAAAAACTCCCTGGGGGGTGGGCGCGTACAGGAGGTGATAGGGACCCTCAGAGTGGTTGGGTCTGGTGGTCGGTCGGCCCTGTCGGAGGTGTTTCAGGGGAGGCGAGATTCACTGAGTGTATTGATCTCAGGGGGAAATATATGTTCGAGGTTTTGGGCTTTATGGTTGCGTTTGAATACATGTCTTTTTACTTTTTTTTTGTTAGGGCAACAATTGATATCAATACAATACTATACAGTCGGTGATGATTCTTGGGTCTGTTGGGGCCCTAGGCAAGAATTCCCAGGGGGCCCCTCCAATCAGCATTCATTGCCATTATGTTATAAACAATGGGAGGCCGACGAAAAATGTCCGAAATCAAAACAGTTTTGAAAATAGAAATATAAAGAACATGAAAAACCTAAATAAATAACTACTACATTATTATCGCCAGTGCTCATCAACACAACACATAAAGCATTGATTGATTCAAACCATCAAATTGATTTAATATCGCTGTATGATTGATTATGAAATATATTTCCACATCTTCATTCTGTACGTTTCATCTCTCTCTCGCTCTCTCTCTCGCTCTCTCTTTATTTTTACTTTTACCTTAAACTGAAAGTTTTATGAACTCTCTGAACCACGCTACCACCACCACCACCACCGCTCCCCGCCGCCGAAGGAGGTGTGTGTGCCCGGGGCGGGGGCTCTGCTCTCGCTCCGTCTGCGTGGGGTACGCGCACAGCGTGTCAATCATTTGGCTTTTTTTTCTCCTCCGAGTAATAACGAGCCACTTCGGGTAGAAGATATATCTGTTTAACATTATTCATCCATCACATTATTTGTGCTTTCCCTGAATAATGTATTCGGATTCGCCTCGACTTACTGTACCATTGTTGTGCTTTATTTTTTATTCATCCTCTTTTTTATTTTATTTTTTTCCCTTCCAGATGGATCCTCTTCACTTTCTTTCATTGACTTTCAATTCAAACTTCGAGAATGTTACGGGAATCAATCATACACGTTCATAGGGCCCCTTCAGGGAGGTTTCCTACCGAGATGTTACTGCAAATTGTCCACTGGTTGTTTATGGGTATGGGTGTGTGTGTGTGTATGTGTGTGTGTGTGTGTGTGTGTGTTTGGTCACACACACACACACACACTGCCCCAAGCAGTGCCTGTAGAACAAAGCATATTGAGATTGCGGCATATCTAGATCTATGAAGGTTAAGGTCACATCATGGAACTGCAGGGGTTTTGGAAAATTGACGAAAGGGAAACAGGCACTTTGCAACAAAAACACTCTGACAGGTTTCCCCCAGGAATCTCATATGATGCCCTGTTATATATCTAAAATTTAAAAAGGGTGGCAGGCACAAGTGTTTTCAGCCTCTTTACTGTCATTCCCATGCCCAAATAGTTTTAGCTCAATAATCAATCCCAAGGATACATTAAACTTGAGGGAATCTTATTGTATGAGAAACTTAACTTGGTGAATGTACAATATGGTCCCAATGAGGATGACCCTACATTTTTTGATCATTTATTCCTGATCTTATCAATGCTCCAACATCATCATCATCAGCTCAATTTCATCACAGGCGGTGATTTTCAGCTCAACCTGGACACACTAAAAGAAGTCTACTGGTTCGGACACGTGTCATACTAGAGCTAGAAAATCGATATTCAATTTTATTAAGGATTTAAATGGGACGTATTATGCAAAACTCCCGTTTTCAGCGCTTGTGCAGATACATTTGGGTCTCTGATGGACCTACCAACATACAAACTGTGAAATAAGACAACTCAGTCCATTTTTGTGACTCTTTCAGGAAACATTAGAACCGCCCCCATCTGAGTAACCCAACAAAAAATATTTTAAAAGAAAGAGGAAATAATACCAACTATCCATCAAGAGACTGAAGATGAAGTAAAGGAAGGAGGAAAACACACATCTATTTTATACAAAGAATAGCAATCTATATGTAGACAGATGGTGGTATGGTCAACAAAATCCTTAATTTTGGCGCGTGTTGAATTGCAAACACACTTTAAAGGGGGCCTATAATGCTCCTTTTTACACAAGTTAGTATAGGTCTCTGAGGTCCCCAAAACATGTTTTTGAAGCTTGTTGCTGAAAATCTTGCTACCACTCAGATTAGGCATTCTAGCCTTTGTAATATAACTCTCTAAGCCTCTTGTTCCAAAACGGGCTGTTAACGTGGGAGGAGCCACCGAGGCTCCGAGTTCTGTGAGCCAATGGCCGTCGGTCTGTGGGCCGGTCGGTCTGCGGGCCGCCTGAGCAGCCCATAATGCACCAGCCCATCATAATCAAAGGGGCCGATGGCGCGCATCGCTCTCACCCCACCCCAAATCCCAGCAAATATCGGGAGCGTGTGAACAGGTGGATTCATGACCAAGTCGTTCAAAATGGACAAAGATGGGAGTGAAAAGAGGAGAGGCGGTTCTGAAAAGCCGAGAGATGAAAAAAAAAAAAAATGAAGTAACTTCAAACTGATGCTACAGCTTTAATTACCTTACTTTACCTTCACTTACTTTACTTACAAATTCTCTCTTCCACATAATCCATATAATCCGATATACAGTATATATGACAGAAAATAAGGTTAAGCATAACAGGTCCCCTTTAAACCCCGCGTTCAGAGGTCACCGTGAAGCAGGATGGTGCACCGCTGAGTGTTCTAATTCAACCCGACCCACCTCCACCACTTCAATTATTCAACCGCATTGAAGGCAGCGTGAGCAGCGGGGGGCAGGCCCCCAGGGACCAGAGGGAGAAGAATTCAGAAAGAAAATTCACACATAATGGACACCTTTGGTCGGAATTTGGACACCTTTGGCGGGATTTCAGACACCTGAATAATCTAATCAACGGACGACGAAAATTGCGGTATTGAGTTTCAAACTGCAAAAAGAAAAAGCCTAAACTGAAAAAATGTATCATGTCCTCTTAAAAGGTGTTGAATTAATCATGCATAAATGTTATGACATTTGTGGTGGTGTAAATGTTGATGCAAAGTTGCTGTCAGCATCTTAACATTCAAGAAACAGGGAATGGGAGCCTGGGAGAGAGAGAGAGAGAGAGAGAGAGAAGTAGTATTTGAAGTAGAAAGGTCAACTAGTGGCCAGTGCAACTACCAGGCCCCCACTGAGAAAGATGCAGCATGAATTTGTTAATATTATGCACATATCATGCACATCATGCATGCATAAAATAGGTGTTATTATTGTAGATGTATTTCTTCCATTTTATTTTCCGACATTTACATGAAACAAAAAATCCCCGTGTCCGAGATTCCCGGAGCGTCGCGTTGCAGTGTTTGTGTCTCCCACAAGCTCGAAGCACATCAACCAAAGTCGGAAATAATTTTTTAATGAGGCCTTGTAGATCTAATATGAGTGAAGATTCAGCAAATGGATTTCTTATTTCTCACCTTAAATTTGCTGAAACAGATTTTGCCGGACCGATAACGTGAAATCAGTGATCAAGTTACATAGTAAATACAACAGAACCCGGACACCACGCTCAAATACCATTGGCTCACAGAACTCAGGGCCTCGGGTGGGTCGCTCCTCCCACAATAAAAATCGCCCACTTTAGAACAAGAGGGTTTAGAGGTATGTTGCAACGGCTGGAATG
This sequence comes from Zeus faber, assembly GCF_960531495.2. NCBI lineage: Eukaryota > Metazoa > Chordata > Actinopteri > Zeiformes > Zeidae > Zeus > Zeus faber. The sequence continues at coordinate 16,298,070 of NC_137190.1, read as the reverse complement.
CAAAATCTGAATGGTATTTTCTGAAAAAAAAAATTCAGACATGTTTTGGTGATGTTTTATTAATTTCTGTAAAAAGGAGCATACAATAGGTCCCCTTTAAGCTTATTTGAAATTTGGCGGTAACTGAACCCAAACAATCTAGAATACGTTTACGTTTGACACTATTACGCTTATGACAGAGGGGGACTCAAACTCCCAAACTTCCAGTGGCAATACCTGGCTGTGCAATTACAATGCATTACTTCTCCTCAGAGCCAATCCCAGCATGGGTAGACATCGAGTCACTCTTACTTACACCTAAAATGGCACTTAACACATACATGTACTCTACACATTTTAAAAAGCTTAGGGAACAAACATCGAAACCATTTGTATTGAATATGATCAGCGTTTGGCACAGTATATGAGAATTGCTTTAAACCAGGAGGAGCGCACCTAGGTTTCCTCCTTTGGGCCGCCAAAGTTCTAACTAAATTAGGGTATATGTTCCAAGACAAAAATGTGATGTCCCATACTAAATAATTATGATCTTTCGAAAAGCCCCCTTTTTTATATACTCGCATGTAAGAAGCTTTATAACTGCATCCCAATCTCAATTATTAACTCCTCCGCCTCTTCGTGACCTGGAACGATTGATCTCTGATAATTGTCATAGTCAAGGGCGTATGTTGTATGGCATGTTGGTTTCTAGTTCTTCTTAATCCTCGACTAAGATTTACAGGAGGATTTTTCCTTGGATGACTGGGGTGTGATTTGTGCTGAGGCACGTCGACAAACTGCGAATGAGAGATTAAGATGGCGACAATACAATTGGCTTATATGCGCTTGCATAACACCAGCTAGATTAAGTCGGTTTAATTATAATATTCCAGACGCTTGTATTAAATGTTAACCGTCTAAAGGCACACTTTTTCCACTGCATGTGAGATTGCAAAGAAATTGCAACTTTTTGGTGTGAGATCTCATGAATAATACACAAAATATTTGATGTAAGGCTACCTCTTGATCCTAAAATGTCTACTTTGGGGTTGAATCACGCCACCCTAGTAATATCAAGGAATAAACAGAGTCTTATAAGCAAAGCGTTAGATCGCCTTATCATGGAAGAATATCCAGAGGCCACTGGTGCGCCAATGGCTTAGGGAAATGAGTAATTGTTGTGCTATGGAGAAGATAACTTGTATTCTGAAAAGGAAAAGGGAAACCTTTGATGGGGTTTGGGGCCCTTTTACCCAACTGTGAGGGAACGTTAAAGAGTCGGATACGCTACAAAGTGATGACAATGGGAATCCATGAGAGATCTGTTAGGGGACGACACATGATCGCTGATTTGCTCTTTGCTCTCCGCCAGATACGGCACAAACGTCTAGTTTTTAATGTGACGTTCAAAAAAAATTTTGTGAATAAACGAATAAATAGCACAGAGCCATTGTCCCAGAGATCATCTGTGGGCCGCTTTAAAGTACCTCTTAAACTGATGTGACTGTGTGCACATTCTAGGATAATGTCGCTCCTGCTCAAGTTTGATTTTTTTCTGTCTTGTCTTGGACTTGTTATATACACTCTGATGTAAGTTTTTGTAACTGTGTCTTGTCTTATTACTACAGTGTGTTGTTTAAAGAGAATATACAAACTGAAAAAATACATGTTGAACTCAAATAAGTTTGGATGTGAGCACGAGTAAAATACACATTTATTTTATACAAAGAATAGGAATCTATATATAGATAGATGATGTATGATAATTATTGTAGAACATTTTTTTAATTTTGGCGTGTGCTGAATTGTAAACACACTATAAAGTGGGCCTTTAAAGGCTCCTTTTTACACAAGTTAAAATAGGTCTTTGAGTTCCCCAAAACATGTATTTAAAGTTGGTTGCTGAAAATACCACTTCGATGGCACTGCATTCTAGCCTTTGTAACATACCTCTGTAACCCTTGTGTCCCAAAACGGGCTGTTTTTTGTGGGAGGAGCCACCCTCCCGAGGCCCCGAGTTCTGTGAGCCAATAGGGGTTCGAGCACGGCTTCGTGGTTTCCATCAAAATCGGAACAAATCCGCACAGATCTTTAAAAGTTAGTCGCAACTTTCGTTGCCGTTCTCCAGGCCTGTGGGAGAGGAAGATAAAATAAATACATCCACAATGGAAACACAGTATTTTTATTGGTTTTATTCGGAGAAACGCACAGCGGATCGGACTGGAGCAGATGACCCTGTAAAGTAATCCGTTACGAGCTGATGTAAGCTCGTGTCTCAGTTAGTCGGTCTATTAGAAAGGAATTTTCTACTTTTTATTTTATTTTATTTTTGTACTTTTTCCTAGGACTTATTGTGTGCTATCACCGGGTGCGTTGCATTACATTTCACTGCATATATGTATGGAAGTATGTATATGTATGTGACAAATAAAAATCTTGAATCTTGAATCTTGAATCGTGCAGAGAGCAGAAAAACACCTTTGAAAGCCGAGTGTTCGGAGCGTTTTGCTCACAGCGATTACTTTGTCATTAGTTAAGCTCATTATTTGACTTTGGCCACGTGGCCAACATGAACATCCCACATTGTGACGAAAAAGGCATAACAAGCGCCGCGTTCAGAGGTCACCGTGAAGCAGGATGGCGCTCCGCTGAGTGTTCTAATTCAGCCCGACTCACCTCCACCGCTTCAATTATTCAACCGCATTGAAGGCAGCGTGAGCAGCGGGGGGCAGGCCCCCAAGGAACAGAGGGAGAAGAAGTCAGAAAGAAAACTCACACATAATGGAAGCCTTTGGATCGGAATTTGGACACCTTTGGTCATAATTCAGACACTTGAATAAAGCTGATCAACAGATGATGAAAATGGCGGCATTGACTATCCAACTGCAAAAAGAAAAAAAAAAGCCTTAATTGAAAAACATATCATGTCGTCTTAAAACGTCTTTAATGAATCATGGATAAATGTTATGACATTCGCGGTGGTGGAAATGTTGATGCAAAGTTGCTGTCAGCATCTTAACATTCAAGAAACAGGGAATGGGAGCCTGGGAGGGAGAAAGAGAGAAGTAGTATTTGAAGTAGAAAGGTCAACTAGTGGCCAGTGCAACTACCAGGCTCCCACTGAGAAAGATGCAGCATGAATTCATAATTATCACGTGCGATATTTTTTGGTGTTTTTCACATACAGTAATTGAGAGTTGAAGAGTAAGAAACTAACTGTGTATTTCCAAAGTACACTTCACTCGACACAAGATTCCCCTCAAGGTCAGTGGGATGTAGCCTGCTTTTGCTTTGGCAGACCCTTTCCAACACTGAGGACCCTTCCCAGCAGGACGCCGACTCATTATTTATCATCGCCTCCCCTCACTTGCTCCTTCCTCGAGGAAACTGACAATGCTGGAAATGTGGAAGCACGACAGCCACAAAAGCACATTCAGCTTCATTCAATCACAACCAATCACGACTCTTCCACCGACATCTGCCTCGCAGCCAAAAAAGTGCTGTACATAAGCAGGCTACACCTGCAATAAAATGACATTTGTAAATACGCGCGAATGTCCTGTGTCCAAATTTTGAGTGACGTTACACAAAAGACCATTAATTTAATATATTACCAAAATACCTCCACTGACATATCTCTACTGTATCCTTCTCTCGAGTTGCCTAATGGGTTGGGAGAGGAAATCAAACCGTATAAAGAATACAATATTTTGAGGGAGAGCAGCACTTGCAATATTTATGCATTTTTAATGCATTTTCACTCTGGTATATGCTATTACCAATGTAGTCAATACCATTTGCTTCTGTTATCGTATTTCGCTTCCCCATGTGGTCAGTCTAGACCACTGTCCATTTTTTTCCTCATACAGTATACACTAGACCCCGTTTAAACGACTTAAATACATACTCTAACTGGACTTTAACAAATGGCAGGCGGGACATTTAGCGCGCAACCGTCCAGAGCAAACTCATGAAGTGGAGCCTGGAAAAGTCAGCGAAGGAGGCAAAGGGCAGAATGCACCGGAGGGTTCGGCGGGTGACGGTGAGTTACCACCTCACAGGAGCCCAGCGCAACAAAACTGAAACAGGAAAGGAAACGGCTGCTGTGGGTGGTAGGAGTCCGCCCAGTGCGGGAGCAGAAACAGGCCAAAGTGGAATGATTGCAGGCGGCTGAGTGAACCGCCCTGCAAGGACAGGGCCATGACTCCAGAGGTGTGGAGAAAGGTAAAGAGGGGTGCTCATGTTGAGGCATGACTTTGATTCTTTTGAGTATTTATGCCAGGATAATTTGTTGGAGAAAGTACCCGAGACACCTACTGGATATACCTCGGTTGACTTATTTTTTTAACATTGGGTGGAGGTTTTAATTGCACCGGCCAAGACCGAGACAGAAGTAAATTGCAACCTTGAATTTAATCAAGAAAGCTGTAAAAACACACACACAAAAAAAAAAAAATCCTGGTCTTCGGAAAATACTCCAACTTCCATGGGAGAACTCCAGATTTTTTTAATCACAGTGATTTGCTGTGCATCATAAAATGTCTTAGTTAGCCAGCATGCGGTGCTCCAAACATAGCATCACTAGGCTGTTTTTCTGGACCCACACTATGGATAATTACACTGCAAAGGTGGAAGATTCTATTGTTTCAAACATCACCTCCCGACTGGTTATGTCTTGTAATGGATCTCCAGCCGGGATTTCCGAACAGAAGAGATTTATTTAAATGTCAAGAAACCCTGAGTGAATACTGGCATTTCAACACAGTAATTAAACAGTGTTTTCTGTGTGGAATCAAGAAGGGGAAAAAAAGACCTCCCTGCACAGATGGTATTGTTGCAGGGATATATATATATATATATATATATGAGACATGGGATATTATGAATGTTGTATTGATAAAAAACAGACACGATTTTGTGATCGATACACTTTCAATGTCACGAGTGGGGTCACACACCAATCAATGAATAGAGCGAGAGACAAAGTGGAGCTCCGGGCTTTAAGTGGATCCACAGGAGATCAAGGACACATACAGCTACTCAAAGTCAGTCTGGTGGCCACTGGTCCGCGTGGGGCACTGGTCAGAAGACGGTTTCAGAACATTGCTGTGGAAGTCCACGTCCATCCAAGTTCTTTTTTTTTTTTTTTTTCCAAGCTGGAGAAGAAGAATGCTCAGAGGCTAATCGCTTTTGCTCCGTGGTACTGACGGTCTTCCCGTGGACTTGGAAAACCTTTTGCCAGTCCTAAATTCTCGCATTGCCCGAGGGACACTTCCTGTTGGCTGTAGGTGAGCAGTCCTCAGTAGTAATGGGAATTCTGTCTCTTTTTAGTGAGCCAGATCATTTGGCTCAGCTCAGCAATAAGATCCGGCTCTTTCGGCTCCCAAACAGCTCTTCATTTAGTACCACTTCTGGCTTTTAGAATTCAGCCAAATTAAGCCAATTTAAGCAATGTTCAGACTGTGATTGTTATGTGTGCCCATATATCACTTAAGTAATTTAATGTAATTACACTTAACTGTATAATTTCCAGAATACCATCATGTTATAAAAACCTTCAACCTTAAAAACCTTAAATGATGTAAAAAACATCAAACACTATTACACATATGTACTGAAGATTTATTTATATTGAACTGTCCAAAATACAAACCATTTCTTTCTCATTTGTTGCAAGAAATAAATATGTAAGATTCTTTATCCACAAAAATTGAAATATTCGGTCACATTGATTGTAAAAAAGAGGGATATGTGATGAATAACTATCTTAGTTTATAACAAAAATAACACACTACTAATGAAACGGTATGGTGATAAATAATTATACAATCCAATTCAGACACATATATTTGAATTACATTTTTGTAGAAAAAAATAAAAATTAAAAATTAAAAAAAAAAATATATATATATTTATTTTATTTTATTATTATTATTTTTTTTTCTCATAGAGCTGACTTGTGGGGTCCTCGGTCAAAGAAGAAGATATACTCTAAGATTTAATAGCTTGCTGGTTGGACCTTAACACAACGTCACCTGTGCCTCCGTTGACAGGTTGCCAAGAGAATGTATCATGTAGCCAAACCTTGAATGGATCAAGTGTTTCGCAAAAGTCGCACAATTAAGACAAGTACTATTGTTTCGCGATTCAAGCCCGTGTGCATATGTCCACACGTTATCATGAACAATGACTACGACGTAAAACCCAAAGCAGCACGTCACCGTGACGCTGGAAGTGCCAGCTGCTGCCAGTCAAGATTCCGTTGAGATGCTCTACGATACTCATTTTTAGTTGGACTTCATGCGGAACTTTATTTAACTCCTGCACCCCTTCACTGCGCTCTCTTCCTTCTCTCGCTGCCGTCCTCACATGTCAGACGTGTCAGTCAGCCAGCGGCTTTAGAGAATCAGTGTCTCGCTGTTGCAAAGTGTGCGTGTCCATCTGCACCTTAGCGTGTTTCTGTAGCAGCTTCTGTGGAAATGTCTTAATGTGTATGTGTTGGAGTGTGCAGCCATGGGTTTTGTCCATGTATTTGAGTATGCCCATGTGTGTGTGTGTGTGTGTGTGTGTGTGTGTGTGTGTGTAGGTATGTGTAGGTGTGTGAGTGCGCGCTTGTGTGTATGTATGTGGGTGTGTGTAGGTGTGTGTAGGTGTGTGTGTGTGTGTGTGTGTGTGTGTTGCATCTAGCAGGCCAGCCTTGTGGTAATCTGACGTGCTTGGTTGATGTTCTTTAGCTGAAACTTTTGACTGTGTGACAATCTCTGCTTAAGCTTAGAAAGAGAAGGGAGGGTGAACCTCAAGTCTCTAAATGTGTGTGTGTGTGTGTGTGTGTGTGTGTGTGTGTGTGTGTGTGTGTGTGTGTGTGTGTGTGTGTGTGTGTGTGTGTGTGTGTGTGTGTGTGTGTGTGTGTGTGTGTTGCGGGTGTCAGCTGGAATGAAGGGAGAGATTCAATTCATGTATGTTTCTTTAAACTAGGCCATTGTAGGATCGACTTTTGGTGTGTGTGTGTGTGTGTGTGTGTGTGTGTGTGTGTGTGTGTGTGTGTACTTCTGTGTGCATATCAGTAAATGTGTTGGTGTGTGAGTGTAGACAAATGTAGGTGGGTTCTTTTTGGATTTGGAAATCAAAAGAGGGACCTCCTCCATTTCCAGGCCGTGCTGTGCATTCTCTGTTGGACTAAATCCAAATATTTGAACTCACTCCAAACTGTCACTATATGTCCTTAATTCTGTATTAGTCATTCTACGACTCTAGTCATCTCATAACTGTCTGGCTCAAACTAGAAGGCATCAGTGAGAAAAAGCAATTTGGATTTATTTATTTTTTTTGCATTTTGGGTTTTGCAATTGTTTCACCAAACTATTAAAAACTACAAAAATATATCTATTTAACATATCCATCTTTAATTATGATTAGATCATTTTTAGTTTGTCTCATGATTGTTGGGTCTGTGCTCTGGCCTTTAACAGCTTGATTACCAGCTATAAAACTTTTTTAATTTTTTTTTTTTTTTTTTTTTTTTTTAACATTGCAGCCTCTAACCAAAATGTCGGAAAGCTCTGTTTCTGATCCGTAGAGGAACGTTTACTGTCAAACACTGAAGAACTGTTTCTGCGTCACAGGACACAGCATCAGACTGGTCCTGAATGCCACGGAGGAGCCTGCGACCCCTGCACACACACTCACACACACACACACACACACACTGTTCTGCTTCAATGCTTCCCTCTGTTTCAGCTCTTGATCTGATTAAGCCCAAAGCAAGCCACGCACACATAGCCCTGAATTTATTCATGTATGCACATGCGCTTGCGCGCACACACACACACACACACACACACACACACACACACACACACACACACACACAAACTCACACACCCGAAAAACATAAACGAACGTATAATAATAACAAGCTCAGTTGATCCCTGTTGAGTGCAGGCAGCATGTTGACTTTTTTGGCTGTGTGTGTATGCGGTGTGAGTCCGTGTGTGTGTGTGTGTGTGTGTGTGTGTGTGTGTGTGTGTGTGTGTGTGTGTGTGTGTGTGTCTGTCTGTGTGCGTGCGCGTGTGTTACTTTCGACGGTCGTCGAGCCTGAATTGATTTCTATCACATCATTCCTTTCCATTTAACCCAGATTTCTAATCTGAATATAATTGCTTTGATACTTTTTAGTCTCTTTTCTAATTAAAAGGTTTATACGGTGGCCCTGAAGTGCAAGACACGACGGCAAATAACAAAACACAAACAAATCAAAAGACACAACGGCAAATCCAAAAGCACAATCCGCTGACTGGATGATTTCGGGAATGTCGTCGGGTCCGGTCCTGAGCACTGGCCACTGCGCATGTCACTCAAGGCATTATGCGCCCATATCGGGGCGGTCAAGATCAACTAGTAAACAAAGAAACAAAGTAGAAAACTGTTTGTAGAGCATCCTGCAACTCTCAATACGCATCGTTTCCTGGCGGATCTCGACCGCCCCACTACGGCGACCGCGCAGTTGCACGTCGAATGGCCGCCGCAGTATCTGTGGGAATGTCTTGAGTACAATGCTACACTACACGACAACTTACCAACTTATACATGTTATTTCAATCTATACATTGTCTTGAGAGTTTTGTGTTTTTTTTGTTTTTTCGTTTTTTTTTTACTGCATTTGACAACACTCCACCGGATATTAGTTAAAACGCCTTTAGATTATAACGGACTAATAACGGCTGAGAATAATTTGCTGATGAACGATTGTGATCCTTCATGGTCTTTGAATATTACTGACTATGAATATTTGCCTATTTTTATTTAATGCGTCCGATAAATGTTTTATTGTTGCTATTTGAGTCGCGTGTCGTCTATGAAAGGTGCTTCGCAAATAAAGGTTCTCATTGTGGTGTTTTTGAAGGAACGTGGAAAAGTGATTTTGAACACTGGGGTAAGCATGTCATTATCACAACAGGACACGCTTTGTCACACGTCGTCGCGAGCGTAATACGGGACATTTAATTACTGACTGCACCCCCAATCCTTCAATTAATACAAATGGAGTGGGAAAGAGGGAAGTGAAATAGAGGAAGCGAAATACAAAATAAAGATAATAATCCAACATGCAGACCAAGGGGGTGCACGGTGGAGCTCGGTGTACCTAAATAAGGGGCTTGTAGGAGTTGTTATGGCAGGGCGGTGACAGTGGGTGTTATTAAAAACGGAAAAGTTTCTCAGAACAGGATTTTCAGAGAGAAAAGTTGACGGCCAAATTTGCATACGACAAACAAACAAACACACAAACAAACAAACAGACAAACTAAAGCCTGAGGACGACTTCCACGATGTCCAACCTGCAGCTGGAGCCACTGCACTGCAACACGTCATATGTTGAAAGGGGAGAACATTGCCAAATGCAAAAGCGAGGGTAAAAAGGAAATGTGCTGCATCTTCGGGATTTTAGAATGAAATGTAGATTGTGCATTCTCCTGGCTGTACTCGTGTTTCTCCTTCCACACCGAGACTTTCAACGTGCTGATACTCCACCACCTCCTCTACCAGCCATGCAAGGCATTGGAATTCATGAATAGTCTAAAAAGCTTTACGTCACATTACCTGACAATTATGCTGTGTTATGTAAGTCAGTAAAGTCAATAACATCAAATGACAAAAAGTCCTGGTGTGGTTATTGGAGAGATTTTCAAAAGATGTTTCCTTAAAAGCTATTGTCAACAAAGGTAATAGTCTTTGATTGTGATTTGCATCCAAAAGCCATGAAGCATTAGCACAAAACCTTTTCATGTCACTTTTATTCATATGAAGACCAACATCCTTTTCTCTTTCTAATGTGTGTGTGTGTGTGTGTGTGTGTGTGTGCACGTGCGTTTTGTGCGTGTGTGTGCGTTTTGTGTGTGCATCACACAGTTTAAGAAGTAGATATTGCCAAACCACAAGGGGGCAGATACAACTGCCGAGGCCCCGGGGTTTGCGTCGCTGGGAATTGAACTGGCAACCTTCAGGGTCACAGAGACGAGGTTCTTCCTGGCCATGCTAAACGATCTGGATAACGAGCCCGTTGAGACTCCACGAGCGTGTGGATTATCATAAATTAGCAACTCAATTAATATTCTGTTCAATCTGTTCAGAAGTTGTCAGGGAACCGAGGCCTGGAGAAAGGTAGAGGGGAAGGAACATGAAAGAGGAAGAGCGGGCTGGATAGAGACGGACGGCGAGATGGGCGGTGATGGGCGACCTAATCCGTCCAGTCATGCCTGCGATCAAAGACTGATCAGTCAACGTTCCGTCAGGTAAATGACGGGTTTTTACTTTTGCTCCGCATTACGGCTGCGGCTTATTCTTCGTCATTGGGTGACTTCCCAACAAGATGAGCTTCCTCTCTCTCTATCATCATGTTTATCTCCATATCTCCTCCTTTTCACACCATAAAGCATCTGTGTTGTCCTTCCCTAACAACAACAACAATAACAACAACAACAACAACAAAAGTACAGAGCAAGACTCTCCACAAGTCACAGACTGAACCTGCTGACAGAACAAGCACCATTAGAAAAGCTGCCTGCGACTCTTAATAACGCCAAATCATTTTTAAACACATCAGTCCTGTTTTTTAACTTCATGGCCCCGTAGCAGGAATGCAAGCAATGGTGCAGTTTGCTTTTTGCCACCTTTTGTCGTTGCATGTACATATTCCCTGTCTTTTGTGTTGCGCAGCGCGGTGGCTCAGGCGGTAGAGCGGGGTGCCGTTTCCATCCCAGGCTCCCCTTGGCTCCAGGCACGTACTATATATTACACATTGGTTACTGTACATAAACTACTAAATCTATGTCCAATGAGCTGCATCTATTAAAGTCAAAGAAGGGTGTTGCATTTCGTTCAAATTACCTCTCTGCACCAGCTGATCTACAAAATCAACATTGCAAGGGCTGAATCTAAGGGCTACATTTGTCTTTTCTGGGAAAGAATCACTGTATTATTATTTTTTTTTTTGGTTTTGTTCCTCAAATTAATGAGCTATGTTAGAGGACGGGTGGGATGACTTTCAAGGTTGTGAGTCGCAGAAAGTGAATATGATACCTTTGACTGTAGTGCTTATTTCTGAAATGTTGCTGAACAACACCGAACCGTGGTCCTGCAAGGGGCGGCGCCACAGAATCGCGATCGTGGCGCCGCCCCTTGCGGCCGCCTGCACGAGCACCGCGTGTCGATTACGCACATTTGAGTATTTTTCGGGCTTATAGAGCTTGTGCGTAATCACCGGGTGTCATGACATTTCATTGCATATATGTACGACCGTATGTGTACGTATGCGACAAATAATCTCTTGAACTTGAAGTTGAACTCAAATGTGCGATTTGCACCGAAATGCAGACTCTGACTCATTAACCCCAAGCGTCTTTCTACCGACCGGAACAAAACTATTCGGACCGTATGAGTGATTCAAAATGTCCACCGCTACATGACAAATCCTTATGGAAGCACCAGTATAATTATCAACCGCAAAAGGTGCAGCAGTTAAAGCAGTCCGAACTCAAATACAAGCCGTAGAAGGATGAATGTTGTCTGAATTTTCCATGTGGATACTTTAACGCTTCCTCGCTCAGCGCGGTAAAACCATATAAGGTGCCGAAAGAGTCAATTATAAGACCAATATAAGACCACCTCTCTCTCAAGCAGTAGGGGGCAGGACTGCCTATAGGCGACCGTCCAAAGGGTTATTGACGTCTGACCCCAGAGTGACACAAAATCCACGACGTCCAGACACACAAATGAGAGAACTACGAACAAAACAAGGATAAACGCGGCTCCAGGTGAAATCCATGTCAACAGTTCCTCAGTTCTGATAGGAGCAAACATTTGAGGAGCCGCATTGCCAGAGATGAGGACCGAGAGCAGGAGAAACACAGAGTCTATCTAAGAGGATGAGGGTGTATTTAAAAGGTCAGCGGGAGAGAAGAAGCTAAAGCGAAGAAGAAGGAGAAAAAAAAAAAAAAAAAAAAAAAAAAGAAATCACAAAGTACTGCACAAAAAGAATATAAGTCAAAGAGTTGGTGGTGCTGGGGGAGCAAACACTAAACAGCAAAGATAAAAAGGAGAGAGGGGGGGGGGGGGGGAACAAACACGAGTACACAAAAGGAGTCATGGCCGTGGAGACTCGACGCTGGCTCTGGTTTCCCGGAGACGGTTTCAGGAGGTAATGACGGAGGAGCTAGAATCTAAACGCAGAAATAATTTGAGGTATTATAGAAGGAGCGACGAAAAGAGAGAGGTACAAGGAAGCAAGGAAAAGTGAATTGAAGCAAGGGAGTGATAAAACTCAGAAAGAGGGAGGGAGAGAAAGTGAGCGTGGGTGTCAGCTTGGTTTACGATGTGAGGGGCTAGAGGGAATTTATATATATATATATATATATATATATATATATATCATGCACAACATGTTTCCTGATGCGTGGCTTATTTTTGGTTTGCTCTTACCCTTTCTGTATTTTTTTTACATGTTTCACTTTGTCTTAAATTGACTTATTACAATATATTGCTGTTTGGAGCTGGGAAATACAGAACATCACAATGATAATGGAAAATGTTACATACATTATTATATCAATATGTATGTAGATGTATTGTTCGACCTGACTATATACTCAAAAATCAAATGTTAATAAATCCATTTGGGGTTTATTATACTGATCTATATGGTCATTTCACACGAAAAATCATACCGGAAATTTAAATGAACACCTCCTGCCACTCAACCCTCAATGTGAACACAGACAACAGCTTGTTAGCAAAACCAGTTACAGCTTAGAACATCCGGTAGTATTTAGGCTTCAAACCAAATTGAAAAAGTGAACCAGAGGATGGCAGGTAAGGTAATTTGCAGACTTTGCAAAAGCATCATTTTTACAGAATACTTACAGAATTAGGACAGACAGTTAATTTTCCTCAACCCGACCAATAGAAACTCATCTATTTCACATTCTATTAGTTTCTAACGATGGTTTAAAATTCCATTTAAATTTTGATGAAAGCATATGATTATGGAAACTAATGATTTTATAAAAACGTGTGTGATCTGCTCTAATAATTGTGTTTAGACTAATAAGACTGCACTATGAGTTGCAATGAAATACAAAAGGACAGTCCAAGGTGGTCCCTTGAATCAGTGTCATCCCCTTCCACGAATGATAAATCGTCTCCATTAGATGTAATGTAATGTGCTGCAAGTGTGGCACAAGTCAACTCTTGAGCCTTTACAGTAAATTATTTTATTTATTTCTTTAGAAGTGAACGTTGAATCTATTTAGTGTGGTGACTTTGTTTGCTTCAGAAACACATGGAATTTCTTCTTAAATCTGCTTACATAATGTTTCCTATAATAATGAGCGAGCGTTAAGGCTTCAAGGCTCCAATGGTTTCCTCATTAGCAGCGCTGAATGCTTCAATGTATTTGGGGCAGTTCTGCCTGCCAAAGAGACACAAGCCGAGGTGCTACAAACGCGCCAGTTTATTGTAGAGAGTGGGCGAGATGTAACAAGCCGGGAGCAGATGGACGCATTTCATGACAGAGGCTCGCCCTGTGTGTCAAGTCAAGTCACACTTAATTTATAAAGCACATTTCATACCAGGGCAACACAATGCGCTTTACAAAGAAATACAAAAAAAGAAAGCGAGAACGTAGTTGTCAGCTGGTCATTACAAAAGAAGGCCCCTGAAACAACAGCAACAGCAAAAGCAACAGCAACAAAATCCACAATAAATGCGACTCCAACCACAGTGGCAACAACAGCAACAGAAAACAGCCGCAACATCGACACCGGCAGCGACAACAGCAAAACAACATTAAAAACAACAACAGCAACGCACACGCAAAGATGTCACCGGTACCGGAAAAGTCACTCAGGTTAAAGATGGTTAAGTTGAGGTATAAGGTTAGAGATGTTTACCAGTACCAGCAGCAGACAATAGCAGCAATGTGTGTGGGGGGGATGGGTGATTCACCCGTTGCTCACTGACTGCTTTGACGAGCAACAGGTGTACAGCCACCTCTGATTCCAGGCCCAAATACCTAGATCCAAGGTAGGTGTGGCGGCTTAAACCGCACAACCCCCACACCATCTCACCACCCCCATCCGTCAATCAGGAGTTCCCAGTGAGACATTCCAGTGAGGCTTTTCCATCCAATGAGATGCCTTCAGCCCGCCCAGTATCAGGATATAAGACGGCTCAGCAACTTGTTTGGCTCCCCGTATTTCCTCAGCTCTGGTGCCGCACGCCGATTTCCGAAGGTCTCGCATTAGATTGCAATTAGATTAGGAAGATGACATTAATCATATTCCCTGAAAAGTTCTCCTATGAAAACTGTAGTGGCTTAAAGGTAGAGCCGATGCATCTATTTCCTGCTGGAGGAAAAACTAGAGCCACTAGAGTATAACAGTATAAATAAAAGGGGAAGGCTGGGTCTTCTCCCAGATCCCACAGCCTCCCACTGAGCCTTTCCCCAGTAAGGGAGGGACCTCCAAATCAAACATCAGTGTGAACATACACACATCACCGCGGTGTGCAGTGCCCTATAACATATGACACAGTTTGCGGGCATCAGTTTTAATCTGAGCTTACTAAAGAGGATGGGCTGGAGAAATTCCATTAAATTGCTTTCACGGACGGGGTTCATGGGGCGCGCTTGAAAGAGAGCTATGGATTTTGCTCATAAACAAATGACAAACATCTCAGCACCGATGCAGCGCAACATGAACAGGAGTGGAGACTGGAGAGTCGTACTTCTTTCTCATCGATATCCATCAGATCAGACCACCAACACAACAATCACAACGGGTCTGTGAACGCAGGTTACGGTCGGTAGTGGTGCTGCCACACTGCGCTTGTGTGGGCTTGAGGGCCGGGAGAAGCTGTTTAAGGGAACATGGGAGACGCAGATCTCATTTCCTGCGTGCCCGGTGCCTGGGTCGAGCTGCGGAGACTACCGGAGCGTTTCCACAAAGGTTCAGATGGTGGAGCCTTGGACCTCTCTTCCAAATAGCGCTTGAATTGAAAAGGCTGCTTCCCTATCATGGAGCTCGATGAAAACAGGCTTCACCTTCAGAACCAGGGAAAAAGTTCTTGATTTCCACTTAGTAATGTCTGTACGGGACAAAATAGTATCAACTTCATTTTAAGTAGGTATTGTAGGAGTCATGGCTGAGGTCACTGTGTCTCTTAAAGAAATCGTAAAAACGGTGTTTACATAAACACATTCAACGTCGTTCATGAACCATGTTAATTCAATCAATTTCCGTCAACTCCTCGTTCAATGTCACTCTAACAAAGTTTGCATTTAGACAGTATTTTTATGAGAGATAGAGGAAAGAATGTAGCACCTTATTGTTTTCGGAGAAAAGGGAGCAAGTTCACTGCGGTCAGACATTGCAGTTTTTTTTTTCAGTATCTCATATGCAACTGCCTGAACTTCTTCTGAACCCAAATTCCGTTCCAAGTTGAACTTGTGGTGAGGAGTGCCAAAATTCCCTTATTATACTCAATCAGCCCAAAATATTGAGGATGCAAGGATTGGCAACTCCCAAACCCAAGGTAATCACAACCCCTTGACGACAAATTCCATGACTTCGAAGGAACCTTACAGAGTTTGTTATTCTCTCGAACAAACTGGAAGATGATTCTCTCAGAACACACGGCCACTCATTCAGCGCTTCCTGGGCTTTTAAGGCCATTTTTAAGAGCCACAACTTTGAATAAACAAACACGAACACTGCTTTAACCAGTGCAACGACTGACCATCCAATGTCCACCAACAGCAACAGAATATACAGTATATAACTCTTGAAATAGCTCAAAAACGCAATAAGACCTTCCCCGGAGGTGACCTTTGAATAACTGAATTATCGAAATCATTTGAGAAAGGTGTATGCCAATACTCCCTCCTCTGTTCCTAGTGGTGGTCAGTGGGTGGATAAGGAGGAAGAAGGGGATCGTCAGACGGAAGAACCGGGGGGAAGAATCGAACGTCGGAAGCAGCGCCTCCCTATATCTGGCTTGGCTTCTCCTCTCCCAAGTTTGCTCCTTGGCTGTCATTCTCAAGCAATCAGCGGCGGCCCGCTGTGCTGCATGTGTGTGTGTGTGTGTGGGTGTGTGTGTGTGTGTGTGTGTGTTTGTGTGCTCGTGTATGCACGCGTTTGATTATGTGTTACATTAGATGAAAGTGTTACGCCGTGTTTACAATAGCCAGAGTCTTACCGGGAACAATAAGAATCATTGATCATACATCAAAGCGCACGTAGAAAAACACACCCTCGCACAAACAGGCTCCCATATTCATGCGCACGCGTCACGCAGAAAATTGGTCGGAAAGGCTTTAACAGCAGCAGCAGTGGAGTTTTCCATAGCCCTTCCCTTTCTTTGTGGTTTGAAAAAATACACACCCCACGTGCACACACTGAACACACAGTACAGTATACAAAAGTATAGTAAATAACAGTATTTAACATTATATTATAACGTATTTGTATGTCAGGTAATAACTGAAGCTCCACCCCAGAATAAAATGCTAATAAGCCAGAACATCCAGGCCCCACGGACCAACAGTGACAGGACAGATCTGGTTTTCACCGGCTCGAACGCCGCGTTATCGGTCTGGTTAAAGAACAGAAACTGTCACTGACAGCTGCCCGACGGAGCTGTGGCCCTAGGTATTATGGGAGCATGTGTTTCTGTTCAATGTGTGTGTATCTGTGTTTGATAAAAATACACAGTGAGTCAGTGTGTGTGTGTGTGTGTGTGCGTGTGCGTGTGCGTGTGCGTGTGCGCGCGGTTTCGGTTTTGTACTGCTGAACGTGTCAACAGCAGTTTCTTAGGGCAAAACTATTTCCAAAAATATGGAAGAAAAGAAGCAATCCAGACCATCCTGGTATAATCAGAGCAATGACGATGCCGAGCCATTTTTTTGCCGGCGTCCATTCTTATCAATTTTTCAGGCAAACGACAGAAAATAAGACATTCTTAAAGGGCGTATAAAGCATTATGCCGGATTTCCACGGTATTAAAGTGTGATGTTCATCTCTATCCCATCCTGGTAATAACGGACACATCACACTTTACATCACCTGGCCCCTGCCTGCATTGGAACGGGATTAAAATGTCCTTGTGCAAGCGTGTGAAGAACGCAGGTCTTACTGGTGGTGACGATGGCATACAGTATATTTTCCAAAAACATACATGTCAGGCTTGGGGCAACGAGATGTGGTGTCACTCAACAGCTCGCTGTCTCCGAGGTTTGACAGAAATGATGTTTTGCAGTAATTCTGTTCAGGAGACTGCACTGTAAACAGCTGGTACAGGGAGCCACTCCGAGTATATGAGAAAGGAGAGCTGAACTGTGGGAGTTTATCCTGCTGGAGACATTAAATGAATATGTTTTGCTGTCAGACTTTGAAATGAGTTCCACTAAGTTGTGTTTATCTGAGAACATTCCTCCCCTGTGGGTAGAGAGTTTGTCACCAAGGCAAACAAACTGGGTGGATTAAATGTAAACGCAATTAACGTTAGCCAGAAAGCAAGAACATTTTGAGCACATTTTATATATATAATTTATTTATTTATATGTGAAATATATGAACAAATATATATATGAAAATATATATATGTATGGAAAAATATACACACACACACACACACACACACACACACACACACATAGGGGTAAACAGACTAAGCAAATCACCACACATAGAAGGAGTTTAACTTGGAAGTATGTAAATCATAATTATAAATTCAGCTGGCATCCGGGTGCCCCGTGCTGAGCACACTCTGCTACGTGGATGGGCGCTCAGGGCTCGCAGCTGGGTGGGGCGTCTGGTCGGCTGCAGTAGCACGGGCCTCACCCTTGCGCGGGGGGACGTGGGGGTTTCGCCGGCTGGCCGGTTCGGGCGGGGTGTCGATCTGTCGGTCTGTCTTGTGCCTGCACTTGGGGGTGGATTGTATGTGTGCGCCCCTGGGGTGCAGGGTCTCCTCGTGCTCCCTGGGACTGGGTTATGCTCCTCAGGGCAGGGCATGGGAGTTGCTCCGCGGGCTTCCGGCTTCTCTGGGGGCCCGGGGGTCTTCTGTGGCTGCTGGGCGTGGTGCTCGGGGCTTTCTTGCACCCGTAGGGTTTCTATGCGGCTGCGGAGCTCAGGCGGGGGGGGTTTCGGGGCCCTTTCCGCTGCTTGGAGGCGCCACGACATAATACCAACCTTATACACCAGAACCAATTGGGATAAGTCCTGGACACTCCTGGGTGGACACCTTGCACACACACACACACACACACACACACACACAACACCAACACCTGCTTTAAATGCATCCGACCCCTCCTGGTTGCATTCCTCTCCTTTCCTCCCTCATTTACTGCCATAACTCTACAGGAAGAGGCCACGTGCCCAGTTGCTGTTCCACTTTCCCGGACCTGATTAACTCTGTTTTTTAATACATGTTGTCGTCCAATGTTTATGTTTTCCGTATAAATGTTGTTTGGATCTATGTTTATTTCTCTCACCCGTGGTGAATCTCCCCCTCTTGGAGTAGTGATAAGTTGTTTATAGACCCAACATGGTAAAATAATTCTCCAAAAAGGGGGATTGGCTCTGTACAACCAAAAACATCCTACAGGTCGTCCACAGGACAGAGTTATTGCAGCAGTTGTTGATGATTTAAGAATGAATGAAGAATTGCATCGCAGGTTGAGATGTTGAACTCCACTTGCAGACTAACTCTGTCCTAGATGCAATGGCAGACAAATACTCTGTGCTTAGCAAGTTGACAGCACAGGTTAAACATTTTAATAAATAAATAAACAAAATAAAATAATAAATAAATAAATTCAGCTGCAACGGTGAGTCATCATCACTTTGAAATGTGGGTTATCAGCCAAGCGAGTAAATAAGTGAGTAAAGCATGTGACTAAATAGGCTAAATAGCCAGGACCCAAATTGCGGATCGTCACGAAAAATGCATAATTATTTGTATGTCAAGGGCCACTGCCTCAAACATTAAGACAGCATATGTTCAGCAAATACATAAACTTCATCAGCAGCAACGCTCAGCTGTCACAAGTCATATCTCACCGACAGGGGTGGACCAACACTGAACAGGATTGGAGATAAATGCCTTAGAATTTACACACAGAATTGAATCAGCATCTCTGTCACACAGTCTAAACAAAAGCAATACATGTTTTGAGCTTCACAAAGCCAGAATTTATTGCACGGATGTCGTCTCCTAAACCATATCCAAGGGGGGAAAAAAACATGAGCACATGAAAACACCGAACATTTCCATCAGCACCGGGATGCAGTCGACCACCTGCCATAGCTTCCATAATCACATGATCTGAATCCTGAAACAAAGGGTGCAAAGTGGTTTCCACCTCCGTCATACTTCAGAGAACTGGAAGCTTTTCTGCTTGAAGAGTGGTGCAATATCCCACTACACACAGTTCTGGACACGTCTGACAGTATTCCAAGGAAGGACTGCAGCTAGGTATTTACCTTGTTTTGTCCATTGTATGTCTGTCTGTCTGCCTGTCTGCCTACCTGTCTGTCTGTCTGTCCGTCCGTCCGCCCGTCTGTCTGTCTGTCCGCCTGTCTGTCCGTATGATGTAGATAGACCATTTCAGACATGGAACGATAGTATTTTTTCCGGATGTTAATCAAAATATTGGATTATACTTCTTTATTGTATGTCTCTAGCTCAGTCTGGTCAACAGTCCTGTGCGTCTTTATGAGCATGTGTCTAAAACCACAGACACAAACACATAAATACACTTATCTTGGCCATCTTGCATTTCTACACCCTTTCTGTGTCAGTGTATGTGCATCGGTTTTGCGTTGAGGAGTGTTCATGACACAAGAGACGCATAAACACACACATAAATGCATATTCTACGTCAACAGTACTGCATATATGTATGGCCGTATGTATATCTATGTTACAAATAAACCTCTTGAATCTTAAATCTCAGATCTTGGACTGGACGCGCTTCTTGCAGGAATTAACACTCCGCGTTCTTATGTTGTCGTAGTGACATTCACATCAAATTGTAAAACATACTGTGTAACCCAAAAAAAAAGACAGCTGCTGTGTTACATTACTGGATTAACAATAATAGACAGATATTTGTTGTTTTTATTTCCTACACAATTATTCAAGTAAGAGGGATCTCAAGGGCTTGCTAATCATATCATACTTAGAATGTAAAAGAGAAAAGAGATTATCATAATTGTTGTTGTTATACAAATATGGTATGAATACATCAGTACAACATTACATTACATCATTTAGCAGATGCTTTTGTCCAAAACATCAGCTCATAGTCAGAAAGTTTTAAATGCATGTTGTCTAATTTATAAACAATAAGTTCCATACGCATGAGCTTATTCTGTAGATGCTGGAAAGGAAAACCTATAGGAACAGGCCTAAGTTATTTCGGCCGGAGTAGGACAGCTGGTTGTCCAGCCGAAATCTTGACCTCTTCCACCAAGATCACGTTGAGGTGCTGCATGAGGCATCCAAACACTGTTGTCTTTGTGACAGACAGAAATGCGCCTTTCAATATTTATGTATGAAGGGGATTCAGGAGAGTACAACTTGAGCATCATCTGTATAGTATAGTATAGTAGTGCGAGAATAAGTCATGAGAGGAGATCACGGAGCCAAAGGAATCCGTGTACGGGGAGAAGGGCTGAAGGCTGAACATAGGGTACCCCAGCGTTTAGGGTGCGTGGTCTGGACATACTGTAGGATCTACACAGAAAGATGCAAACCAGGAAGTGCAGACGCTCAGAGAGGAGAGCGAGAATGAGTTGGTGGCCAACCGCTTTGAATGGAGGCGACAAGTTGTAAGCCGAACAAGAATGAAGCAAAACTGTACTTACCTTAACTCTACCACTATTACCTATTAATTGTCATTTACTGATGTATGCGTTTTTTTTGCCATGGCTGTGTCACTGCTCTGATGTTTCCCCTCATTTCTGGGGCAGCAGCAGCAATCTGCCCCGTGGGAGAGCTGGATCTGGCTGTATACGACTGAATCTGTGTGGGCTCACTGTTCTGTAAAGTCTGGCAGCTCTATTGGTTTTATTGTGAATGTGTAGGCTCAGGTATGTGTGTGAGTTTTTGTTGCTGCTTTTCTTATTTGTGAGATATTCCATCAGAAGTAGGGCTGCAACTAACAATTAATTTGTCCTTTTTGCATTATTTGATTAATCTTTGCAATTCAAAACCATAACATGACAGTTAATTGAGGCAGTTATGTATAAAGGTAGGGTAGTTAAGCATAATGTTCATTTCCAACGCTTCAAATTGATAAATTCAACAATATAATAATATTATTTTCAACACTTCTGGATTGCTCATTGTGTTAAACGTTAACCTAACTTAGAGAATTGAAGTGGAGTTTATTTTTCTCCTGCAGACAGGTTCTCATGCCGGTTCCAGTTTTCCTGTGTATTTATTTTAAATCTATCTGTTTTTGTTTGTTTCTACTGGTTTGAAACAAACATTTTAAACCCAACCAAGGGACTCTCCGCCCTGTATCGGGACAGAGGATTGCATTGTGGAGGGAGAGCAATCTCCAGTTCACTGTGCGCCCCGGCCATTCCTGTGTCTCTGATCAAAACTGATTGTGAGTGCTGAGAAATGAAAAATGAAGACGTTTTTTCAAATAAAAACAGAGGGTGTTTTTATTTTAGATGTATTTAATTTGAGGAGTGTGGCACCCAGACGGAAGTTTGATTTTAAATTCAAAGAGAGAGTTTTGGTTTAGTTTGGTTTTAGATATAAAAGCGTGCTTCTAATATAAGTCTGCTTCCAAAAAACGCCTGGAACCCTCTGCAGTTGAGGTAAATAAAGACCCCGGTCACTATTTGTGTAAATACGGAGTGTATATATATATATATATATATATATATATATATATATATATATATATATATATATATAAATAAAAGGCATGTGTGTATGCACGTGTTTCCCCCATGAGATGTAATTAAAAAAATATTGTAAGGCCTATTTTTCTTTTTATGCAACAATTTTTTTTTTAATACTTTTAAAAAACAATTTTAATACATTTTTTTTTGTTTTACTGTTTAAGCAATAGTTGTAATCTGCCAAAATTCTTGTTGTCAGTTAACGGTTTAACGGCTAATTATTAACATCCCTAATACACACACACACACACACATATATATATATATATATATACACAGACACACACACACACACACACACACACACACAAACACACACACACACACAGACACACACACACACACAGACACACATATATATATATATAGTGTCAATCAACCAATTGATTTTGTAATTTGTAAATTCTCCCTTTATGACAAAACGCACACTCTTCCTTGCTCTCTCACTTATAGCATTTAATTTTTAAACTTCTCAGGCCTCACTTTAATTTTATTTTGAAATGTGTTAAGGTTTTTTTCTCCTGGCATATTTTCCTCCATCTTCCAACCTTGTTTTCCTTTCTTACTGTCTCTGCCTTCTATATCCCCCAATTTCTCTATATGTCTCTCCCACCGTCTCTTTATTCCTCATTCCTTCCTCCGGCCGTCCTTCACCCTCCAATGAAAGATGGATGAAGAGAACACGGTAGTTAATGAATCAATTATTTGTTTTCTGTGCGTGTGTGTCGGGGGGGTATGTACTGTAGGTGCACGTGTGTGAAAGAACAAGATAAAAAGATTATTTTATATATCTGTACACGTACCACATGTCTGTGTGAGTGTTTGAATGTGAGCAATAATTTGTTTCGTCATTTAGTATCTTTGGTTGTCACATTGTCTGAGTTATAACGTGCCATTTTACACCCTGTGTGTGTGTGTGTGGGTGTGTGCGTGTGTGTGTGTGTCTGTGTGTGTGTGTGTGTGTGTGTGTGTGTGTGTGAGAGAGAGTGTGTGTAGATGTTTGTTTCTGTATGAGAGTGCATGTGTAATCATAATGTGAGTTTCCTCAAGCGTAAAAGTAGTTTTCTCTAGACTGCACACTATTTAAATGGAGACAGTGAAAAGGGTTATAAAATGATGAAAACGCTGTCAGGGCATGGTGCATTCGGCGTCACAGCAGCACGGTCCACGGTAACACTATCAAACTACAGAGATTATCTAGACTGCTGGGAGATGCACAAATCCTGCACTTATCCTTTGTGGCAGGATATTTCCACACTCACACAAACCCCCGCACACACGCAGCATGAACTGACCTATGCTTTACAATGTTAAAATGACCACACACACAGACACACACAAACACTCACGCATACAGGCACACATGCACAATGCTATTTTCTTTTCCGTTGTTTATCTCTTGACCAAGAATAATTCATATACAGATACACGCTCGCACTGTGTAGAAGATGATTAATAGGCCCTGTTCCTCTGGATAATTAACTCTAATATATATTGTAGTTCAACTATGATTAATATCTCTAGGTGTGTGTGTGTGTGTGTGTGTGTGTGTGTGTGTGTGTGTGTGTTTATGTGCATGTGTGTGTGTGTGTGCGTGTGTGTGTGCGCGCGCGTGCGTGGGCAGGTGTGGGAAAGAGAGAGAGAGCGAGTTTGTGTGGCAGTGCTTGCTTAATTATTGAAAGGCTCAAGTCCTTCCTGAGAACAGTTTCATGAATGCAGTGATTAATGCATTTCTGTATGTGTAATCTAGTGTGTTCTGAGCAAATAATACACTGTTGTGTCATTTGTTGGAACACACTGCAGTAGGTCAGGTCAATCAGATGAAGCCCAATGGCAGTCCATAGAGCATCGGTAGCCTTGCTGCGGAGGAGACAGGTTCTGGCACTGTGTTGCTGGGCGGCGGCGCACCAGGGGTAGCTAACCGGCCCAAGGGATAAGATTGGTGAACAGAAAAAAACCAAAGGTTAGATGCCCAGGCGCTGCTGGGACTAAGGAATTGAACCGAATTAATAGTGACTTGATAGGAATAATGGGCAAACCGAAGGGGACAGTTGCGAGTAGGCTGAAGAAAATGAAATGCGCAATTATATATTAACACGGTGTGGAGAGAGTTGGAATCTGACAGGGGAAGGAGAAAAAGGGAAGCCGGGTTCAGTAAAGTCGAGGCGACCGAAATAGACAAGCGTATTGGGAAGAGCTTAAGAAATTGTGGAAGCAGGTGGGGAGGAAAGAGATGGTATCAATGCGCTGCAAGCTGTGCTGAAGAGCAGGTCGGTTGTTTTGAGGAGGGCAGAGGTTCTTAGAGTAAGTGTAAGTAGAAGGGGTGAGCAAGGGGCGGCAGTCTTTAGGGACCCATTTAAATTTGCCAAGACGCTATTCAGCAAAGAGAAAAATGGTAGCTGGAATGTGGAGCGACAGCGGTTAGGGGAGCATCTTTGCAGGGTGCACGCTGATACTGAGAGGGCTTAGGGAGCTTGTACATTCATCAGATATCCCGCCAATTGGAGTGAGGGGAAGTGAAGTTGATGTTAGCCCACCTACGTGGATAGAGGTACAAGACATATTGTGAGGCGTGGTGCAAGAGCCTCTTCTGCACGTGGAGGAAATAGGGTTTCCTATCGGCCTTATAGATCATAGGGCGATACAGTAGCCCCGTATGGCAAGGTGTTTTAGAGCTGCCGTGAACTAGTCTGACACTGGAAATAAGTGCGCTAAGCTGAGGTTAGAGATGACTTGCCTAGGGACACAGCACACGGGTTGCATTTTCTCGCTGCTTTCAGAAGTGATACAGCAACCGTGAGGGAAGCAGCCCAGCGCGCCGAGCAAGCAACTGAACATAATAACACCGTAGGTCAGGTTTGGGTTTGGGTCAGATAATGCGCGGAAATCAAGATTCAACATTCATACGACCTGGGTTTTTCCTAATGCGTTGTCCTCGTATAGTGTAGATAACCCTTAATGGTCTCTTACTCTTCTCTAGTCCAATGTGGGAAGAGAGTTTTGGCCAATTTGAGGTGGAGATGTTCTTGAATTCTAACTGCAATATTGGTCATGAGTTTATGTAGTTAAATGTAGTATTAGATGGCTGTTTTCACAGTTCATGTCAACAAGATAGAATTTCTAAGGATACCTCTGTAGTATAATTGCATTCTATTCAATTTATATCTTGGAGAAATCTTTGGTCCGAAGGACAAGGCATGCAGGGATGGCAGCGGTGGTTGGGAATGACTTGGTCCTATTAACCGGAGGAGGCTGCAAGGACATTTCCACATATATTGTGTATTTATTGTGATGTTTCTGTTATAAAGTGTTTATTCAAGTCAATCAAGTGTTAAAAAATGATAAATTTTTGTTATTTGTGGTCCGATTATTAGATGAAGGAAAACATGCAATGGATCAATATTGCCAGATTTCTCGACTAGAAAAGTCCATTGCTTGACGAGTCAGTTTGACTAGAGCCCACACGTAGCGACTCCAAGCAGCAAGGAGACCGTCCCCTATTCCGTATTGCTGACAGGTACGATATACCTCCAATAAATAAAGTTTATGGTACCTCTTCCCAAGTATGAAGTAATATCTGAAGTCTATTCCTGGGCGTGATATTTATTTTCCTGCTGGAATAATTATATTTTCTTTACATAAGTGAGGTTTAATTTGTTGTGGGGGAAAATGTATTGGTTTGTAAATTGAACTCAGTAATGCACCTTAGGACCACACATCAGCAGTTTTATATATGTGGTTGACGCACACCAGGCTCGGTAATGAAATATTTTCACTGAATACATCGTTTGAATCGACCTCCACGGGAATCTATGCTCCAGTTTTACACTTTGCACCCTGAAAAATATTGCCGAGGCGTAAAACAAAACGAGGGGGTCCAGGGGCCTCGCGGTGCGACGCTTTTCGTGACAATGGCACTTCCACTTGGTGTGACCTTCCATATTGATTAAAATGGCAGCATGTATCTGAAGCGTTGCCGCGCCGCTTTCGGGCCGTTAACGTGTCACATCTGGTGTGGCCCAGGGGTAAGTACGGCGGCTCTGAGAGCTCAACGCACTGCAACTTAAGAAAACACATGCAAATAGACAGAACACGAGCAAATGAAGAAAACATCTTGTGCATGCGCAGCATTTAGAAAACACGCTGCAAATCCAGACATCCAAGTGCACACCAAAACGCTGAAGTGAGCCACACCGGATCTTGATCTGCAATACCATACAATATAACTACTGCATGTGCAATTAATAAATAGAACAAACAACTTTTATATAAATCCAATGTTTTTTTGTTTTTTTTGCCATTTAAGTACGATATTACAGAGAAAACGGCTTCTACCGGCTCTGTGACAGGGTGGTGTAATTCGCGAACGATTGGAACCTTTTGGGTGAACAGGGGGATTCACCTTCATTTGACTCAATCGTGAATGACGCCACACTATCAGGGAGCCGGCAGATGCCGTTTTCTCTGAAATATCGCACCTAAATGGCTTAAAAATAAATTGTAGATTGACATAAAAGTTGTATTTTATATTTATTAATTGCGTATATTTATATTGTATTGCATCCATAGCGGCTCACTCCATCATGGTGTGGCCACTTCCGTTCTGTGGCTTTTGCGTTTGTGTTTTCCGTCAATGCGGTGGTGCTTTCTGAATTTGCAAAGTCTTTTGGCGTGCGGCTTGTGCGACACGTTTGGATGTGCAGCGCGTGTTTCTAAATGCGGCGCATGTGTTGTCATGTTGGTGAAAATGTTTTCTTAATTTCCTTGTGTTTTGTCTACTTGCACGTGTTTTCTTAAAGTGCAATTATGTTGTGGCTTTTGCATTTGTGTTTCGTCTATTTGCATGTGTTTTCTTAAGCTGCAGTGGGCTGAGCTCTCAGGGCCACCGTAGGTAAGGCTGCGCCGTCTGAAGGGAGGCAGATGGCTCTTGGTCATATTTGGCAGCAGGAGGAATCCAGTTTCAGGGGCAAAACAAGGTCACTGCATCAATTGGGGAAGGGTAGAGAGGAGCATCATTTGTGGGTTTGTGGAGCATGGAGACCAGTTAAGTTTCTGTTTTGGAGCAAACTATGACGTGCTCCCTACTCCCTAAAGCCTCAATCGGTGTCCGACGTGTGCAGGCACATTTACACTGAGGCACATTTTATGAGAATGGCTTAGTCTCGCCCAGGGTAGCTACACTACACGGAACCAAGTGTTTTGTGGGTGTAACTGACAGCAAGCACACAGAGGCTAATTTGTGGGGATACTGGATTTTACCCATCCTAACTAGCAGCAGCGGGCAGCCACGGCATGGCAACCGGGGACCAACTCCAGACTTTGAATGAGTCTGCCGATGCCGTAGTCAGAGACGTCGGCAGGAGTGTGTGCCTAACATGCATAATTTTAGCGTTGGGGAAACTGGAGCGCCCGGACAAAACCCGTATGAACTCGGGGGAGAACATGCAAATCTTCACACATAAAGGTCATAATTAGGTTCCAACCCAAAACCTTGCTGCGAGGCAGCGGTGCTAGCCACCCATTCCGGGGTAGCCACGAGGGACATCTGTGCAGCGCTCGTGGCCGTGGTTAAGGATTAGAACTGTGCATGTAAACATCCCAGAACTCGCTGTTGAGCCTTCTGGAGGCGTAGTGGGCCTAATTCAACGAAACATCGGTTTAAGAGCATGTACAGCTGATAACCTCAGTGAAATGCTCACGCTGCACTTGCAGTGGTTGTTGCAGCTTGATATCCAACTGAGCCAATTGGAGCTGGTTTATGGAGATTTATAACGGTAATGCCTGAGGCACTCTCCTCCAGCGTAGGGACAAGAGTGTGAAGTTGTTAGGCTAGACTGTGTGGCCCACACTATGAGCACAAAGGATTTAACATCAGATCCCGTGTATGATCATATACTGTATGTTACTTCAATCTAGTATCTACCAAACCATTCTCCTAGATAGACTGCACAGTCTTTAATTGAGGGACTATTTAGTCTTGTTTGGCGACTCTGTATCCGAGTGAATATAATAGAATGTAATATCATGTGTGGTGTACACCAGGGTTCAATCCTTGGACGCCTTTTATTTCAGCTCAGCATGCGCCATTACGCCCAAAGGCCGACGCAAATACCAAAATTGCAAACCACAGTAATGATGATGACACTCAAATCTATATAATAAATAATGATAAATGGCCACCATTTCTACCAACAAAATTGGAACAAACCTGAGATAATTGTCTTTGGTACCAAAGAAAAAAAGACTACCAGTTAATGACTCCCTCCACACACACAATTTAGAAATCTTGGGAGTAATCACAGCTTCGGTTCTAAATGTTAACAGCCACATTGAGTCAATAACAAAATCAGCTTATTATCATCCAAAAAAATGTGCAATAGTGGGTGGATTAGTGATGAAAAAAGAAGCAGGGAAAAGTATCCACGCCTTTATTTCCAGCGGGCCGATACTAAAATGTTTTTTGTTGTTTTTTTTTCTGTCAGGTCACCAAACAAACGGCACCGAGACCACCGCAGCTCATTCGGAAAGCCGCCGCTCGAATTCTAACAAAGACCTAGAAAGCTGTACCGTTTACACCGATTCTCAAGTCGGCACCGGCTTCCAGTGTGTAGCAGAATTGATTTTGAGATGCTGCTCATTTACAAATCCCTCAATGGCTTGGGACCAGTGGGGGTAGAGTTGTGCCACGCTGAAGTGCGCGGGCCTAGTTGAAATTGCAGTTAACCTTTGAGCAACGTCTTTTTCTTTTATCAGTTTTCAAGCCGTTTATTTCTATGCTTTTATTCTCCTTTGATTCATAGGATACCCTTCATGCTTCACGAAAAGCACCGTGAATTGCTCTTGTGTATGCAATGTGCTATACAGTTTGAATAAAAAAAAATTAAAATGGCGCATGTGCAAATGAACAAAACATGCAACGAGAAATATTTTGCTTGGTTCATCGTGGTGATGCCGCAGGGACCAGGGAAGAATGGGGAAACATCGTATCAGACCTGAATGGAAATAAAAGTCGCACAATACACATGATGTGTCTTTTTTTTTTAATTGTCACTGAATTGAAAACATTGAAGACCTGTAGAGCTTGATGATAATATTGTGAAAGGAGGAGAAGAAGGCAGAGCGGGATATGTTAGACCTGACAGCGAGACACAACCGCAGGCTGCCCCTTCTCGTGTTATTTTGCGCTTATTATTTTTTCCTAAAAAAGGGCATTTAAAAATAAGCAGGGAATTGTAAGCCACGTGTTTTCATCCCTGGCACGTGGTGGGGCATCTGTTTGCATGCCTTGCACATCTTCATGAGAGGTGAGGCCGGATACGAGGAGCAGGGAAGGGATGAAGTGGAGAGGAAACAAGACGAGGACGGAGGAGAGCTGAACAACAGCTCTGGACAAGCACAAGTGAAGACAGTTGGAGAGGAGGGGTGGAGGGAGGAGGAGAGGAAGAGGAGGGGAAAAGAGAGGAGAGGAGGGCAGGGGAGAGGAAAAGAGAGGGGAGGAGGGCAGAGGAGAAGAGAGGAGAGGAGAGGAGAGGAGAAGAGAGGAGAGGAGAGGAGAGGAAAGGAGAGGAAGGCAGAGGAGAGGAAAAGAGAGGGGAGGAGAAGAGAGGAGAGGAGAGGAGAGGAGAGGAGAGGAGAGGAGAGGAGAGGAGAGGAAGGCAGAGGAGAGGAAAGGAGAAGAGAGGAAAGGAGAGGAGGGGAGAGGAGAGGAGAGGAAAGGAGAGGAGGGGAGAGGAGAGGAGAGGAGAGGAGAGGAGAGGAGAGGAGAGGAGAGGAGAGGAAAGGAGAGGAAGGCAGAGGAGAGGAAAGGAGAGGAGAGGAAAGGAGAGGAGGGCAGAGGAGAGGGAAGGAGAGGAGAGGAAAGGAGAGGAGGGCAGAGGAGAGGGAAGGAGAGGAGAGGAAAGGAGAGGAGGGCAGAGGAGAGGAAAGTGATTTCACAAAGTATGTGCAACAGATCAAAGTAGCAGAAAGGTGTTTGAAGTGTCGTGTAAGAAGTCCCACAGTGTGTGTGTGTGTGTGTGTGTGTGTATGTGTGTGTGTGTGTGTGTGTGTGTGTGTGTGTGTGTGTGTGTGTGTGTTTTAGTAAGACACGCGAGTGTATTTTGGTATATTTTATCATGCTTGTTGTTTTGGCCTTCAATATTTAATAGTGCCTACTCACAACTGTCTGTCTACAGTATATCTACCTGTCTGTCTGTCTATCTGTCTGTCTGTCTGTCCATCTATCTGTCTATCAGTCTATCTATCTATCTATCTATCTATCTATCTATCTGTCTGTCTGTCTGTCTGTCTGTCTGTCTGTCTGTCTGTCTGTCCATCCATCCATCCATCAATCCATCTATATCTATGTCTGTCTGTCTGTCTGTCAGTCTATCTTTCTCTCTATAAATCTGTCTGTCTGTCTGTCTGTCTATCAAGGCAGACTGCGAACAAAGTGAGACAGCTTCACTGCTGGGGAATCTGTGGTGTTTAATGCTCTAATATGTCAATGAGGACGTACGAAGCAAGAGCCACCGTCTTGACGGCGTAACGCAGTGATTCTGAACCTTTTTCGTATCAAAGACGTTCAATGTGAAGCCCATCAGGCTACGGATCCCATTTTACAGAAGAAGATTAGAAGATTTTGTCTCTGGGGCCTCCTTGGATTGAGGCCCCAGATTGATTCGTTTTGGATTTAGTCCAAACTCCCGTGAATACCTGTCCATACGACAGTGAGGGAGACAACAGTGAAATTATGATTCGAAACATGATTTATTTTCTCTCCTTGTAAATGAATGAACGGTTTAAAGTTGAACCTATAATCGTTTTGCTGTGGACCCCCCGGAACCTCCTGAAGGCCCCCCGGGGTTGGTCCTGGACCCCGCGCTGAGAACCGCCGGCTTAAGGAGAGCGTGCTAAGAGGAAGCTCCCGAGAGAGACAGGACAACAGGGAGAGGGAAAGACAAAGAGGGCGCCTGGATGAGCTGGAAGCGGAGACAGGAGGAGGTGGAGGATCAAAAGTGTCCTCCCCCATGCGGCCGCCTCGTCCTGTTTCAACGCTTCACCTCCTCTTCTATCGCTCTCTACGGTTGTTCCACCGTCCCCCGTCGTTCTTGGCCACCACCCTTTCCCTAATTCCCTCCGTGTTTTGCTTGCCCCTGTAGTTTACCTGCCCGCCGCTCATCTCCACGGAAACGACGGCTCAGCGTCAGTGTCAGAGTTTCCTCACTTTGTGGAAGTCTCAGTGTGTGTGACACCAAGTGCACCTCAGGGAGAGTGAGTGAGTGTGTGTGTGTGTGTGTGTGTGTCTGTGTGTGTGTCTGTGTGTGTGTGTCGAACGCGTGTGCGTGCGCATGTGCGTGCGTTCTATTTATAGGTACATATCAAACCGAGTGCATCTTGGGAAAAAGGTGCAACTTCAATGAAGCGGGCATGATTCTGAGAGTCACTTATTTTTCTCTCCGTGCTCCATCACATCCCGGGTCGGTTTCCTCAGGTTTTTCATTTTTTATTTTATTTTTATTTCCGTCACCCCTCCTCCTCTCTTTTCCGGCTCTATTATCTGACCATCGCTTCCTCTCTTATCCCCCTTTCCCGTCCTCTTCTTTGCTTTCCCCAAAGCTCCCTTCATCCTCCCTTGGACATATTGTTGTTGTGCAGTACATCTAACACCTTTTGAATTTTTGAATTCATTTTAAAAAGAGTTCAACACAATGATAATTCCCTAATTCAATTTGTATAGTAATATACTCATACGTCTATACTCTATATTTTATAATTTTCTAATAATATCGTAATAGACTGCTGATATATAATACTTAGTCTATAATTCTATAATAACATACAATATATATTTATTTATATACAGCAATATATGTTTTTCATCTTTTTTTAGTGTGTGTGTGCGTGTGTGTGTGTGTGTGTCTGTGTGTGTGTGTGTGTGTGTGTGTGTGTGTGTGTGTGTGTGTTTTAGTAAAACACGCGAGTGTATTTTGCTATATTTTATCATGCTTGTTGTTTTGGCCCTCAATGTGTAATAGTGCCTACTCACAACTGTCTGTCTACAGTATATCTACCTATGTGTCTGTCTGTCTGTCTGTCCATCTATCTGTCTATCAGTCCGTCTATCTATCTATCTGTCTATCTATCTATCTATCTATCTATCTATCTATCTATCTATCTATCTATCTGTCTGTCTGTCTATCTATCTATCTATCTATCTATCTATCTATCTATCTATCTATCTATCTATCTGTCTGTCTGTCTGTCTGTCTGTCCATCTATCTGTCTATCAGTCCGTCTATCTATCTATCTGTCTATCTATCTATCTATCTATCTATCTATCTATCTATCTATCTATCTATCTATCTATCTGTCTGTCTGTCTGTCTGTCTGTCTGTCTGTCCATCTATCTGTCTATCAGTCCGTCTATCTATCTATCTGTCTGTCTGTCTGTCTGTCTGTCTGTCTGTCTGTCTGTCTGTCTGCCTGCCTGTCTGTCTGTCTATATACAGTACCTATAGAACTAGGCACATGTCTCTATTTTAACCTCAAGTTTAAGGAGTGAACGTTAAACGACTTGAAACGTCGTGTCATTTATTTCTCTTTGGTATTCTGGGGCTGCTCTCCCTCGCTCCACTCCTCCCTCGGTCAAAAGGAGTGCTTGGTATTCTAGGGATTGTCTGTTCTCTCCTCTCCAGTCCACTCTTCCTTCTTCTTTTTCTTCTTCCCCCTCACTCCATTCCCCCCACCGCCACCCTTCACAGCTCTTTTTCCACTCTTTCCTGCTCTTCATCACACGTTGCCTCCACCCCTTTTTCTCCTTATTCCTCCTCAGCCGACTGGTCTGTTCTCTCTGATTTCCTCCTCTCTCTTTGGACTTCTCCGTCCCTCTCGTCTCACCTTGTCTGCTTTCCATCCCTCCATCGTTGTGCTAAGTGAAACACCCTCCTCCCTTCCTAGCCTGCTCCCCTCCTCCCCTCATCCCTTCCTCCCCTCCGTTAAGAACCCCTTCTCTCCTCTACTGTCCTCTGGCTGTTGCTGTCCATAACTAATGTAAATGACACACACGCGCGCGCACACACACACACACACACACACACACACACACTTAGATGAGCAAACACACACACACACACACACACACTCACACAAACACACAACACACACACACACACACACACACACACACACACACACACACACACACACACACACACACTTGTTCCTTAAGTAATGCATTGTTTCCTTCAGCTTGGGAATTGACTTGACAGTGAATTTGGGAAGCACATTTTGTCTGAAAAGTACAAATGCACAAAGAATTATAAATAAATAAACAAAGAAATCACCATTTTCTTTGGCGCGTTAGCGTGCGTGAAATTTCCATTTACTAAACATATCAGAAGCAGACTCACAGTAGAAAACAGCTGTACAGCAAGGCTGCTCGAATTTGCTAAGTATTATTGCACCGATGACGGCTTATCGCAATCAACACGGAGCCCATTCTGAAAGCGGCAAAATGGCTTCTTTGGCAATGCAATTATCACTATAAGCACATACTATCATCATCACTATAATGTTATTGCCCCTTTTATCATAAAATCAATTGATATAGAGACTCGCCTAGCACCCTAAATACAATAAAAACGAACGAGTACTTAGGAAAAACACGTCAAACGAAAGTAATGTCATTTGTTTTCAGTTGTGTTTGGCAGTTATAGTCCAGCAGAGCCAAGGATCAGTTCCAAACATATCAACCAATATATAGATATATAAGAGCTGCAGGTATTCCTTTAAAATCAAATTCAAATTTGTATGCTTTATTATTTTGAATATTCTAATATATTCACATTTTTAATGGTCAAATTTAGAACTGGGGGGGGGGGGGGCGCGGTACGCACGGTTCCGCATCTCCGATCAGAGCGATCATTTCTCCAAACAAGCAAATAAAAACTCTTGATGTATTTAATTGACTCCGTTTCCTGCTGCTGCAGAGCTGCGGAGCAGATCGCAGAGCGCTCCTGAAACAATTCCCACCCTCACGGCCCGGTGGCAAATGCCCCGCAGCCCGGCACTGTCCGCGAACCGGTGGTTGGGAACCTCTGCACTAGAGGACATTCCGTTGGTGATGGTCTGGTTTAATTCCCACTTTCATCGCCACATGTGTGGAATAACTGGACGTTCTGGTTACAGGAGAGGAGAGGGAGACACGCCGGTGCGTCGTGCCTCTCCACCGACCTGAACTGAATATTTCTCTCTACTGTGCGTTCACTGTGAAAAACAAACCGGATGAACTTATCTATTGATAGTCATCACATGTGAATTGATTTGATAATGTTAGCCAAAACATTTATAGTCAATTATTTATTCATAAAAAAAAAATACACAATCGAATGGCAATTTCAGTGTTCTAACAGTTTATTTAATATTCAAATTCTATTCAAATTTAGAATGTTCCATACATAATATTAAGTGTTGCGTGATTCATTGTTGCGTTTTGTGTGTAAAGTGAATCTGTGAGAGTATGAAGGTTTGTTGTCGGTAAGTTAAGGGAAGTTTCATTGAGGAGGATTTAAATGGATATTGAATACAACACAGAAAATGAATCGCAAGCACCTCATGGCGATTATGCACTTTTTAGTATTTTTAGAGCCTCTAGAGCTTATTGTGCGTAATCACCGGGTGTCATAACATTTCACTGCATATATGTGTTGATTGTATGTATGTGACAAATAATCTATTGAACTTGAAGTTGAACTTGAACCCACGCACGCAGGCACGCACGCACGCACGCACGCACGCACGCACGCACGCACGCACGCACGCACACACACACACACATACACATACACATACATACATACATACATACATACATACACAACCCGTGCTGGTTTGCTGGTGTTTCGAGCGTTTCTTTCCTTTGATGGTTGTTGTTCATCCTCAGGATCTCAGATGATGAGTCAATGACGCGATGCAGGGAAAGGAAGAGGAGGAGGAGGGGGTGTGGGAGCGACGCAGAAAGTCCAGTGGAATGATCGTGAACGGTTTCATTATCAAACCCGCTCTCCGGACTGGACATCGCCAGACGTTCCATGGGTCCACTCCCGAAATTCGGAAATACTGCTTTTAAACGTTGTGCTCCGGACTCGTGGAATAACCCACAATGCACCTCGAACTTTGATTCCCCGACGCCATTGAGATGTGGAAGAAAGATGCTTGTTTCAGAATGTAATTGTTTTAACTTGGAATTGTTTTAACCGATGTTAATGTTTGTGTTATTGCGTGTGTGTGTGTGTGTGTGTGTGTGTGTGTGTGTGTTATTGTCTTCTTGACTTATTTTCTTTTTTTTCCTTTCGTCATTTGTGTTTTTTTCCGCCTTATTTTCTCCGTGTCGTCTCTGAACTAAAATGTTTTGGTTTTTTTGTGAATTATAGCAGAGTCAGAAGAGTGGGATGTTAATTGTTTCATTCTTACGGCTGAAAGGACCACCACATTATGTAATGGGTTATTACAAGACACAGCAGACTTGTGAAATCAATCACCAATTCAAGATGTTTGTTAGGAGATGCAGGTATTATTATATATCATATTATAATTGAGGTGACATTTATTATATTTTTGGTAGTTAACACAAAATGCACCGAGTGATTACGTCATGCTTTGCAACAAGCTGAAATCCCAATCTTCAGCCAGTTGGATTCCGTGACCAGTCGTGTGTACCGTGGACCAATTCCCCTTTCTGCTCGTGTCCTTTGATTTCCCACTGGGTTTTCTTTTTTTTAGGGAGTTTTGCCTCCTCCCAATCTGAGGGTCGGGGTTTTTTTTTTTAGGAAGGTCCTCTAAATAAAGCTCTGCAAAGCTTTTTGAGGCCCCAGCCCATAAAGAAGTGTTCAACGAAACTCGGCTTGACGAGGTGATCCATTTCATTGGACATTCCTGCCGGACGACAAGCGAGGGATTCCGTCTTCCTGTGGAGCTTACAAATAATACGGGATATATGCCTCTGTAGTGGCTAAATTAAATGTGTACATATCCCATTATTAGCCTGGTTAGAGGGTTAACAGGGCTGGAGTGGCACAGGGCAGAGCAGAGAGCGGCGGCGGGAGAAGTGGAGTGATTGCACGGAGCAATCCACTAAGATTGACTTCACTACAGTGGGACGTTTCCGTGTGTACGTGCGCGCGTGCGCGTGTGGGTGTGTGTGTGTGTGTGTGTGTGAGAGAGAGAGAGGGAGAGACAGAAAAAGAGAGAGAGAGAGAGAGAGAGAGAGAGAGAGAGAGAGAGAGAGAGAGAGAGAAAGACTGTGTACTGGCTTCAGCAACAGAGAGGATCTCATCATGCTTTGATGAAGGTGGTTGCACCCCCATTACGCTGAGAAATACGTACACCGACACACACACCGACACACACACACACACACACACACACACACACACACACACACACACACCGACACAAACACACACACACACACACACTAAACCAAACACAGATAAACACACACAGTGGGAGAGTTGACATTGGTGTTGGGATCGATAGAGCTGAGCGCTGCGGCTCTAGTAGCTCCAGTGTAGTGAGTGTATGTGAAGAGTTTCTCCAGGTGCTGGAGTCAATATGTTCTTAATGGCGGCGGCGGCAGCCTCCCAGACTCCCACCTCCACGGCTCTTTCACCTTGATCTCCGCCTTCTCCCTGCTTCTCTCCTTTATCCTTCTCCGCTTCCATCCTCCTTGCCGCTCCCCTTTTTTTTATTTTTTTATTTCCCTCCGACAGCATCCTCCTCAGCCACCCACGTAGCAACAACGCTTTTAAAATGTAAACGCACCCTGAATGAGTGTTCAAGATTCATTGTGTGAAGTTCTTATTATACATACACACAATAA
Source organism: Zeus faber (assembly GCF_960531495.2). Taxonomy (NCBI): domain Eukaryota; kingdom Metazoa; phylum Chordata; class Actinopteri; order Zeiformes; family Zeidae; genus Zeus; species Zeus faber. Next base: position 16,261,257 of record NC_137190.1, on the reverse strand, counting down.
ATAGGCAGATAATTATGCAAATTTGCTGAACTCCTACATCTGTCATTGAGAAATGTATTAAGATGTATGTATTCTTTTTTTTGTTGATTCTTACTGTATGTTTACTTAATATTGGCATTTTTTTCTTATTTCTTCTTATTTCTTTATTTTTGTATTATATGTTATATATTATAACTTACTATTCTTCTGGGTTAAAAGCAGAGAATACGTTTCACCGGCCACCATTTGAAGCAGGGGTGTGTGTTGGTCGGCGTCGCCGCATGGGTGCGTGTGTTGTGGTGTGTGTGTGTGTGTGCCGTGGGATGAATAGAGAGAATATTCTTTTACGTCTATATTGTGAAGTTTTTTATATCCCCCCCGCCAAGACTTTACAACATGAGCTGCGACGTATACAGCATGTACGGCCTTGAAAACCAATGCATTTTGTGAAAAGCGCGGCTTCACTTCTCCAATCTATTCATTAGAGCCCGACCGACGCCAGATTTTTGGGCCTGATTTTGGAGAGTGCTAGCCCACCGATTAACTGATGTTTCGACCAGTATTTTGACAAAAAAACTGCAAAATTTTCAAA
>NC_137190.1:16250686-16255686 GCF_960531495.2 Zeus faber | reverse complement strand
CGCAGCCACGTGAACAGTGACGGCGACTTCTGGGAACTCCAGTGCCAATGAGAGCGGGCTCAAGAAGAACATCACTCACGACGATCGCCGCAGCCCCTACGGACGGCTCCGTGCAACCACATGGAACCGCGGTTAAGTGTGTCGATTCTTTCTTTTTATTTTTGTTTGTTTTTGTGTGTTGCACTGCAGCCCTGACGGCAAACGCAACGACGAGTAAAAGTGTTTACTCCCACCCGGCCGTAGCCCCGGATGACGATTGCGACAGCCGCCCCCAGCATGAAGCCATTCGCACCGCCTAGTATAAATTCTACTTTTGCGAGAAGGGCGTCAGTTCAACGGGACCGAGCTTTGTCTCCGTTCCACGCCGACACACTCTCGGTGTCCTGGGCGGAGCGTTGGGGATGTCACTATAGCGCGCCACAAAAGAAAAAAAACAGCTTTTACTGCAGTTTTACTTAAGCTTCTATGAGGAAAATTAACCGTCGCGTTACGGCACATTTCCTCTTGGAGCAACTTAATGACACGGCATAGTCACGGAAACAAACTTGCTTTCGTAAGGTTGTCGGGTAGTTATCGTTGTTAAAAAAAAAATAAAATAAAAAGATCTCAGACTTCAAGCCTTCACTTCCTTTATTCGTTTTTTTTTTTTTGTTTTTTTTTGTAAAGCATTTTCTGGCCCCGACAGTCTCGCGTAATCTTCAAAGGGCCTTTGTTATTCTCTTCTAAATTATCCTCTGATAACTGAGGTAACAGACCAGCCGAAGGTTTGTTTTAAAGGAGCCCCGCACCTGGATCTCTTCGGGCCAAAACAACCTTGAGTCGCGAGCCACACATTCCGAGGTGGAAGCCGAGGCTTTGTCACCATGTGTGTCAAGCTGCTTAAGCATTAAGAAGTGGAAAGCGGTAAATTGTGATCTCTCAATGAGCACGGTAAACAAGATAATCAAGGTGTCATCGGTTGTTTACCACGGATTCCTTCGAATGAATCGAATGGACGGATTGGAGGATTTTGAAAAAAAACAACAAAAAAAAAAAAAACGGGAGGGGAAATACAAAATTTCCAAATCCGGGCGAGCAAAGGATCCTTTTTATCGCCCGGCGTATCGCAGTGATTATCCAGTGTACGGGAGAAAAGGAATATTACTGTTTTTGTACCGTGTGGCAGTCTGGCTGCCATGCTTAATCCATTATGCCTCACAGGAGATGGAACAGATTAATAGATTCTCATCTCTTCCATATTCATAGATTGCTGTTCAACCAAATGCCCCAATGTCTGCATTGTGTGTTTTTCCTCTTGTCTGTTAATACGACTCCAATCGTCTCAGTGGCAAACTAATTATTGTAATTCTCGCTGGCAGAGAGAGGGACGGCTCGGAGTGGGAGCCGGTTGTTCTCCGCAGGTTCCCGAATGAACGGCTGAGAAACACTCGATATGAGGGGAAGAAAAAAAAAAGAAGAAGAATCCAATCCTGCTCAGTGTTGATGGATGAACGCCAGGGCGCTCAAAGTGCTGAATCAGGAGGAAACAAAAAGCCGAAGCCGCGTTTGAGGACGGACACGTTAATAGACCAACGAGCACACAACGCGCTCCTTCATTCATTCATTTATTTATTTATGTCCAACGCTAACACACATAAACAAAGCCGCATGAAATATGGAGATGTTCGTCAGGAAGACCTGTCATTTACACGTGCACGCATGCACGCACACACACACACACACACACACACACACACACACACACACACACACACATGCATGCACACACCCACGCACGCACAAGCGCACAACACACCCCTGGCGACAAACACACTTAAAGGTCTCTGAAGATAGGATGGAGAACAATGAAAGAAAGAAACACAAAGCACTTCCTGAGAGGAGAAGGATTAATGGCTGTCAGGTTTGGCTTTCAACACACAAACAAGCGCACAGCAAAACAGGAAAAGAGACAAAGAGAAAGAGTGAGATAAAAGAAAACACACACACACACACACACGCACGCAGGCACGCACGCACGCACGCACGCACGCACGCACGCACGCACGCACGCACACACACACAGTTCATGATTCATCGATGCCTAATGGAGCACTGTGTGCATTTAGGTTCACAGAGCGTTAGACTGACCTTTAAAGATGCCAAACACATGCTGCATTATGCAATATGTAAATAAGAATCATCGCTGCTACCACCAAAAACACATATCCAAAAATACTATCTACTATAAAACATCCTGACAGAACGATATCAACACACAAATCACAAATAAAGCAACTCAATTAGAGACTTTCCAACTCAAACAGAGGATGATTCATTTCACTCATTTCATACATTTGCCAGAAAAGTATTAAGTTCAAAGTATTTAAAGTATTTTCTGTACTTTCTTTCTGAATGCATGTTCCATAGCGTAAGTAAGAAAGAGTTTATAGAATAAAAAATAAAAAATATAATAATAATAATAATAATAATAATAATAATAATAATAATAATAATAATAATCATAATAATTATCATCATCATCATCATCGTCATCATCATCATCATCATCATCATCAGCAGCAGCAGCAGCAGCAGCAGAATAATAATAAAAATAATAATACTAATCATAATAATAATAATAATAATTATTATTATTATTATCATTATTATTATCATTATAATTATTATTATTATTATTATTATTATTATTATTATTATTATTATTATAACAATATCCTACTTTAGTAAGGAGGTGACCTGTCGACAACCACTCTTCACATTACTTTAACTAAGTCTCTTAAACTGGTAGACAAGGAAAAAAAAATGTTCTCACAGAATACAATCACACACATGAATTGCAACCACGACCTCGAACCCCATTCATTAATTCACTCCCTCCATACATCCTTACACCGGCTTTTCAATACCACCCACACACACATGCAATATACACACAAACGCATTTTCACAACTCATATTAACATTCATACACACACGTACAGTGACAATCCCAGACGTATTCTATTCACACCGCTTCTATTCTCTCTCTCTCTCCCTCCGACCCAGTCATGCTTAAACACACACGCAACATTAATAATGAAAGGTGTTTGAGAAATCAAACCGCACACAGACGTACACACTGTTTTGTTGTTTTGTTTTGTTTTGTTTTGTTTTGCTACCAACCCCCCATGCCGTTAATTGTGTTGTTATCTTCTTAAATCCCCTTTTGTGACTTTTTGGCGGATTATCCAGCTTTCAAGGTTGCAATAATGCAATATTATGAATTAAAAGGAAGGAAAGTGTTCACACTGAACTAAAACCAAGACCCACACAGACGCACACGCACACGCACACACACACACACACACACACACACACACACACACACACACACACACACACACACACACACAGGCGCGCGCGTGGCCTTACCTTCATATACGGCTTTAAAGCCCTGTGCACTGACAGCGAAGTCGGTGGTGAACCACAGAGCCAGGATCGATCCGCTGCTGACCAGCGGAGAGGGCAGCATGAAGCCCGACAACCTGCAAAGAAAACAAATCATAAAGACACGTTACATATTTCAAGAGAAGTCGGCTGGAAACCCGGAACTATCACAACAACTCGAAAAAATCTGAAGGAGGTTCTGAGTTCAGACCCCTGACCCGGGACTGAACACGACAACAAACGCCTCCACCTTTTTACTCCCATGCTCCGTCACACAGAGTTGTTGCACCGTCCGTTTGAATCCGGAAGCAGGGGATCCGAGCGGATCGGACGCGCTACGACGCCAGCTTCCAGGAGGGAAGAAGAAAAAAATGGGAAGAAATGTGGAGTGAAGCCACGGAGCTGCAGTAGATTCATTATTGATGATAACCCTTAACCCTCAAAGCTTAGAAGAGACAAAATAGATTTACTGTCTCACGTTCACGCCCAATTAAGCCTGAAAGAGTCGTAAAATATCCAGTAAAATTAGTAAAGGAGAGCATCTTTGTCATCTCCGGGTCTGACACAGCAGAGTGCAGTCAGTCCTCATTTGGAAGATCAAGGTTGTGTTGGAATGTCCGCTGCACTTCAGAGAACTGGGAGAGGGCATTGTTATTTTTACTGGATGGATGGATATATATATATATATATATATATATATATATATATATATATATATATATATATATATATATATATAGATAGATAGATAGATAGATAGATAGATAGATAGAGAACATAAACATCAACTAGAAGATACGTTTGGCATTGTGCAATAAAACCTAAAAATGAACAAACCCCCAAAAAAGGGATGTTTTATCCAAAACAGGGCCCTATTAAAACATTGTTTCGCACTGCCGCACAGAACACATTTCCCCACTAACAACTTATGTTTTCACCTTTCCAGGCGGCAGGACGCTCCAGCAACACGAATGCCCGTCGGCCTGCTCTTAAGTGCACTTATATCCCCTAAAACAGGCGGCTCACAACGTGCCAAAAATGGACAAAGTGCAGTTAAATTTCACAGAGGACACAGAAGACCTTCACTGTGACTCCTGAATGGAGACTATTGTGACGTAGAATCCCACGTTGGATCACGTCTGACGCTCGCTGTGGGTTTGCTGCTGTTTCCAACCAGGACATCCATCGTACATCCATCATACATCCATATTACATCCATCGTACATCCATCATACATCCATCATACATCCGTCTTGCATCCATCGTACATCCATCATACATCCATCTTATGTCCATTATACATTCATCGTACATCCATCTTACATCCATCGTACATCCATTGTACATCCATCTTACGTCCATTATACATTCATCGTACATCCATCCTACATCCATCGTACATCCATTGTACATCCATCGAGCATCCATCGAGCATCCATCGTACATCCATCATGTTTTTTAAAGGCAGCTCAACAGTGCTACGCTGTGAAATGATGTATTAATGCAATCTGCTACGTATTCACACCTGTATGCAGTTACACCGACAATTACACCTTAAATAAGAGCAATTCAGA
>NC_137190.1:16215686-16245686 GCF_960531495.2 Zeus faber | reverse complement strand
ACAAATGCAACAATATCGTAGTATATCGTAGTCGATATTTAAAAGATATATTCAATAGAGCTAAACATACGTCCCGTGTGGTCGGTGGTTCCTGCTCCTGGAAACCCACTTCTCGGAGCCTAGATACGTACGGTACACAAACAGCAGCTTAAGCACCGTCTCATCCGACTGAAGACTCCTCGGGTAGATTCGGAGGAAGGAGCGGCCCTCTGACGAGACGCTGCAGAGCCTTGCTCTTACTGCGGTTAACCCTCCGGTTAACCTCATTCCTCCTCCAGTTAATTCTTACTCTAAACACCGCTCCGGTTAAGTTAATTCCAATACAACTGAAGGCAGCGTCTTTCACCGCATACATGCCAAATCCCGCGCTTAACCCGAACCGCATTCCGTTCAAACAATCCATCTCGTCTTCACTGCAAGCTAATCAGGGTTCATGGAGGAGAAGACTCTAAAATACTAAAAAGGTGATTATACAAAAAGCGTCTCGCCTCCCGCCCGCTCAGTGAATGTCGTACTGTGAGAGAGACGGCCACGGCGTAGACCGGGGCAAGGGCGGAAACGCACAACAGAGCAACAGGTATAACACAGGTAAAAAGGAAGCGCTCGGCACCCAGAAATGGTACTTTATGTCCGGGGCGATAACTTGGTCTGGTGTCGGAAAACATCACTTTGACGTCTTCCGTGGAAAGCGGTATGGCGCACCGCAAAACTGTCCGAGATAAGTCGTTTTTCTCCCGAGATGTCTGATAAATCTAATCTGATTGACAGGTCGTCGGCACGGGGAACATGGATGACTGCATAGGCCTTCGCTTCTTCTAAATCTGCCCCCGCCCCTGCCCCCGCCCGCCATCTTATCTTGCTCCCACTGAGCCCCCCTGTGGCTCATTGGGTCCCGACATCCAATAAATAGAATAGGATCACAACTAAGCTCTCCAAAGGTGGAAGGAAAAAAAGAGGCATATTAACAACAAGTCGTAATGCATGAAAAACACGCGATGTCACCTTTTACCAAAACACCACTTGCAATATCGCTGCAAAACAAACAATATTATCAAAAACACCGCCTTATTATCCCTTGCACAATAATACCGCTATTTTCTAAATATCAACCACGGTATGCAGAAATTTAGAAGATTTTAAATGGCAAATATGAATAATGAGTCCTCTGAATGAATAATTGTGCATCTTTTAAATATTCCCAGGCGTCCTGCAAGTTGACCACAGGCTGTGAAACAATGATCCAAGTTTGCAAGACCATCATTGCTGAACTTCGTCTTTAAAAGGTCCCACATCATCTCACATGACTTTAACACATCATCAAGAAAACTCTTCATCGTTTCCCATCATTATGCCGGCATTTTCCTCCCTTTCTACCTGCCTTCCTGTCTGCTCTTTCTGAGTGCGTGTTGCATATTTTCTGAAGGTCCTGACTTCATTGTCTATCTGACTGAGAGCGACGGAGCTGTCGCATCGCACGCACACTGAGCCAGATGCCACTCAAGTGAATTTTATGCAAATATTGGATCACAGATTATCCATTGTGAGGCAGGTTTAGCAATACTGTTGGGTTTTATGGATGGGATACAGAAAAACAGATGAGAAAAAGTAGAAAACATGAAAACAGACACAGTGTTGCCAACTTGGCAACTTTGTGACAAGATTTCGGGCTTTAATATTTAAAAAAAAAGCTAAGAGCGACAATGCGGTCCACTTTTGGGGTATCTGTGAAAATGTTTAGTGTTCAGATTTGCAATATGTTTGCAGACTATTGACGTTCCCATGCCTGCGGGGGCAGCAAAACAAGACAAAGTAGGCTACAGACTAGCAGCACAAGTTCCAATGCGACTGGCGACAGCACAGTCAGCACAGTTGGTACGCTACTCAACGGAAAGTGAGGGCGAGGTTATTGACAGGTCCTCTATCTTCTCCCATTCTATGCAAATGAACACATAACATCATCCGGCAACTTCAAGCGAGTTAAAGGGCAGCCGGCAACAGAAAGGAACAGACGACGGGGTGCTAAAAGGGCTGATGATCGCAAAAGAGTAAAACAGTTGTCAAATGTTGCCAGATTTTGTAATGTCTTCGATTAGTGTTGAACTGTAAGCCCTGTTAGACGTAAAGTGCTGTATTATTATCACTAGATGGGATTAGATTGATACACGTGCACACTTGTATGCGTATGCTTGTATGCTTAACACCTGCACGCACACCTTACACATACTACAGTGATCGGTCCCTTACCCCCCACACACTTGGCCCCTTAAAAAACAAGGAAGACTACTGTTTACATTGTCTACCACTAGTCCCTTTAATATATCAACTATTGCATTGCATACCTATTTTGTCATACCTCTTAGTAGTACACTGCAGTGTTTGTCTTACAACAAATATGTCTATCTTACCCTTCAGTACTGTATGACACAGTATTGTTGTGACCCACGACTAGATGTCTACTATCATGTGGAACCCCCTTTGGAGTCCGGGGGTGTTGAGGGTTGTGGGTCAGCGGTTGGTGGAAAGCTGAGACCCTAAGGAGTAATATGCAACTTGACACTTTACAGTATGTTACTCTTTTCTATTAATTCAAAGGTAATAAACATTGTATTTTTAATTGCACCTGATACAATCATCAATATTCTCAGTGTAAATGGGCTTTGAGCATTTTACTCGTGCTTAATGACGACCATTCCCATGCTCAATTTTGTATGATTAGTTGCTGTACCAAGTTGTGGGTTGATACCATTAATTAAACAGCTTTGGTACACTTTCTAGCCATTATTCACCACCCCAGAATGGGGAAAAGGGACCAATAATCCCCCCCCAAAAGATCGCCTGAAAACCTCATGACCTTGAAAAACACTTTAGAAAATTGGATGCTGTGATGCAGCGTCAATAACTTAAACTGAAAATTGGAGATTTGTGCGATTCTTACGACTGGATGACGAGCACTATTTTCTGAAAATGTCTCAGAAAGACCCACTTATGTACATTTTATGAATGGTCTAGGCGTCTAGATTCTGGTTTTGACCATGCTGTGATTATCCCAGTGGTCACAACAGGTCATTTTATACGGTAAGGTAAGTTTTTAAAAATGCTGCTATGAGGCCATATTTCATCACACATTAATGCAACTGCGGCCCATTGGAGTCTCAGCTTTGTAGCCGTACCCACTCTCTATTCCATGACTGTTCGGGTCCCACAGTGTGCAGAAATAGGGAAAAGAAAAAAAGGAGAAAATTACAAACTATTTTCACCGTCTGCAGAACAATGTGTGTTCAGGACCCTGAAGTTAACATGCCCTATGTAGCTGACATGTCAGGCACAGCTGTAAAGGTGAGACTCAAGGGATCCGTTTGAAATTAGTCATGCCAATTTACTTTTCTCAAAAAAGATTGCTGACTTTGGAGCTTTATCACGGCCGCTTCTTAGTGAGCTAGCACGACATGGCTTACAGCTACGGATTCATCTGGAACTCCAGTTTCTGGTAATACTTTGTTTAAACTCAGATTAAAAACTGAGCTTGCGAGAGCTGGCCAAACGCGGACTGTGCTGTGTAAAAAACAGTTTATCTGGTCAGGATCATACCTAGAATCTAACCAGTGTTTGTAGTGGTCGCTGGCGTTTCAGTCAGGGCGCCAGTCATAGTCCTGGTCTGACAAATTATAAATAAAGCCAGCAAAAACTTATAAAGGACTTGATATAGATACCAGCTCGTTAACTAGCAGTACATCCAAGATAGTCAGACATGAATAAGCAGGAAACACACAACACAGCCGCCCAACAAACAACAGACAGTATATTGTCCCGTCCAACCCACATGCTGAGTCAATTTCTCCGTCTTAATAGTTCTCTGTTCCAAAGTTCTCTGTTACAGCCAGACCTTCTCGGCTTCCGTAATTCCCCCAAAAGTAATTTGCTCCGGGGATCCTGGAGTTACCTCCTGTACTGAGGTCGAGACGAGGCGGCGAGTCCCCCGGAGTGGACGGCACCGGGAGTTGACGTCTCCGGGAATGGATGGCCCGGGAGATGAACAAGGGCAATTGGGTGGATGGCGGGGTGAATAGCGACCTGTCGGACCCGGTCTGGACAGAGGGACGACGGACTAAGCACAAGGCGGACTTTAACGCGCTGCCAGAGGCAGACGGACTAGACACTCTGCCGACAGTCTGACCTCTTCCGGGTGTGTGAGTGTGGCTTTTTTAACGCCCCCTTACGTCCACATAGGGGCGCGCGCGCGCGTTTGTGTGTGTGTGTGTGTGTGTGTGTGTGTGTGTGTGTGTGTGTGTGTGTGTGTGTGTGTGTGTGTGTGTGTGTGTGTGTGTGTGTGTGTGTGTGTGTGTGTGTGTGTGTGTGTGTGTGTGTGTGTGTCGTAGGGGGTTGGATCCTTAAAGCCACGCTTCCCAGAGGTTCCTTCCTCACAGAATTAGTCCTTCGGTCAGGACTGGGAAATTACTGACAGTACAGAGCGAGCAACGGTAAATACACAGGCGTCACAGCAACGACACACCCCAAAAAAAACTACCCAGATGTTAGATAATTAGTTAGTTCCGGCCACCACTTGAGCCACTACCCGTGGAATGTAATTTGCTCTAGTAAATGTCAGACAATGTTTAAGCGTCCTGCCAAACCTACTGCTGGCTGAGTGCCTAAACCCATGTGCGCTACACCAATTTGCCAGAGGGCCACTGGGGTGGCAGTGGAGTGGCTAATGATGCTTTTGTTTTCCTAGAAAATGTTATCTTGTATTATCATCTCATAAATTATGAAATTATTTCATAAATAGTTTCACTTTAATTCTGAATGCGCGTCATGGGAGAAGTCTTCAGCAGGTTGATATACTACAAAAAAAAATGGCACTGGGTTTGTTAAGTTAAGGCTCCACTCAGGTTTAAGGATAGCGGTTGACATTAAATCAGGTTAGAAGGCCACCCCAAGGCCTTGGCCATATCGGAAATTGGCAGTGTCATATTTCTTTGCATTTATTTGTGAAGTACGTGATTTAGGTCAAATCTGCGCTTCAGAGAATTCATCACCCAAATGGTTTTCGGGTGGGACTGCAAGAACCGAGAGATGAGGATCGCATCCTTTCTAATAATGCTTCCAAACATCCACAGTTTGTTCATCCAGTAACTAGCTCCTAAAGTGAGGGGCATATCAGTAAGATGACAGTGTTTGCTGAGTAAATCTAAACTCCGCCCAGGGTTTCTTGGGACACAGGGGTTGCTTATTTTAAAGTCACCGTGGTTTCTGATCCCGCACAGCTCGTTGCTCTTGGGCAGGTCATGCTAAGGTTGAGGGATGAAACCGTAGCAAAGTACATTACATGCTAAGCTTTGGAAATATCAGCCCTGGTCTGCTTACACACCTTAGGCATAAATGCTATTAGTCTCCACTCTTAATGTACTGCTGACCCTATGCTGTCTTTAATCTCCTCTTTTGGGCTCTTTCTCTTTTCATTTCTTTGTTGCATTGAGCATTCTGTACAGTATGGGAGGTGGTATATACATATTTCGAGAGCTGTTCCGCAATCTTCCCCAGAACCTTGGGTAAATTCTGCCCAACCTGCAGTTGAGGATGATATACTATATCTTATACAGTTTGTTGCATGCATCAAAAAACCATTTTGTCCCACGTTTGCAAAGCAGAGAAGCTATTAACTGTATGAATTTGGTGGAGGAGGAACAGGGGAGTGCCACCGATTTACACGGTTCAAGCTAGGGCTCTTTCTGTGAGGTGAAATCTTAACGCTACAGCAGACATTAGGGCTGTTACGATCATAACATTTTAGCTGATGATTAATTGTCATACATAATTGTCTTTTTTAATGACGTTATACTATGTCTACCTGTCGTCGAAGAACTTTGTATTGACATTGAACGTCGGAACATAAAAAATTGAGCAGACGGTTAATTTGCCTCCACCCAACACCTGATTCCCGTTTTTATTTATTTGGAAGATTGGTTCAAAAATTCCCCCCGCTTGGGTGGCATCAGGGGGTTTTCCAAAATGATCGCAATCTGCTCAAATAATTACAATCAGGCAGTTGTGCAGCGTGACGGCGTAGCTTTGCGGAGAAAGTTCAAAAAGGGAAACAGGAAACACCTTTCCTGTTTCAGCGCCACAATGCCCCTGTGTACAAAGCGAGTTCCATGCAAAAAGGATTTGTCGATTGGTGTGCAGGAACCTGACTTACCCCGCTGCACACCTTTAGGCTGAGTTGGAAGCGCACGCTAATTGTTTTGCGGCTGAATGTCCTGCAGGAATTTTGCAAAATCGAATGGAAATCCTTCCTGGGAGAGTGGAAGCTGATATAGCAGGAAAGGGGACGGCCAACTGCATATAAACGCCCAGGACTTCGGAATGAAATGTTAAATGAATAAAAGAGTTTCGAGTGTATAAACGTTTCTTAAACAAAGATCTTTGTTTGCCACAGAAAGGCTGTTCTCTACATGTGCATCACGCAGTTCACCCATATGAAACATCCATTCCAATGGAATTTTTTAGCAGATTAGGCAGGTAGATAGATAACGGCTTGCATCTGCTTTGGATTGTATTTAATTACATAGAACGAAAAGCATCGGATCATATTTCAATATATTATATCTAGCGAATGTTAGGAAATTAGAGTGGCGATAAGGTGCGCATATCCAATAACTGCTGCATGGATGCCTAGGCTGGCACCATAGTACTGGAGCACTAATGTGAAGGTGATACATCAGACAAAGCCTCACTAAGGTGTAATGAAGCTCATTGGTATATTTTGTTTGGATTATTAATTATGCGTGAATAATTTGCAAACTTGAGGGATTAATAAATTACCATGCGTATCACACAAGAATGAGCAAAGAATATTGAGACATTTTCTCTCTTCCTCTGTGCCTCCCCTCTTCATGATGTGGTGTCATGATGTTTGCATTTTGTCGTTGACAATCAATAAAGATATATTCACAAAGATAATATCGTGATATGATGTTTGTCCTCATCGCTCGTGATGAACAGTTTGACTCGGCCGACTCGGCTTGATTCGGTCGCTCAGTGAGGGAAGACTTCCAGTGAGTGGTGATTGAGGGTCAGAAGAGTTGGTTGGGCTCTATCGGGCATGGGATTCTTGCATAAAAAACCTTTGATTCTGTCTAAATGTTTGATTTCGGCAAAATAATGCAAACGGTGTACCATTTGGCCCAATTCTCAATATTAGACTCAAAACTATCCTGCGAGAAAATTCAACATGTGCAAAAAAAAAAATATATATATATATATATCTAAAATATATATATAGTTCAGTTCTGTCAAAATTATTAATTTAGTGTAGTCAAGTCATGCATTATGCCACGCCTTTTTCCACATTCATAACGCTCTCAGTAATTATTTTCAGTTTGCGCGCCCACACACTTCATCTAAACTCAAGGAGTTTGTTTGGGCACGTTAATTTTTCTTTGTTCGTAAATCGGGACTTGGGACGAAGCGCGAATGCCCGTGTTCAGCTGCAGAGTCCAAAACATAACCGCTTGCGATACTTGCGTCGCAGCTCACCGCCACCTTTGAGGGTCGATACTGCTCTGGATTTGAGCCAAAACGCCCCCTTCCCTGTGAGCTCGTGTCGTGGGGCATTCCGCCAGACCAGTACAGACCGCACTCACACGCTGCCCCTCTTCATTCCCCGGATGGGGATGAAGGCTCAGGTAAGGACGACCAACCTGCACCTATAAATCCAGTCATCCAAAAGGGAAACCCCGGCAGCACGGAAGCCGACCAGTTTGACCAGTTAAAGTCACCTATTGCTCAGGGGTAAAACTTGTCTTGAGTTAGGTTACTAATATTTATTCCAAAATCGCCCACTTTGTTTTCCTCTCGGATCGGGCGTGTGGGCACACACACAGAGACGGCTTCTCCCAGATGCGTCCATCAAGGCGCCGCGGCCTTGATGGACGCAAATGCTCTTGAGTTAATGGACAGAAAATGATATGAGCTGAGATAAACTGGCATTTCACAAATCTGCATTTCAAAGTGAGGAATGCCTGATCACCACAAGAGGACGACTGAAAAAATGGAGCACTACAACACACCGATATGTGTCGTGAATATTGTTATTTTTCTGGAATTGATTAACACGTCTGGCAATACAACAAATAGACTTAATTTAATTTCCATATATGATCGTAAACGGTAACATTTAGCAAACTGAAAAAAAATGTGCTGCCAATCTCGTTCAAACATAAAAAACAAAAGTCACAAACCCAGCCCAAAACTCTCAATGTTGCAAAAGCGGGTAACAAAAGAAAAGATTGATATTTAAATCATTTCAAGGGAAAATGTTGTTCGGAATCCGTAATCACAACCCCCCGGGATAAGCCTGTGAAACACAAAAGACAAAATGCCCAGAGGAGAAGATCGGGCGGAACTTCTGAGATTGTTAGGATTCTATTTCTTTCGCGTTTGACTCAATTTCTGAATCAGTTGCTGTTGTTCAAGTTCAAGGGATGGTTTGGATAGTTAGGAGAGGTAGGTCCAGGTGGAACGTGGACATGATTATACATTCAGAAAACACAAACCGTTATTGGCTCCACAGTTTTAACTGCCCCCTGTTTTTGGTTCGATCAGGACAAAAGTCTCTTTTCCACCTCGTTTAATGCCGTACTCAGCAGGTTTCCGTATCAACCCCACAAGGTTTTCCATCTCGTCTCAGTATTTGTTTGTCGACGAGTTAAGTGGTGAAAGCGTCGGCAATTTAAAGCGCTTGAGTTTGCGGTCGAGGAAAAGGCCACTCTCGGTGTCAAACAACATTATTAATCGCGTAGTCACACAGCAGCACATGTGCGATTTCCCAAAGGTAATTCTGCTACCTGCAAGTGTTGAGGAAAACAAAGTTTGCCGTGGGACGATAGTAAAATGTGTCACAAACGATAAGACGGCATGCGCTTCACCTTGACTTTGAAGGAGGAAACAAATGTGATTAGTTGAAATACACGCGGTCTCAGACTGGATTTTATTTTTATTTTTTTCTCATTAAACCTCATGAAGGGTGACTGAGAATAACAGTTAACTCTGTTTTGTGTGTTGTCATATTTTTTTTTTTTGTCAAAATAAGAATGAATTATTATTGTTTTGAACATTGTTATGGGACAGAATATGAATTTGTTATCGTTGTCTTCGCGGAGCGAAAAGACAAAACAAGTAATTTAGTTATTAACTTCATGACGAGATAAACGGTGAAGGTGAAATGTGGACGGTGTGCACGCGCACACGCACGCATGCACACGCACACGCACGCACGCATGCACACGCACACACACACACACACACACACACACACACACACACACATACACACACGCAAATACAGGGGTCTCAAACCCAAATGACCTGGCTCTTCTCTGACAAACAAACTTGTTTGCATTGTTTACTTTACTTGCATTGTTTTGGGTTTTTTTTTACACTGTACCTTATGAAATTGCTGAAAAATAGTACCTACTACAGAGCATGAAAAAAGCATGAAAAAATATATTTTATGTTGTATTCTATATTGTTATATACTTTTTTTCTCTTCTGAAAACATTGGTAAAATTGCATGGATAAATTAAGTGTTGTGATTTTAAAAGAAATTTGCAGGCCAGATATATCCTAGACATGCAGCGGCCCTGATGTCGGGCCGCTGGTTGGAGACCCCTGATCTAAAAGCAGTACGGAAACGATTTCGCCTCTGGGGGACGAACGCTGACAACAGAGAGCCGCTAGTGCGCACGCACGCAAGCATCCACGCACGCACGCACACACACACACGCACACACACACACACACACACACACACACACACACACACACACACACACACACACACACACACACACACACACACACACACACACACACACACACACACACACGCACACACACACACACACACACACACACACACACACACACACAGCTTCTCCAGGCATGCGACAGCAGTAAATTGGGGTTTGCGTCTCTACACAGTCAAACATGTATGCAGAAGCATGAGGTGAGGAGGGGGATGTTAAGTGCCTTGCTGAGGGGCGATCGACAGTCGGTGGCATTTGATGTGTGTGATAATGAGCTTTACAGCCCCGCTGGTTCCCCTGTGCCCTTGAGCAAGACACCTTCATCTGACACAACCCGGTGTGTTCAGTTGGTTTTCCCAGGAGACGTGAACCGGCGTCGCCCCCAGTATCTGTCAATCACACGTGTTTGTTTTTGTTTGTGGCAGTAGGTGAGTGATCAAGACTTCGGGAGAGAGAGAGAGAGGGAGAGAGAGAGAGAGAGGGAGAGAGAGAGAGAGACCCACGGTACATTTCAAATTATACTTTAAAGAGATTGCAGTAACAGGAATCATAATATTCCTCTCTGCAGACAGTCAGTGGTGATACTTCCAGTCCTAGGCTCCTAACAAGCTGTGGCACTCGGACCCCCGCTGGCTTCCACTGCGTCCCTCTAAAGGTCCCCCTCTGACTCGGGGCAGCCCTAAAAGTAATCCCGCTATTTTCCTCTCTGTATCAGGATCAGTCTTAGAGCTGCGTGCTGAACTGAGGGTTGGACCCCAAGAGAGAAGCCATTTTGCAGTGGTCTTGATGGTAAATGTATTATTATTATTATTATTATTATTATTAGTAGTAGTAGTAGTAGTAGTAGTAGTAGTACTAGTACTAGTACTAGTAGTAGTAGTAGTAGTAGTAGTAGTAGTAGTACAATAATAATAATAATAATAATAATAATAATAATAAATATAGCTGCAGGCAGCAATACACAGGGTCCAGTTTAGTCGTGTTGGGTGCGTTTTACAGTTTCCTGGGTTCTCTGAAATGCAACACAATTTTTCGAGTTTACGTGAACGCAGCATGGGCTCCACCCGGTCTGTCGTCTCCTGGTGGCTCGTTTGGTTTCTTCAGTACTTTTTTTCATTGTGACTGAACTTGACAACGGCATTTTTGGGCAATGGCTTCGTATGGTCTTCGATTTTCAGTGATATTTCTGTGGTTAATTACCATTGCGGCGCGTCTATTTTAAAGATGGCACCTTGTATTTTGAACTCCTCATTAAGTCGCATATTTCAGTGTTTTTGAGGGGCACTCAGATGACATTTCAAGGATTATTCTTTTTTTCCAAAATATCAGTCTAACAGATCTGCTGACATCTACCAGGTAAGAAGCTATATAAATATACACGGAAATCGATAGTTTGGTGACATCGAACAAGTACCGAATGACTCGTTCCACTCATCACACTGAACACTCAATCGCAATCTGTACATTTATAGTAAATAATATGATGACGTCGTAAAACGTCTTACTGTAAATATGTGTGTCGTGTTGTTAACCAGAACTATTGAATATTTTGGTTCAAATTTGTTCCTCAATCATGTTCCTAGTTTACATCGTATGTGTTTAAGATTTTAGCCGGTTGGACATTTTTCGGACTGGCGTACTGGCATGTCGGGCTTAAAATCAGTAGAAAATTTAGAACTACGCTCTTTCGCTAATATCTTCTCCGTATGTGAATCGATTTGGATGACACTTTGACCACTAGGTCTTTGTGACAGCGCAGTTCAAACAAGACATCAACTGTGTTTGTGTGTTAGGTAGAAGTCAGTTTTTTCGGATAGTTTTAGGCTTCAAAATTCTGAGACTTTTACTGTACAATAACAACAATAATGGGCTGGGGGCTGGACCTAATAATATAAAGAATAATAACAATAATAACAACAATAATAATAATAATAATAATAATAATAATAATAATAATCACCATCATCATCATCATCATCATCATCATATCATTATTATTATTAAGTCATATCTGTGTAATTTCATATGGTTTCTATAACAACTAACTACAAATCTGGAAGACTGTAAACTATATTATATTATGTTCCAAACACCTACCTCGTGTTTAACGCCGATTATCCCTACGCTTCTGCATATTTACAGTCTGTCAGAGTTTGTGTCCTATATTCCTTTAGTTAAAGTCCAATCAAACAGTCCAGTGAGCAGATAAAATTTGAGCCTAACCAATGCCAGATTTTTGGGTCTGATTCTGATCCTGATTTTGGAAAATTTTCGAGCCGACCGATTATGATGTTTTGACCAATATTTTGTCAACTAGTGTCAAGATCAAATTACATTTTTTTTTCCGAGTTCCAGTGAACGCATCATCACTTCCAAAACAAATTAGTTTTTTTAGTTTCCCATGAACACACCATCGCTTCCTGTTTGGAAACCAGTGTCCGTGTCTAAACCAAGTGTAAAAATCAAAACATGGATGGATTTACAATGCCTTGTTGGACTTATGCGCTTATTTTGGTGAGTAACTTAAACGTAGTGAAAAACAGACAAGAAGAGGATAAAAAAGTCCACGTTTTTGTTAATTATACTTGTTTTTTTAAATCGGGAGACATCGGCTGCATAGCTGCCGATCCCAATGTGGTCAAAAAAGTCAAATAATGGCCAATACATTGGCCAAAGAGATATATCAGACTGGCTTTAGATAAAATATCTGCGGTACTTAAAATGGCAGATTTAATGTCAGACAGTTACCATTTTGCACATGCGCGAGGTGATCATACCAGTGACCAGTGACTCCATGACACACTTGTCTGTGACCAAGCAGAGGTCTGCAGTGCTTTCACCTGACCGGTGCGGAGATGAGAAATGTAGCATATTTTTTTTATTAACTTCTCCTCCAACAAATGACAGATTTGGATCAAACTCAGAGGACGGCATGTCAGAACTGCCCCAAATCTAAATGTTATTCATCATGTCTGTGGGTACGTCGGTTCCGTGACCAAAACAAAACAACACTGTCTCCAGCCATTTTCGGGGCTGGACCCCTAATAATAATATTAGCCTCATCCTATACAGGACTTTCAAAATGGCTCCAAGAGCACAGACGTTTATATTAGTCTCGTCATGTTATTACATTGTGCATCTGCAGCGCTTGTCCTGCGTGACCACTGTTGGATAGTTTTGGAGTTGGCCCCTCATCGCTCATTGGAAAGTCAAATTTAACATAAAACAAACAATGAGCCCTTATCAGTAACAGCAGAAGGTGGGCGGTAATGTCAAACCACGACAGACAAATCTCTAAATGATGCATCTGGAACAAGTGCACCCTTTAACGGAGCACGCACTAGCCCAGCGCTATCACATGACATTTACAAGACAAATGGCCGTCAGGAATGGACACATTTTAGATGACCTACACACCAATTCACTAAGTTCTCATTCCAACGGTGTCATTTAAATGGCTAAGATAGGCCTCTTTGCTGTTCGTTATATGGTTGGATATAGGAGTTATTGGTTATTTACGGTTTTGATGTTTATTGTATATTGTCAGCTTTTCCATGTTTATTGTTTATTTTATTGTTTGGTGTTTAGGTAATGCTGTAAATTTGCCAAATTTACATTGTTCATATTTTTTGGTTAATTTTCTGGTTTATCACTTATTGTCAACTTTTACTTTTATTATTTATTCCCGTTGTGTATTTTCTACCTTCTTCTTATTTTTTTGGCAATTTTTTTCAGCTAAGTTTTGTTAGTTTTATTGCATATTGCCATTTTTTTTATTCTTATAAATGTATTATTATTATTATTATTTTTATTATTATTATTATTATTATTATTATTATTATTGTTATTATCTATTTTGATGTGAGCTGCTGTAACACTGCAATTTCCCTCCTAGGATTAATAAAGTATCCATCCATTTATGATACAGAGATACTTTAGATTGATACTTTAGATAGATAGATAGATAGATAGATAGATAGATAGATAGATAGATAGATAGATAGATAGATAGATAGATAGATAGATAGATAGATAGATAGATAGATAGATAGATAGATAGATAGATAGATAGATAGATAGATAGATAGATAGATAGATTCTAAATAAAGTCAAGTATAACATCATAGGGCCAGACTGCATGTGCTGTGTGTGCAACTGCATGTCTGTCGTGGATGCTGAAAGGCAGGTTCAGTAAATATCCTCGCCGGTCCATCTGCTCCAGCTCATTTTCGAGAAAGTACATCTAAAACAAATGTACTGCGTTAAAAAAGCATGTACCACGCTATAATGAGCTATCACACAGCCCACACAGCAAAGCACCTTTGATATCCCCAGACGGGTAACCTCTGAAAGAACAGAAAGATCCCTGGTTTAAAAACTATTTCTGATAATAATCAGAACGTACAAAGTGCAGCCTGCAACACGTCGATACGCACTGTATACGAGATGTTTTCACTCACTCGTCAAACCCTCAACTTCACATGACAACAGATTCCAACCCAGCTGATTATGGAAACACAGTGTCAAGTGAGTAGTGTTTAAACACTTAACAATCATTAAATAATCACGTGAGAAGCTTCAACTGTAAAAATGTACAAACACCCACGGTGTCGTTTTGGCACAAGAGAAGAACAAAACAGTCATGGAAGTAAAAACAAAAGACATAAAGTGGGCGATATTAAGATGTTGCTGAGATAATAAGTAAGATTTTGTATCAGCAACTTTGAATCATCGTCAACAACATTTTAGAAAGAATGTTCAATTCGACTCAGTTTATGGTTTCAGATTAAAATGTTTATACATCCTGCATATAAATGCAAATACTTGCGCGTGACTTTCTGGAAAGGCTCAAACGGAGTACACTGCATAAAAAAGAGTGGGCAGCTTGATGTGCTTGGAATTTGCATTTCTCCTAAAAGTGTGTTGACCTGAGGAGGCAGTATGGCCACGACACATCCACAGGAGTCCGGCTGCACCAAGAGCTGATCCAAGAGCTGCACCAAGAGCTGCATCACCGTGGTTTCAAATAGTTCAAATAGTCTGATGCAGAAAGCAGAGCACACATACTACAATTTTATTTGATATATAATTTATATATTAATACATCATAGATTGAAATATAACCATCAAAATACATTTATCAAAGTCTCACCGCAAAGTCTCTCTCTCATATATCTATATATATATATATATAGCTGGCCCACTGCCTGACTCTGGCTCTATTCCATTTGGAAATGTAGGACACTTGGAACACAAGAACAAAAAGTTGTGAATGTGAAATTATGGGCATACGCCAAACGCTGGGCTCTTTGTTAATCTGCTCCTCAAACTGGCAAAAAGACAAAAACGGATATTCTGATTTAAATGGATTATAGCGATCCCTGAGCAGCTGACATAAAAAAATAGGAAAAAAGTTCAGTTTCTTAATTTGGTTGATTTTCTCCCTGTCCAGTTTTCCTATTGTATCATTGCTTTTTGGGTGATATCTAAAAACATGAACACTTTCCCTATGTCAGTTAAATTATTATCAATTAAAAATTTGAGTTTTTAAAGTATATACATTTTTTTAATATATTTCTCTATATTAGAATGTACTGTATATTAGAGTCTGGTTCCATAATGTCCGGTTCTTGAATCTAATGGCTAAAATACAAAAAATATATATATCTGACTTTGCAGAGCCGGCAGAAATTATTTAAGATAATGCAAAGTAAGATAATGCTCTTTATCCGTGAATTTCAGGTGAGAGAATGAAGGCTAATAAATCAATGAACAATGAACCTTTTAATGCTCTTTCCCCATCCTAATTGTTCCCACCCCCTCTTCTGTCAATCATGGTTCCTCCCTCAGATGATGTGTCTTCCAGTTTTTACCTCCCTCTCGTTCCTACGTCATCATACATTGTGCAGCTTCAGGCCGTCTACCACTCCCCATCCAACTCTCCAGTAAAGTGGTCACAGAAAAAACACTGTTGTTGCACGCCCACCCCCAAACACACACAAAATCAATAAACGGGGCCAAGTCAAATGAACAATCCGACTGAGAACCCATCGTGTCAATGCAAGTATTGACATAAGCAGTAACACACACACACATACGCGCGCGCGCACACACACACACACACACACACAAACACAAAGAAGGCTGCAAAACTACAACGACAACAAATCCTAAATGCCGAAAAACACACCAAACCACATAAACACAGAAGACAATTGACACCGACATCAATTGTTGCAGAATTGTTCAAACCATATTCTGACAGGAAAACAAGACTTTTCAAATTAGTCAACACACACATGCATGCTATATAATTGACATGTGCTTAAACACGCTCACGCATGGACTCGCACATACACACATATATACAGGTGATACTGACAAAATCAAATATCACAATGTATTGGACAAACGATTCAATATCGATAATTTTACCATATTTTGTAGATGACTGTTGGTGCTTTCATAAGATATAAGTAATGCAGATATTAAAACCATTGATAAGAACATCTACAACAGTGTGTGACATTCAGAAAATTGCGTTACTGCACTGTAACGCTCCTTAAAGAAAACACTTAACTATCATGACATTGTGATAAGCAAAACCCCCGAAAATATCGAGCCTCATATCCTGATTTCGATGTAATATTGATAACCCTAACCCTATCAGCCAGCCATACTGTATGTAGAGGCACATTTTACTCTCACACACACACACACACACACACACACACACACACACACACACACACACACACACGCACACGCACACGCCCACGCCCACGCACACACTTAATAGTTTTCAAACAGAGACGTGGCCGTTGGTGAAAAGCTATCGAGACGCTTAAAGATGGCAAATTATAACTGTAATCCTGCACATCTCATTATATTTGTGCGCAGCGTTGATGGGTACGCACTGCCACCTTTGCGAGCACTTCAGCGTGTGTACGAGGATGCCTCCCTTACTATGTAAGTGTGTGCGTGTGCGTGTAATGTCTTGTGAGTGCGGATGTGTGTTTGACCACACTGAAAACCATATAATCAGACGCTATGGGCAATATCAACAGAGAAAACCGCTAGGCTAAAGTAGGGCAAGCTTTCCTTTTAACAGTTACACACACACACACACACACACACACACACACACACAGGCACAGAGAGAGAGAAGTGCGTGTGTGTGTGTGTGTGTGTGTGTGTGTGTGCGTGTGTACAGTTTTTCTCTCTATGTCTGCGCCACATAAACACACACAAGCACACACACTGGCACAGCTAACAAACACTGCATCACCAATCCACCGTGGGGGAGAAAAACATTATGAACAAACCATTAAAACTGATTCTCTACGCTTCTGAGAGACAGAGAGAGAGGGAGGGCAAGAGAGAGGCGATAGATGGAGAGCAAGGGGGATTAGAGAGAGAGAATTTCCTCTCTTGTTCCCTATTCTCTACACCTTCTCTCATTCAGAGCCACTTCTCTACCTCAGGTTTGGCTACATATGTCCTCCGAATCTGTGTGCGTGTGTTTCTGTGTGTGTGTGTGTGTGTGTGTGTGTGTGTGTGTGTGTGTGTGTGTGTGTGTGTGTGTATGGACCTAACAGGGAGGTTTTTGACAAGGTGTGAACATTAAAAGCGCCTCCACATTCATGGACACGCAAGCCCAAGGGAAGGGCACCTTTGCTTGCGCGCGCACCCGCACACGCGCGCACACACACACACACACACACACACACACACACACACACACACACACACACACACACACACACACACACACGCACACACACAAACACACACGCAGAAAAAAAATCAAGAGGACACAGTGTCAGGTTTGCTTACACCAATACCTGATATGTCATCAGTTACGCTCGCTGGCCTAACGGTCACCGTGACAACCCGAGGAAGACATTCTGATGTTTGCTGCTGCATTGTTCCTCAAGTCCCACGGCCCAAGCTGCTGAACGATGGATTTACACACACACACACACACACACACACACACACACACACACACACACACACCCACACACACAATCTGTGTATGTTTAATGGGAACCAATCTTTTCTGAGCCGCAGTGTGTTTATTCCTGAAAGTCAAAAATCTATGTTTAAGACAATGCGGTGCTGCTGCTCCTGCTCAGAATGCACACTCTAGAAATCCAGAAGAGATGGAAGTCGCCCCGAATAGAACTGAACATTGTCACACTTTGAACAGAGAGCGAGCCGTGCACGCTGAGGAAAATGTCCCCGTCTCCTCCTAACTCACCGCACCCAGAGACGTTCTACGGGTTCCAGGGGATACTGTATCTCCTCACCTCATGCATTTTTTATGTCTTTGTCCGTATCGAAATCAAAATCAGCGCCATATTCAGCATGATGTTTTATACAGGGAGGTAGACTTGGTTCAAGGTGTATCAACATGGCAAAACACCTAATGAGAACCACAGATAAGTTTGAATAAGAAGATTTGACTTGTTCTGCATGATGGTATTTGGAATCCAGATTGGCGCAGCAGACTCAGCCCAAATGGCCATGCCGCCATGGGAGCTCCTTTCTGAACACCGTCTTAGCTCCTGGATGGGGAACGTCCGGTGAGGTCAGATGGCAGCACCACAACCCTCATTCCTTCATAAGCCTAATAATAATAATAATAATCATTTCGACACATAGATTCATAATCCAACTCAAAAGCCGCAACTTAACAAGGTACAGACCAACAGACTGGGATTCGCCTCCAAACCTAACATGAAAGCTGGATGTAAATGATAAAACTGCACGGTATAACAAGGGACAGCCAACTGTGAAAAATAGCTTGAAACGATCAAACAATACTCCCTGCAATCCAACTACTATCACGACACTAAATTGCATTATTTACATAATCACCATTAGATCAATGCATTCAAAGAAATTAGCCTTTAGCAATGACTTACCACTAATTAGACCCCATCAAAATTACTCAATTAGCTCGCAAACCTGCACTGAGCACGGATTGGAATAATAGAATGAGTTAACAGAATGGCGACCCGTTGAGGCGACAGGCTCCTACCGTTGGCACATACAGTCACATCCAATGACTAATAACAGACGCTCTGAGAGAATGAGAGCGGCAGATCTGACGGAGACCACCAGTCATGCCATTGTCATGCTTTTCTGAAGAAAATAATGTTCTTGTTTGAATCAGGCCCTGAGTCTTAAGCAATTAAAGCCCCCAACCTGGCGGTGAGTCTCCTATGAGAGACTTCCTATTTATCCTTGTCGTGCGCGGCTGAATTTGGCCGAACTCTCATCTGCCGCATCCCCTCTCTGCAATCGTCTCCGTACAGTGTGAATCCCCGCATTTAAGAGGGGAAGCCATAGGATTATCATGAGATTTTATCAGAACACCCATTGGGATTCTCAGCGGATCAAATAGCCGTTTCTAGTTTCCTCCGCCGCCTCTTCCTCGCGCCTCTCCTCGGCTCTATTCTCCTCTCCTCTTCACATAATTTCCACACACATCCTTCTCCTTTCTGTTCAATTTGCTGTGCCTCTGGTCTCGTCTTGGCTTCCCATTCTCTCCTCGCTAAACTCTTCTCTCCTCTGTTTTGCACTCCCCTTTTTTCTTTTCTCCTCCACTTCCGTCTCTGACATCCTACCCACTGCTTCTTTTATGCAGATGGGCAGGGGGAGAGGGGAGGCCAGCCAAAAAAATATACAGATAGGGAGGTGGGAAGGAGACAAATGAATTGGCTGTCATCCAAAACAAGGCACAGGAAATGGATTTCATATTTACACATGGAAATACAGACACACACACACACACACACACACACACACACACACACACACACACACACACACACACACACACACACACACACACACAGCTTCTCCAGGCATGCGACAGCAGTAAATTGGGGTTTGCGTCTCTCTATTTAACAATTCTTATTTTGCAGCTGGTCTCGGTGGAAGTCCTGGATGAGGGATGGGTCCCGGATGGCACGTGTGGTGACTCACAACCTATCCTCAGGTCTGTATCCCTCCCAATCTACCAGATATTGGAGACCCCTTCCTCTGCGCCAAGACCTCAGTAGGCGACCGTATAAATGGGAGGCCCATCAATGATCCGGATGGGTGGTGGGGGTCTCGGGGAGGGCTGAAGTGCACTCTTCTTGCGACTTGAGTAAACTTAAGTCGAGAGACACGGATGTCAGACTGATGCAGAGAGACTGGGGAAGGCGCAGGCTAACAGCTGCTGGGTTGATAATCTTGTCTATGGGGAATGGCCCAAACAAAGCATGCGGCCAGCTTTCTGGACTCAACCAGAGCAATAAATCCGGCATAGAGAACCAGACCTTCTGTCCCAGATTGTAGGTGGGAGTCCGGGTGCAGCGACAATTGGGTGATCTCCGATAGTGGTCAGAGGTGCGTAGTAGAGTGGCACGGGCCAGCCGCCAGGTACATTGACACTGCCGGATCAAGGCTTGAGCAGAAGGGACATAGCCCTGGGAACACTGGAGAGAGGCTGGTAGCAGCCCTGGGCAAGGTGTTATGGGCATATTCTACCCATAGCAATTGTCCGGACCATGAGGTACGATTCCGTGAAACCATACAGTGCAGCATGGTCTCCATCTCCTGGTTCATCCTCTCCTTCTGGCTATTGAACTGGGGATGGAAACCTAAAGAGGGGCTGACTGTGGCCCCCAGCAGACTGCAAAATTCAGTGGAGAAACGAGAAGTGAATTGAGGCCCCCTATCAATGATTATGTCTCTAGGGAGGCCGTGCACTCTTAACACTTGATTTAGCATGACTTTGGCCATCTCTCTGGCTATGGGCAATTTAGGCAGCAAAATAAAGTGAGCTGTCTTGGAGAACCTATCTACCACAATGAGGATAATAGTGTTAGCTCCCGATGTGAGGAGCCCAGTGACAAAGTCCAGAGAGATGTGAGACCACGGATGTCAGGGAATGGGCGAGGCTGGACCAGACTAGTTGGGTCTTGATGGAAGTTCTTGTTCTGTGAGCATACAGGACATGTGGCTACAAACTACTGGGAGTTCTGATCCATGGATTCCTACCAGAAACATTGTCAGAGAAGGGAGAGAATCCTGGCTACACCTGGGTGGCAAGCTAACTGGAAGGACTGTCCCTCCTTCTCACAGAACCTGAGAGTGTACATTGGCTTGCACAAAAAGGCGGTTATCATGGCAAGTGCTGGGAGATGGGTCCTTAGAAAGAGAGTCCTTTACAGTAGGAGCCACTTGGAGACGGCTGTCCCAGCCGGAGGTCTTTCGGCTGACAGCCGAATGGCAACCAGCTTCGAGTCACTTTCCAGCCAGTTCCCAGTCAATTACCAGGCGGCTCCCAACTAGCTGGGATTCCGCATCCCCTCACAGGGCGTGTTTAATCTCAACTGTAAACACGCCCATTCATTCAATTGCAGTGTGTTACCATGAGATGCTGCTAACTTCCCAAAAACACAATCACATTTCAGAGAGAGTTCAGTGGTCCTGAGATATTGTCCTATGAACCTTGACCAGTGGTCTTTTTTCAAATTTCAAGTGTTTATTGTCATATGAATGAGAAGAGGACTTAAGGCTTTATTCTAATCAACATGTTGCACAGCCTTTAAATTTCAAAATAGAAGCTGTTTTTTTAATTACATTTTTTAAATTACAAAATTCAAAAGCTTTGTCATGAGAGCACTCAAACTAGGTCTTTATAATGATACTTTCAAGTTTATTGTCAAATACTTGATAACATTGCAAGCATCATTATCTGTAATGAGATTCTTAGTCTCAGAGCCAACTCAACTTTACATAATAAGAAAATAAAGGCATAGTAGTGATTAAAATAAAACAGTATTTAAAAACTGAATTAAAATAGTTTTAAAACAGTATTTAAAATAGTATTTAACAAATCTCAAATGCAAAGGACTAGAGTAGTATAAATAACATAAAAGTATTTGCCTAAAACCTTATGGAGGTTAGTGACTTGGCATGAGGAAATTACCAAATGAAAATAAAACATGAAAACTAATAAAAATACCGGGAGATCAGGGAGGATTCATGACAAATAGTTTTTGATTTGTATTGTGTCTGTATATTAAGCCTGTGGGTCTGTATGCATGCAAATGCCTGCGCGAGACCGAAAATAGATTTAAAAATTGGTATTGAGGAAGTGCAAAGACCAACCTGGTCATAAACGACCCTGAGATGTATTAGTAATTCAACCACAAAATCTAGTTTCAATGTTTCAAATGAAAACAAATTAAATCAAACTGTTCGAGATGTAAGTATCACCTTTGCTATCTGCCATATTAGCTGCAAATAACTTCATGTCGGTGCCATAATGTGTTGTCTGAATAGCATTTTGATGCATAATGCCCCCGATTAATCCAGCTCACCAATGCCGGACACACAATGACCAGTGGCACAATAATCTGTACAAATAACCATCCAGCACGTACTGCAGCATATTGACCGTAGCTGAAGTGGAAACGTGCGGAATCAGCCACTTCTGGTCAGCGTGCTGATAAGAGGTGCGATAAAATCTGAACTAAATGATATACCCTTCCATTGTTCTGTGCTATATCAGAGACAGCTCATAGATGGAGCACTTCTGCAACAAGCCGGTACACAACCAAATTAGGAAAATACAAATCAATTTCAAATTTTAATGGTTGTCTCTCAAAGTCCATGGTGCCAATTATTCCATACTCAATTATTATTCAATTTATCACGACTGAACCAAACATGATCAATTTGGTTGTATAACACTGTATAAATTTGGCTGAAAATGCAACTAAAGATTTGTATGACGGTTAACATAACAGCCTTTACAAATGTGTTGCTCATGCATGCAATAATATACTCAAACACACAAGTAAGTAACGCTCTGATCTCCATGCACATCAGTAATTAATCAGACACACAAATGTTTAAAAACCACTTTGATGTTATTTTTTCAAAAGTATATAGCCCACTATGCAAGACAGCCACTTCTTCACATGGAGTGCTCCAACAGGAGCATGTGAAATGCTACTTGTATTCATTACCGTGTTGAGCACATCAAATCAAGCTCTGTTTGCTGCAGGATATGTACACTTGAGTGCTCCATCCTTTAGGGAGGGAGTGGAAGTGAAAGAACGAGGAGATGAGCCAGCGTTGAAATCTTTAAATATGATTGACCTTTTTCTCTGCTAATGAATATGAAACCTGCCTCTCTAGATTCACCCTGTCCCCCACCCCCATCCAGTCGTAGCAGGCAATGCCGACTGGCTGGGCTTGAGTGAACGACCGAGGCTAATCACCTGTGCAGTGAATTATGAAGGATGGTTACAGAAACACTTAGAAACCTCAACAGCCTTCCTGATCTCGGGATTGTAGACTCATGTTATATACTTGAGGATGAGACGTAGTGGAAGGGATGAGACATAGCGGAAGACATACGGGGACTATGCCTGTGCTCCTTCGCACACACAGGGATCCATCCCTACAGGGAGAGGAATGTGATGGCCATGTGTGCGGGTGGGAAGCAAACAGAAGATCATTGCTACTACTCCTTGGACTAAGTGAGAGTGTGGGCAGGTCAAGCTGAGAACGGACGACGCCAACCTTTACTACAGCCATAGAGGTGACACAGCACCACATATAGAACGAGGGTCGCTTCACTCTATCCAAAGCAGCGTGGAGGTCATTTATCAGTTGGAAACCAAAAAATTCCAGAATTATAACAGCCAGATTCCACACCACACAGCGCAAAATCTGCCTGTTTGTTATGCAAAGCTACACAGCCACCGCTGACGCAGATGATGAAATTAAAGATCATTTCTATGATCGACTGCAACACACAGTTGTGTCAAAAAAAAAAAATAGGAAAAGGAGATTAGAGTTCTCTTGGGAGACATGAACGCCAAGATTGCTAACAGCAACATTGCCCTTGAACTGGTGATGGCGAAACACAGTTTACGAGAGCTGAACGAAAAATCAGAGGTTCTGCAAACATCCTTGCAGGGGAAAAAAAACAAAAAAGAAGAGAGAGAGAGAAGAGAAAATCAGAAAACAAGAAAAGAAAATTGAACAGATGCAAAATAAGAGCCGGCTGCAGCCCAAATAGAGTATATAGTCAAGAGAGACAAAAGGTACCTCAACAGAGAGGCTGCAGCAAGGCACAAGAACATTCACAACATCTGCCATACAGCAAAAAAAAAAAAATCCACATCCAAACAAACACTGTCACACCATCAAGGACAGAGAGGGAGATCTCCGCAAAGGAAGAAGAACAATCGAGCGGGGCAGAGTACTTCAAGCGGCTACTGAATAGACCATCACTCTTACAATGAGCACACCGACAAAGAACATTTTGGAGGTGAACTGCATGCAACACCTCTTACAAATCATAAAAGCAATCAAGTCCTTGAGAAATGGCAAGGCTGATAAGCCGGATGATATGACAGTTTAAGCCATAAAAGCAAATATACACAGTTCCACCAAAATGCTGTTTGGCCTATTGAGAGATCTGAAGGATTGTGCGAACTACAGGTTCAGGCTGGGCTACAGATCACACCCAAAAGCACAAAACATTGAGGCTCATAATGAAAACAACCACACAAAATAATCATGGGCAACAGTACAGTCGCTTGGACGTGGTCCAACACTACACGTATCTCTTTGAGGTAAAGTGTTGCCCGCAAGATCCGGTTCAATATTTCAACTCCACTGTAAAAGCTGTTCTGCCATATGGATCTGAACATGCTCTGTGGACTACAAATCTTCATTAATCATTGTCTGTGGAGGATCCTCTGTGACAACTGGGCCAATTAGCAATTATTTGGAAACGTTAAACTCCAGGAAGTCGGCAAATGTGAACGAGTGCAAATGCTGCTGAGGAGAGGAACGTCGAGACACCCGTTCAGAAAACCCGACGCTTAGATCACTAAACAGGCCTCAACGTGGAACCCACAAGGAGCTGCGGCTGAAGGGACTTAACGTGGATCTGGCAGAGAAGAAGGCTCAAGACACAAGGGCGAGACGGCAATTCCTCAATGTCCGATGTTCCAAAAAAGGCCTAATAATTTGAAGATGCAACCCCATATTTGGATTCAATGCAACATGCTTATCCGGGAGGTGTACATTATGTATTGTTTTTTTCACTTTAATGGGGTTAATACCAAAAAGAATAACAAAAGTAATCAACATGATAAGGTTTAGCTGACCTCCCCCTGCTTCCCTCTATCAGTATGTTTGACATGGTCTATCTTCTTCCAGCCATCTGTCTATTGCCCTTTGTCTTGCCCTCTCTCATCTGTTTCTGGTGCTCCCTTTGCCCTCCTGCTTTACTTGTACACACACACACACACACACACACACACACACACAGATACACACACACACACACACACACACACACACACACACACACACACACACCTTTTGTCATGCAGGAGCAGGTGGAGGATGGAAAATATTAAGAATTATTTGTTCCATATTCATAAACCACAAATCAGTATTCCCTTTAGTCATCTTTCTGACTCCTTTACCACCGTGTGTTTATGTGTGTGTGTGTGTGTGTGTGTGTGTGTGTGTGTGTGTGTGTGTGTGTGTGTGTGTGTGTGTGTGTGTGTATGTTTGTGCGTGCGTGCGTGCGTGTGTGTAGGCGTGCGTAAGTTAAGAGAGAGTGTGTGTGTGTGTGTGTGTGTGTGTGTGTGTGTGTGTGTGTGTGTGTGTGTGTTTGCGTCGGCTTTCTCCTCTTTAAAGTGCTCACTGGGGAGGAGTTCACAGCACTATTCCTAACCTCCCTTCCTCTAGTACTCCTCTAATCGTGTGAATATTAATTCCTCTCTTTCTCTTTTACACTTGCTTGGCTTTTCTGGATCCCTGTTCTGCCCACCCACAGCCTCCCTCACTACAATGATCCCATCCCTTTGAAATTTCCGTGGGGTTGAAACATAAATAGCATCAAGAAGGTTTGAATTTTTTTATTAGCCAGCTTGTGTTCTTATCTGTTCTTTGTCGGCTAGTGACCACATGAATGATGATCTAACATTGGGTGGTTCGAGTCAAAGATCGGGGGGTTGTTACATTTTTGCGTCTCATTTCTTGATTCCATTTTATGTTTTATACGTGGAAAATGCAATTTTACCAACATGCAAAATGGCGGCAACACTAAGCGAGAAATGAAAAATAAAAACATAGTTGTATAACTAAAAAAAGTCATGTGAAGTTTGCGTTTGTCCGTACGCGCATGTGCGTGTTTGTCCACGCAAATGCACGAGATCAGAGATAATTTTGTCCCTCCGACACTAATCTGTCAGGCGCCAATCACTCCTCACGACTGGTCGTCAGCCTCCGTAATAACATGGTGGTCGTTAAGTTGACAACGGCAAGGTGCTGCGCTGCGATTGGCCACAGGGCTCAAATAATGCTAATTCTAACTGACTCACTCGCTGTCAAGGACTTAAGAGGGCAGTAAGAGCCACTTAAACTCTGTGATTGTGAGTATGTGCGTAAGTGTGTGTGCATGTGTGTGTGTGTGTGTGTCGGTGTGTGTGTGTGTGTGTGCGCGCGCGCGCGTCTAACAGTTGGAGAACTTTCTGAGTTGACGTCAACTTCTTAAATAACTCATGTCAAAACTAACGAGAAGTAGTACCGGCTTAATGCCTCGCAAACACACAAGTTCGCTAATCCGCTGAAACAGCGTCAATTGCGGCGAGCGTTTTTTTCGACGCCTAAAGGTGGTGGACAAAATGACGGAAACACCACGTTTCAAGGACTTAAACGTTGAGGTGACCGAAACTCGATGACAAATGCACTGCAACGGTGTCACGTATTTAGAGCACAGTCGGTGTTGGCTCCGAAAGAAACTCGACAATCACCGCTTCGATACGCCAATTCGCAGGGTTCCAAAGAGGCCCCGGTAGTCGGCACCTGGATCGGCAGGTGCATCGGTCACAAAAAAACGATTCCATGTGTCCACGGGAACGATCTCAAAAGTCCTGACAGTGTTTGCCAAACATGGACAAACTCAGTGGGAGCTCGGCAGCAGGGAGAGACCGGACCTCAGTGACCCAGTTTCATCAAAACAACACGACGTGAGCTCCACAAAGCTGATTCATGGCCGAGGCTGTCGTTTGAGCACAGAACCCGGCCCTCCTGACTAACGGGACCAAAAAAGAAAATCATTTTGTCCGCTGAGTCATCGTTCACCGCGTTTTCCTCCATCTGAATCGGTTGACATCTACCGAAGGATGTCTTCAATCCGAACCGTCGGCCGCCACCATCAGGGGTCGATCTGTGACGGCATGGAGAGCCATCTTGCGGGGGGGTTGTAATTAGGTTGCGTAACAGCCAAGGTTGAGGTCACGCCGAGGCCATTTTGCAAGACCAGGTGCACCCTGCGGCTCAAACACTGCTCCCTCATGATATTCCCATATTTCAGGATCATAATGCCGGCGCACACTCGGCCCGACGAAATAAAGAGCGCTTTCATGAACACGGGGACGCAGCCAACCATCTACCGTGTCCTTCCCCAATCACCTGATCCCAGAATCATTAAACATTTGGACGTTCTGGAGCGGAGTGCAAAGAAGTTGAGGCCTTTACTGCGGAGAAAATCGTGCCATATCAGACTACATACAGGTCGAGGCTTGCGTGGAAAATATTCCCAGCTGTTCTGTAGGTTAAGGGTGGAACTTCTCCTTACTATGTCCTCAGTATTAAATCATATCCGCCTGTGCATTTAGCTGTTGCCTGGAATTGGACAAAAGAGAGAGCGCACAAATACATGTCTTTCGTATGAGGTCGTTGCCCTATATCCAACAAAACAACACAGAGAACAGTGAACAAGCTGTCAATCAACTCCTGAGTGAAGCTGCACTACACTCTAAGCATCAATCAGAAGCCCATAATGAATGCATGTGATGGCTACAAGGGGAACTCTAAGTGTGTTTTTAAATGCAGATTCTCTTGTCTAATTTAGCTTGTTTTTATTTAATTTTTTCCTGTGTTTCATTTTTTCCCCATTGTGTTCTCCCTTTACTTGAGAGTTATTCATCATTAAATCCTATTGGTGTGATACCATCTTAACAGCTTGATTTTATTATGATTATTGTAAGTTTTTTTTTAAATTAAGCTCTATATGGATACAATGATATGTGTGTGTGTGTGTGTGTGTGTGTGCGTGCATGCGTGCGTGTGTGCGTGCGTGTGTGTGCTGCATTAATATGAATGCACTGTGACTCAGTTGAAAGTTGACAACTGAAGGAGAGAACGACAAAAAAGCCTCCTAAACGCGGCACAAACTTTCGTCCCTTCCTCTCCCTTTCTGTCCCTCCTTCCCTCAAATTCGGCTTAACTCCATCAGTGTGTCAGCGTTGCCCTCCCGCACCCCTCTGTGTCGCTACGGTAACAGGTGTTGTGTGAGGCGGGAGGCCTGTGGTTGTAAATGTTCTCATCAGTGCCGCGGTCCAGTTGAACAGCAGAACCCAGCGGCGCTCCACAGCCGTCCCAGTGAAGCCAGCAAACAGCCTCCTCCAGACACTGGCACACAAAGCGAGAGTCACCGTGCCAGCAGAGGTTCTGCGAGCCACAACTTAATGGCTTATTCAGTTCATGAGTTATTTTATTCTTTTAGGCTTTTCTTGAGTAAAAGTACAAACACTCTGGCACTAAAGGACTGGTGAAGGTGAAAGTACCACATTGATAGTTCAACCAAAGTAAATGTATAGTACAGTACCTGCTCTTAAATGTACTAATTTAAAAACTAAAAGTGATTGTAATATCCAGTGATCCGACACAACAGAGCCTATAATGTCAATCGACACAATCTGGACACTTCAATGGTTTGGTTACTATTATTAGTTATACTATTTATATATATATATATTTTATTTTTTACAAAAAAAACTAAAGTAACTTAACTGTGTCCCTGAAACTGAATTAGTAGTTACAGATACATCAGCACATATACAAACGTGGACAAATTTGTTGGTGCCGTTACAGCTCATTGAATCAATGCCTCCTTATTTCTCCTGAAATGTGATGAAATTAAAAGCAACTTTCTCATGTGTAGCTGCATGGCTTTGGTATGTCAGAGAGTAAAGCAAAGAAATTGTGAAAAGAGATAAATAATTGCGTGGACAAATGATGGGACCCTTAACCTCATATTTTGTTCCACAACCTTTAGAGGCAATCACTGCAATCGAGTGATTTCTGTGACTCTCAATGAGGCTTCTGCACCTGCTCCAGCTGTCTCAGGTTTGAAGGGTGCCTTCTCCAGACTGCATGTTTTCGCTCTTTCCATAGATGTTCAATAGGATTCAGATCAGGGCTCATAGAAGGCCACTTCAGATAAGTCCAATGTTTTGTTCTTATCCATTCTTGGGTGCTTTTAGCTGTGTGTTTTGGGTCATTATCCTGTTGGAGGACCCGTGACCTGCAACTGAGACAGAGCTTTCTGACACTGGGCAGTACGTTTTGCTCCAGAACGTCTTCATAGTCTTGAGATTTCATTGTGCCCTGCACAAATTCAAAGCAACCCGTGCCAGACGCAGCAAAGCAGCCCCAAAACATAACCGAGCCTCCTCCATGTTTCACAGCAGGTATGGTTTTCTTTTCTTTGAAAGCTTCATTCTTTTGTCTGTGAACATAGAGCTCATGTGACTTGCCAAAAAGCTCCAGTTTTGACTCATCTGTCCAAAGGACATTCACCCAGAAGCATTGTGGTTTGTCAATATGCAATTTAAGCAAGAGTCCATGCAAGAGTCCTCCTGGGTCTTCTTCCATGGAGCCCACTGTCACTCAAAAAGCAATGGACGGTGTGATCAGACACTGCTGTACCTTGACCTTGGAGTTCAGCTTGTACCTCTTTGGAAGTTGTCTTTGGCTCTTTTTCTACCATTCCCACTATCCTTCTGTTCAATCTGGGGTAGATTTTCCTCTTGCGGCCGCGTCCAGGGAGGTTGGCTACAGTCCCATGGACCTTAAACCTCTTAATAATATTTGCAACTGTAGTCACAGGAACATCAAGCTGCTTGGAGATGGTCTTATAGCCTTTACCTTCAACATGCTTGTCTATAATTTTCTTTCTGTTCTCCTCAGACAACTCTCTCCTTTGCTTTCTCTGGTCCATGTTCAGTGTGGTGCCACAATGATACCAAACAGCAGAGCGACTACTTTTCCCCATTTAAATAGGCTGAATGACTGATTACTGAAA
>NC_137190.1:16203186-16213186 GCF_960531495.2 Zeus faber | reverse complement strand
GCACAATTGGGGCAAACAAAAATGACTGAAGAAGCAGGAAACACAGAATACAACTGGAAGGCCAAGAATGGTTTCTACGGGGGTTCTTGGACACAAACAACAAGGAATTTTTCAAAGACACATTTCATTTCGTCAGGCGCCGTCAGGGCGGAGTTCTGTGGTGTAATGGTTCACAAATGGCTTACGTGAACACCCATGAAAAGAACCAATCGAATCCAACAGCACACTTCTATTATAAGGGAAAGTCAAAGGAGAGAAAAGACGATATAGGCTTTTGAGGAAAAAAGTGCCTATATCGTCCTTATTTATTCCTGGAGCCTTCTGTCAAGGCTTTGGCTGGTTGTTTATCGTCCCTTGAATGGCAGCAGCAAAACAAGCGAGGCTGTTATTTGCCGTTAAAAACACTGTTTTGGTCTCCATCATTATTTAGCACCACGGCGGAATATCCTGAAATGACGAGCAAATTGGTCACGTGTACCAGCAAATAGGCTGGGTGATTGTGACGGCAGGACTAAAACTGAGTTAAAATCCAGTGTTGTCCAGCGGATAAACATGAAGAGTCGGGTGTAAAGGGTTTCCTTCCAGCTTTTATTATACTGAGTATTAGAACCCTGAGCAAACTGTTCCATTCCACACTTTCATTTGCCTCTGTAATAAAGTCAACAAGAGAACAAAATGTTCTTTGTGTCGTTTCATCAGCGCAACCTGTTTGTGATCTCTCAAAATCCATGAGTCATGTTCATCGATATGACTCATTCGTATTTTGGGCCGCTCGACGGCAAACCCGAGGACGTTGAACCGTTTGTCAAAGGATGCGGTTCGCAGCGCAACGTTCCTCAGAGTTCACCAAAGTCAAGATGAACCCTGGGAAATGATAACGCGGTCCAAAAAGACGATCAAGCACGATCCACACCCGCAGCCCCTGGCTATTGGATGCTGTGAAAAAGCGTTTTAGAGGCCCGTGACAGCAGTGATTGAATGAAATGCTCCACGGTCATATCTTATAGTCGTGAAAGGTTCGGCTCGTTTTTGAGACTCTTGAAGTTCCTGAGGAGCCACTGAATTTTGCGTTCAGCCGGTACGACGCTCGGCGAGCGAGGGAGAATCAGAAGAGGAGTGACTGCGCTCCTTCTGTTGAGTTGTGAATTGACACAATTGAGTCGCTGGAATTCCGTCAAAAAAATTGTTTTAAGTCGGTCACAATTATTTATTCAGGCGGGCAAAAGGCCCCGCATAATCTCGTCGTAATCCTCGGGAAATATTTTCAGCGAGCGAGACAAATATTCACTTATTCTCGCACTCAAAATTGAAGGAGCTTGTTTGGGCGCTTTGCCGGGGCCGGCTCTGGCAGAGGCGTGACTCGCCGCTCTCATCCTGCCCACAAATCGTGATTTCCAGACCCGAGTCGGCGCCCGTGCGCCCGGCGGCGGCCGTGCCGCCGCGGACGAACCGGACGGCGTTTCCGCCGGAGCGGTTCCGGATTCCCCGCTCATTCGAAAGACGCCATCGATTGTTTTAAGATTCGCAATTTCGTCCATCGCCGGTATCATAGGACTCTTACATCTGGGTAAACGGTTACATTAATCAGCACAAAACGCCGCCACGTTGATCTCGGGTCGTCGGAGAAGCGAGGTTGACAAGTGAAAAGCTAATTGTCTCAGAACACTTTATTTTCAATGGAAAAAAGGGAAACGTTCAGCAGATAGCGGAGATTAGAGAG
This sequence comes from Zeus faber, assembly GCF_960531495.2. Classification (NCBI taxonomy): domain Eukaryota; kingdom Metazoa; phylum Chordata; class Actinopteri; order Zeiformes; family Zeidae; genus Zeus; species Zeus faber. The sequence goes on along the minus strand of NC_137190.1, from coordinate 16,211,466 downwards.
GGAGGCGGAGATGAAAGGACGAGCGGAGAGGCTGAGTTAAGAGGAGGGAGAGACAGTTTTGGAGTGAGGAGTGCGCGAGAGGTCGGGGGGGGGGGAGGGCGGCAGAGCGGATTTTTCGAGAAGAGAAGACGGAAGAAAGAGAAGGAGATAAAATAATCGACGGAGCGGTTCTGACAGCCGAACAAATGAAAAGACGAGTTCGGGAAGGACAAAAAAGTGCTGAAAAACAGGAGCCGGAGACTTTACACAGAGTTAAAACAATGTGACAAAACCGCTGTGTCTTCACGTGGGCATCCGTGCGCGCGTGCGTGCGCGTGTGCGTGAGTGCGTGCGTGAGTGTACGGAACTTTTTGCACACGCTGCGTGTGTGCTGTCAGAATAAAGGAGCGCGGAAGCGGAGAACCCTCCCTACGAGGGCGCGCGTGCGCGCGCCTCAGCGTGAACCTTACCCTTTTGCCTCTTCGCCTGTCTGGGTGTATTTGTCTGCAGCCTTCCCTTCCTCCGTCTCCCCCTCTTCCCGCTCCATCATTATGGACGCAGGACCTCAACACCTGCATCCTCCGCACTCCTCCTGTCACGCTGTATTTCATACCCAGCAGCTCGGCTTTACCGCTCTGTATTTCATATATATCGCATACTAGTTTGAGTGTCTCCTATTGCGCCCTGATATTTCCAAATATTTACTCTGATTGATGTTATATCAATAATTATATCAAGGATTACATACATTTTTGTTTTTTGATTTCAGAATTTCTTATTTTATTTTTTTCGGTCTCTTGTAATTGAATAACAAGGATCGGATGTAAAACAACACGTAACAGGATTATCCTGATCCACTTACAACTAATGGTCGAAGATTAAAAGAGAAATGTTAATCACATTACGGAACGTCTCAAAATATTTCACCGGATACCTCAGACACACGCGCCCTCGCTTCCCCGCAGGAAGGAACCTGCAGAGAGCATTTTACAATGGCTCCACGTCGCTCCCCCGGCTGTGAAAACGCCCCGAGAGGAGTGAAGAGACTCAAAGTCGGAGGTGTGGGAGTCTGGCTCGCGTTCAAGGCACCGAGCCACTGAACTCTACGCAAAAACCTGCTGGCTCTTCTTCCCTCATTTGTTCTGAGATAAAACTCGCTCTTCAGCTCTCGAGGAGGCGCCGGCTCCAGGTGCTGGGTGGCGGGCGCGAGGCCAAACGCCGCTCGGGTCCCGGGGTTCTCGCAGCCGAGGCATCGCCACGGACACGGCGGGACAACGAGGCGTCGCCGCTCGTCGTCGTTTGGCGATTCGTCAACTTCTTCCGGGTCCGTCTTTCACTGCGGCTACAAAGCGCCCGCCTGGACAGCATTCTGCAGACCTTGAACTTCAAATTGTGACGTTTCCCAGCGTTCAGTGGGTAAGTGAATGAAGTGAGTCTTTGCTTTTCGTTTTCAACCTTTTGCTTTTCATTTTATTCAAATTTGGAGTCTGTTTGTTTATTAACGTAGTCGGATTAGTTTGTGAGCTTAGCCTTCATTGTTTGTATTTCACACAGCAGCTTCTGGCTTGAATTCAACGCATTTTATCGCTGGAATGTTTAATCAATATATACACATTGCGGCTATTAACAGGAGGAAGGCGGTGCCGTTTTTTCTCCGTGGGTCCGAAGGAGAAGGGGCGGCAGCGGTGGGTTCACACCATTAACCAGAGGAGGATGCAGGAGATTTCCACGTTCTATGTAACGTGTATTTATTGAGTTGTTTCTGTTACAAAGTGTTTTCTGATTAGTTTTTGTCATCAGCCATTTGTGGTCCGATTACTAAATGAAGAAAAACATGCAATGGATATATTCTTGTACATTTCTTCTTCTTCTCTCTGCTGCTGCCGTTAGGGGTCGCCACGGCGGATCATCTGTCTCCAATACCTTCCGCTCTGCGCATCTTCCTCCCTTACGCCAACCACCTGCATGTCTCACCACATCCATAAACCTTCTCTTTTCTTGTACATTTAATAAAACATATTCATAGCTTAATACCTTATGGATGAATTGATAGATTTCTCTAGGACACAAATCTATTGCCTGACAAGTCCGTTTGACTAGAGCCCACACGTAGTGACTCCAAGCAGCAAGGACAGGTACGATATACCAGACCAATAACGTATATTAAACTACATCCCAAGTATGAAGCAAAATATGTGGTTGATGCATACCGGGTTTGGTTATTAAATACTTTCACTAAATCTTCATCTTTTGAATGGACCTCAATGGGAATCAATGCTCCAGTTCACGCTTTATGGAAAAACAGAGACGAGTCCCCTTTTCCACCGGCGTTGAAGCAGCTTGGCACGGCATTAAGGGTCGACTGCATTTCCAAATTGGACCTAGGTCTACCCGAGTGATTCAATGCTGCAAAATTCAGCCACTTGACTCCGGCCAGTTGCATGCATGTTTAGTCCCCGGCTCTTCTTAGTCTCTCCGCTTGCCAAACCAAAGGACAGAAGTAGGGATCACTTGTCTGCAGTCAATCTACGGGGTTTGCTGCCGTCCTGGAGCAAGGTCCAGTCTGACCTTCACGAGGCCGAGTGCGTTGCCAGGCAGACAGCTCAACCCCTCTCACTGGCTGTATTTTATCTCCAGCCATCAAGCTGCGCCCTGCTCGATTGAGATCGTGCCCTGACTGTTCCTGTTACATCCAGGGAGAGGGAGGGTCCTGGTGGGTCCCCCTCAGACCAAGCAAAGGATTCTAATTTGCTTGTGTCTACTAACAAACATTGCTGCTGTTGTTGTTGTTGTTGTTGTTGTTGTTGTTGTTGTTGTCGTTGTTGTCGTCATTGTTGTTGTTGTTGTATTCTGTGCCTAGAACATAGCTGTCAGCCCTCCCTTTTTTCCAAGGATAATCCCGTATTTTACCCATTGTTGTATATTTTTCTGTAAATATCCCGCATTTCTTTGCCTTTCTAAAATAATGTAAAAATAAGTTTGGCGGCGCCGCCCCCAGTATTGTAATTGGTATATACTGTACAGCTATACGTGTATATACAGGTATAATACAGATGTCATCTTCAGGAAAGGCGGGCTGTGCTACAGACCCCCATCGGATCTTGATTTGTTTCGGGATTTCCCATAATTCTCATTTAGTATTAAACTGTGTCCACTCAGAGTAAACGTATAAATGCATTGTAAAACAGTCACGTCACACCGGCACGTCCCCTCACCGCACTATTCCACATACAGCTGAAGACGTGCAGCTCAGACTCAGACATCCTGCTGATTCGCATTTGGATTGACCCATACAAGTGCGACAGCAGAAATGGTTAATATCTTCAAGTGCAATAATCCTATAATCCCACAATATCTGTGGATTCTATAGACAGGCTTAGTGTATGTCAGCTCGGAAAAAAAAAAAAAAAAAACACCATGCAGAAAAAAAAAACCCTGCACAATAGAGGGAGTTTGTTTGACTCATGATCTCTGTGTTGCTTGACAAAAACGTGGATGTATATATACATAATATATACCTTATAAATCAAGATTCTCATCTGGACGGGGAGCGATAGAAGTCTCTTCTCCGCAGAGCTTCCTGGATGGCATTGAGTTTAATTAAAGTGGATTGTGTTTTTGTTTGTTTGTTTGTTGGGAGGAGCTAGGAGCGTTTTTTTGTTTTTTTTTCAGAAAACACACAACTGAAAAAAAAAAAAAAAAACGCTAAACCATAAAATACCACAAGACATAAATTACAGATGCTAATTTATGTCTGTGCAGGTGGGATAAATAACTGTGACAAGGCTTTGTTTCATCTCAAACTACACAAAAACGAAAAACATATGAATAATACAACAAAAGCGTAAAACTGATTTTATGGGATGTATTGTGGCCCAGTTTTGGTCAGTTTTGATTCAATTAAGTTGTTTGTCAAAAAAGGATCTTCTGATCTACCACAATGATTGATTTATTAATCAAAAGGGGAGGGGGGAAAAAAAGGCTAAATAATGCCTTTTCTTGTGTTTCTAATTGAGTCGTCTTCAAGATTATCCCGTATTGTTTCCAGAAGAGTTAGAACTATGGATAGATGTTTAATAGATAGACGCCATGTGAGATGGGAGGACACCCGAGCACCTGGTAGAGGCCACATACACACCCACACACACACACACACACACACACACGCACGCACGCACGCACGCACACACACACGCACGCACGCACATACACACACACATGCACACATACACATACCCACGCATGCACGCACACACACACACACACACACACAGCAGAACTCCCTGCGGACCAGACCCTCTGAGATAAACAGAATCCAATTCCAATCTCTGACACCGTGCGGTGACAGCGCTATTTACTGCAGCCACATCCCAACATCCATCCTGAGCAAACACATTCCATGTTGATGCAATTCAAGCTGCGCAATACGCAGAGATAACTGGATAAATCCTTTTAATTGAGTTAAGGATGGTCTCTCTCAGCCTATTGCACCAAAGGAAATGACAAACGTCCTCCTGTACGACCACGTTTAAACGGTGATATTGAGGTAGAAACACATCAGCCCCCGCGCAGAGAGGGAGAGAGCGAGAGAGAGGGGGGGGGGGGAGGGAGAGAGAGAGGGAGAGAGAGGGAGAGAGGGCGAGAGAGAGAGAGAGAGAGAGAGAGAGAGGGAGACTTCAGACTTGACCTTGACCAAAACGACTTGCGAACAATTAACGTCATTGTCGATCATTCCCTGTGAAAACCGTGAAAAAAAAAAAAAGTCAGTGCTTTTATGATTTTGTTTGATTTTTTCCTGATGCTACCGGCATCCATCCAGGCCGCGGGATCACAACACGCACGGCCAGCTGCGTCCTCAGAGGCTTCGGCTTCTGAGGGCTGGACGTCCGCACGGCCACACGTAAGGAATGTTGAACCGCCATCAAAGGTTCAGGGTCCACGACATCAAATCTCACGCGGGCCCGCCAACCTTGGGGCGATATTTTGAGTACCGCAAACAGTGGAAGAGGGAGTCTCCGCGGCGCTCGAGCCACTGCGGCTAAATGACTCACATCGTAGGCAAGATACTATGACAAACTAAGCATCGCAATTCATCTGCAGATTCGGATATCCGTTCTGCTGTACGTCAATGACAAAAACACGTTGTGATCTGATCGGGCTCACGTGGTAGGACAGCTGCACATCCGGACTACCACTGCAATTTTTTCAGTTTCCACCATATTGAGATTGCTGATTTTGACACTGTGTGTTTATTACTGTACATTATTTACTATGGAACAATTAAAGAACATGAAACTGCCTCTGAGTTCCAATTAAATAGAATATGAGACTGTCACCAAGTTTCGGTGTAATGCAACCTGTATCTCTCACTGGGTTTTAGTCAGACACAACAAATAACAAACATGGAAATGTCCACATTTGTATTATATTTATTTGATACTTTTGCAAATAAATTGCAATCATTACAAAAAAATAAACAAAAAAAATAAATGTCTTCTCACTATGGTTCACTGGAGGTCCTTCTTCACTCACTGTGCGTCAAACCAAGTGAATCGAATCGAACGACTCGTTTTACTGAGTGACTCGTCAAGAACCAAGTCTCAGAAAAGAGTCAAACTCTTCATCCCGATCGGAGCCCCGTTGTGACAGTGATAGATGCACAGTCTGCACAAAGTTAGAATAGTGTCAGGCTATAGATAAATTATTGATCTAATCTTCTTTGTTTGCCTTTGTTTACCTTCTTTCTTTCGCTCTCTTTTTTGAGCGTCAACTACGTTACAATACGTTTGTATCGGGTTTGAGTATTCGGATCATTTTTACCAGTACAAGTACACGAGCACAGTATCGGGCTGTAAATTTCACCGGCACGGAATCTGAAAATATATCTGACACGGATCTGCGGTGAAAACCGACACGATTCCGGTCAGTCCACTCCCAGGGTCGTTTGAATGCGCAATACATGTACGCTATGTATTGAATTGATTGATTGAGATATATATATAAATTGTGTAGTTTCAGCTGGCATTCCTTCCCTGCGTATTTTGACTAAGACTCGCGTAGTTGGTACACATATTGCGTGCAGGATGGCAGGTCTGCTTGTGAGACGCCGGTGCTTTACTAACATGCTGTACGCGTTGACGCGGTCATTCACATGAGTCTCAGCTCATGTTGGATTTCACCTGGCGATACCACGAGAGCGCAAAACAATTCCTCCTTGCAGAGTTTTCCAACTTCCACTCGCAGAGACATGTATGTGACAAATAATCTCTTGAACTTGAACATTGGCACCGGATTGGAAGTAACAGAAAGCAACAGCGGGATTTGCTCAACAGCCATTACTGTTATTTGGGAACATACTTTAGATGGCTGGAGACCATGGCCACGGATCCCTCCGATTTACGATTTTTGAACACCGAATCCTTCACACTTGAGTCGGGCTTGCATTTCACTTGTGAAGATCACATGGCTCACATGAAAGCAGGTCTATGTGTGAGCTTTCCAATTAAATATTTCAGTTGCCATGCACAGCCCATGCACAAATTGGGTGGAGGCGGGAGTCCGTGAAATACGAAGAGAAAATGAGATGATCATTGGTCATCACTGACCTCAGCCAGACAGAAACACAGAGTTTAAAAAAGACATCATGTACAGTGTGTGTATGGTAAATAGACCATAGACAGTTAAATCCCCTGTCAACAGCAGAGGCGATTCTAGAGTCTGACGGGCCCCAGGCAGAAACAAAACAACAAGTAAAAACAACAGTAAAGAGCATCTTCTTCCTCCTCGGTGTCTTTCTCTATTTCCGCTCCCGCAAAGATCCCCGCCCTTCATTTTGATTTTGTATGTGTGACGATGGCTTCACAATAAACTTGCGCGTGTCACAGGAGACAGTTGGGGGGGCCCCTTCAGGGGGGTTTGCAGGGCTGAGGTCGTTGCAACAGGGGATTCTACTGTATATTTTGACACGCTGCTGTCGATGCTGTCAAGTCCAGTCGGTCGGCCGGTGGGGGGGGGGCTCGACTTTCTGTGGCCCCAAGCAGTTGTCTGCCCTGCCTGTCTGTACACTTCGCCTCTGGTCAACAGTCTTGGTGTGGGAGGTGAGGCTGTATTTCGGAGACATCAGGGACGAGGCTAGCGTCTAGTGTTGCCCGGCGGCTTTTTAGGGACGGTATTACCGGCCGGCCTCTTGTTCCTAGAGTTACCGTCCACCGGGCAAGTTTACAGATTCCAATGGATTTTGGGATTTTTTCCGGCTCGGCTTCATCTTTCTCGGAACAAGCGGGTGCTCCACATGTTTCTTTTCTTTTGGTGTTTTTTTTTTTTTCCTGAGAGCAAAAGGTCTTCCAGTCTCACCCTAGTGTAGGCCTTGTTGCAGGAGGGTGGAAAATCATGTATTGCATTATATTTCTATTCAGGTTTTTCTGCGTTAAGATTCCTTCTCGTTCTTTTGTGTAATTGTAATTTTCCTTCACTGATATTGGCTACCGGTGAGGGCCTCCGCTACGTGGGCTTCCCTCCCTCTGGTCAGCAACAGAGTCATTTATTCTGCTAGTTCGGTCCAACAGCGTCCGTGTCACTGCTAGATTGCGAACCGAGGGATGTTCTGAGCGACCAGAAAAGATAATGATCAGTGTGTTGGCTTCAGGCATATTGCGATGCTCTCGTTGCGCCTGCGGTGTTTTATAGGTGGAGAAATTACATGGATCGGTTCATTTTCTCCTCGTGTGTAAATGTAATGTTGCGTGTGAGGTCGGGGGAGTTCAGGTGGTCGGGGAATTCCTGTGTGTGTCCTGCCTCGATCTTTAGAATGCCATCCTGTCTTGATCCAGAATATCATTCTAATACCTTTCCCAAAAAGGTCAACCTGCACCGTTGGAGCAGAGAGGGTTGCTTTCATCTCCAAATCTACCTTGAAAAACCCACTTATGATGACTGACAGAGGTTCACCCATTGAAAAAGCTTCAATCCGTCTGGGGATTTTTCCTCTGGACCAAAGTGGGTAGATTTATCAGTTTACAATTCACCGATTCCTTTTTACGTTTTGTTGTGTCTCCTCCACGCCCGATCACATTGATGGCGATCCCTGGATTAGAGCTTGATTAGGGAGTCCATTGAAATCCCCAAATGGGCCCAGAGACAGTCGACACCAACCCGGAATACTTATGTGAAGAAGCTGCCAAGACAACACCAGAGACCGATGGTATATAAACACACTGCAACACCCTTAGAATAACAAAATGATACAAGCGTGCCTATACTGTAGATGTTAAGATGGAAAGAAAAACCAAAGAAATTAGGAAA
>NC_137190.1:16185686-16198186 GCF_960531495.2 Zeus faber | reverse complement strand
AAATAAATAGCAGATTCTCCAGGTATGTTTTCATCCAAATTTCATGGGAGTTTTGAGCCAATGTTTGAACTAATTATTTACAATCTTTATGTTCTAATATTAACAGCTGGATAGGTGGATTTGTTTATATATATATATATATATATATATATATATATATATATAAAATCTGTTTTTTTATTTATGTGTGTATAAGTTGAGCACCTTGAAAATAATTGTGAGGTTAAAATTTTTTTAATTCTCCCTCAGGTGGATAACGTGTATTATTACACTACAAAATGCCATAAAATGCACATAAAAGACGATAACACTGTTCACTGCAATTATTTGTTGACAATGAAGCACCGAGTGAAATAGCAGGATCCCAACAGCGCTGCAGAGCTGCACTGGACAGAACCTCCAGAGCTCCGAGTCGGTACCAACGGAGCCAAAACGCCGAAAGCACCGAGGTCAGGGCCCGACACTGCTAAATCAACTGCTGCTGCTCTGAGCGAGGGAACACACACACACACACACACACACACACACACACACAGACACACACACACATACCACACACACACACACACACACACACACACACAAACACACACCTTCCATTTGCCAGTGTGAAGGAGTGGAGGAGTGGGGTCAGAAAGAGAGGGAGGGGAGGTGACGAGGGGAGCAGCCAGGAGGACAGGAGGAAAATGAGGGGAGAGAAAAGAAAAGAGAGGACTTAAAAGCGTTTTTCATGTGTCGCTTCAATCCTCTTTTCTTCTCTCCTCTAGTTTCTCTCTCCATCATTATCTCCGTGACAGTATGATTGTGTCTCGTCCCCAGTGTCATTATGCTGTCTCTCCATCTCACTCTCTCTCTCTCTCTCTCTCTCTCTCCCTCCCATCCCCTCTCATCATTATCTCTCTATCTTGTTTCACTTGCCTCTATCTGCATCATCCTTTGCACTCTCTTTGACTCTCCTCCTCTTCCACTCTTTCACGTTCCCCTTCTTTCTGCACCCCTCTCTCCTTAACTCCATTTGCCCTTTGCACCCCTCCCCTCCCTCCCTCCCTCCCTCGCTCATCCTCCCTCTCATCCCACATACCTATTACATTCCCTCTATCCATCTTCCCCTCCATCATCAGTATCATTGTGTCTTCCCCTTGTGTCATTACGTCTCTCCCTCTTTCGCTCCCTCGCTTTTTGCCATCATTATCTGGCTGCCATATTGGCTCTGTCCTGTTGTCATTACAGGCGTCTCTGTGTTTCCTCTCTCTTGTTTTCTGTTCCGCCCACTCACCTCCTATAAATATCACACAATGAGCAAATACCATCTCTCTCTCTCTCTCTCTCTCTCTCTCTCTCTCTCTCTCTCTCTCTCTCTCTCTTCCCTCTCTCTCTCTCTGTCTCCCGTTCTCTGTCAGCGCCCATCAACCAGTTTAAGCCAATGGACAACTGCGCCGTCGACACTCGATGCCGAGAAAACCGTTTGTTTCAAATGTTTTTTTATTGCTGCATCCTGCACAGACGAGCAATAAAGGGAAAAATCCTGGTTTAGTTCTTTGAAAGATGTGTGGTAGGTGTGCGTGTGTTTTGTTTGTTTGTTGCTTTATCTGGAATAGACCACCAGTGTGAGAGATTAATTGATAGTTTTGACGGTCGCAACAACAAAACAGCACTCGCTCTTCTCTCAATTGTGGGGAATCGATCATAGAGGCAATTTCGCAAGTTTGTGATTAAAAAACGTCGAGGTTGCATCGGCAACCGTGGTTCCCTGAGGAGGGACCAGATCTATTAATCATGGGACTGATCGTCAGATCACGTTATCCAATCGAAACGCTCTGCATTCACACCTGAAAAAGCAGAGGCAGTGACGACCGAATGCTTCCGTCCCAACCACGCAGGTATGTATCACGGCTCGAGTTCCGCTTCCTCCTCTTTTCACTATGCTCTTATGGTGATCACCTGAGGGAGGTTCACATAATAACATACCCCCCACTGGCGTGTCTGTCGCAGACATAAGAGTCGAGGAAAAATGCTAACGGGATACTTTCTGTGACACCTGCATACTCAGGTGCATACTGCATACTGAGATGCAACATGTAAAAGCGCCCCTATGTGAGTGGGGAGCTCCAAGACGCTGCCCGACATATCCTCCACCGACGCCCCCCCGAAGAGGGCCCAAGAGGAGGACGCTCCCGTGGTGGAGTGTGTGGCCAATAGGCCAAGTCAATGGCTTCCACCAGCCATTGAGCCAAGCGCTCCTGTGACAGGGGACCACCCTTTGCTTGGGTGCCCAAACACGCAAACAACTGGTCCCCACGCCCAAAGTCCTTTGTGCGGTCTGTATAACACTGCAGAGCCCGAACCGGCACAAAGTGTTCAGCCTCTCCTGCTCCTCTGACTTAAATGGGGGTGGGGAGAAGGCCGCTAACTCAGTAACCTGACTCTGAAATGGAGTGGTAATGACCTTCGGGGTGAAAGAAGCATTTTGACGCATGACACTCTATCACCTCCACCCACAAACTGTATGCAGGATGGGTGGACTGACAGTGCCTGCAGCTCACCTATCTGTTTCGCCCAGGCGAGCGCCAGCAGAAAGTCTTCAGAGAAACGATCTTGATGCCTGCGGTGTGTATAAGGATTCAAATGGACACCCTGACATACTACTACCAGTAGACTACCAGTAACTCCCAAGAAGGGATTGGGCACAGGCATTTCAGCCTGCTACAAAGTGAGACGGCAGTGGCTGATGTGGAGCTGTCCAAGCCCACGCCATGCAGAAATAGCTGCGAGCTACCAGCTATTTCGGGCCACTTTCACCTCAGTAAACAGTTCCTGCAGTAACTGCAATATTGGCCCTGTAGGGCAGTCAGAGGGGGCGTATCCCCACTGTTCACACCACTGGGAAATAATACGGCACCTCAATGTGTACTGGGAGTGAAAAGAGGGTGCCCTGGTGCTCTGTAAAGTGGCAACCACTGCATCTGAGAGGCCCAAAGCTGGGAGCTTCTCCCTCGGAGGCACAAGGCCCTAAGGTGCCATACGCCTGCCTTGGAACGCAGCATGTGGAGGGGTAGCGCCACAGCCGCCGCCATCATCATGCCCAGCAGCTTTTGACACAGAAGTTCAGACCATTCGGGTCTGAACTGTGACGCATATGACTTGATGGCCTGCGGACCATCATAGAAGCTGAGTCCAATTCCATGCCCAGAAAAGGGAGGTCTTGGCTCGGAATCAATCCACTTTTCTCCATTTTGACAGCAAAGCCTAGACCTCCCAGGTGAGAAAGGGTTAATCTGGCCACCTGTTAGACTCATTCCTGGGAGTGGCTGCAGATGAGGCAATCATCCAGGTAGGTGTACATTCTCATCCCCTGCTGGCATAGCAAGGCTATCGGCACTTCTACACACTTCGTGAAGACCCGTGGGGCTAGAGAGAGATCGAAAGGGTGCTCGAGGAACTTGTAGGCTCTCCCCTGAAAGGCGAAGCATAGGTACTTCCTGTACCGGGGGTTAACGGAGATTTTAAAAGATGCAAATTCCACAAACCAGTCATTTGGTCGAATAAACCTCACTGATTTATGTGTTGTCAGCATCTGGAAAATAATTTTCATCAGATGCTCATTCAACATCTGCAGGTCCAGGATCTGTCCCTTTTAAGGGACCACAAAGTATCTGTAGTGTCCTAGTACCTCCCTCTCTACCAGGACGCTCCGTATCGCTCCCTTTACCAGCAGAGAATGTATTTCTCTCACGAGAACCTCCGCTTGACTGTCTGGGACAACCGCTCCCGGCTCTCCTCCACGAACCTCATTGTCATGAGGCCCATAGCTTCACCAAAGGTGGTGCTGAGGGACACGGGGGCATTGCAGCGGCGCCTTGCCCGAGGGATGGCCTGGTGGTCCTGGTGGGGGGCGTAAAATTCCCCGTCCAGCATGAACACAGCCGTATCCGGGACTGCTGTGGTGGGGACGTCCAACTTTCTGGCCGTGCTCTGGAGACCTCCAGGAGGCTGCCTCCAGCAGCCTCAAGGGGTGCCGAGGAAAGGCTGGGGCTTGGCCCGAGTCTGGGGAGGCTCTCCTCCTCATCGGACTCGTCCCGGTCTGACTACTCCGTCTCGGCCCTAAAACATATCCCCTGCTGCGGTGGGGGTGTGGGAGCAGGGCTAGCACTAGGAGGAGTGGGCTGAGTGAACCACGAACTGGACCAGCGCTTGTGCTAGTGCTGCTGGAGGAGCGTGAGCTTGAGGTATTTCATATAGTGAGCTTGAGGTATTTTATGATGAGATATACAGAATATCAAAAGTCAGTCAATTTAGTCTGACAACTGAGATATGAGAGAGAGAGAGAGAGACACACACACACACACACACACACACACACACACACACACACAAACACACATTAAATCAACACATGTAATGCAAACCGATGACAATGCTACTCCACTACTCCTACTATTGTACCACACACACACACACACACACACACTCTCTCTCTCTCTCGCTCACAAGGCTATGTGAGGAGTAAATCCCGAACGATGTCACGAAACTAGAACTGACTGAAGATAGGTGAGAGGGATGGCGTGTGCGTGTGTGTGTGCGTGTGCGTGTGTGCGTGCGTGCGTGTGTGTGTGTGTGTGTGTGTGTGTGTGTGCGTGTGTGTGTGTGTGTGTGCACGTGCGTGTGCGCGTGTGTGTGTGTGTGTGCGCGTGTGTGCGTGTGTGCGTGTGTGTGCGTGTGTGTGTAGAGCTAAGGGAGAGACCAAAAATAATTTAAAAACTATTTAAAACACGTTTTTTCATGTCACGTTCATGCATGGCTTTGTGCATGTGTTGTCTTTGCATCAAATTTAAATCAACGCTCTTCATTTTTAATAACTGACTCTCTGCACATCTGCTGAGCTTTTATTTTTTCATTTTATCACCTCAGCGTGACCTGGGTCTGTACAGCCGAATGAACGTACCAGTATATTTCACTTGCACTTTTCTAAATGTAAATCATTTAATTAAACTCCAATAAATCAAATCTAGAAGGTGCATTCAGCGCACAAATTAGGAAACAAAGCACTGCGTTGGGAGCACACACACCTCCACCGCGCACGCACGCACGCACGCACGCAGCCGGTAATGTCAGCTGAACATCCTGCTTCATGGATTGAGAGAACTGAGAAGAGGAATTCCATCCCTGGCTGTGGGTGTCCAGGGAGGCAAAGTGGAGGTGGAATAAACATTTGTACTTGAAGTAAACATTTAGCATGAAGACCTTGAACAGCGCTGCAACCGCCGACCCCACCCCAGTCCACTGGACAGACTGTGGACTGATAGCTCCCTTGGTGCAACAGCCGGGTGACGTTATTCATTGTCGACAAAGGACAAGAAGAGAAGAACAGCAATCTTTAATTGTCACACAGCACACCAGACTACAACACATGCACGCACACACACACTCACATGCACATGCTTTGGATGGTGGCCGGTGAAATGAAGCCTCTGCGCCTCTGTCGCTGGTCAGACGATGATGTGTGCATGTTTTTGGTGGGGGTGCGGACTGACGTTAGGTGGAGAAAACCCCATGTGAGCACGGGGAGAACATGCAAACTCCACACAGAAAGGCTCCTTTTTGGGAGCACAGTGCCAACAGCGCCCCAGGCGGGAATCGAACGCAGGACCTTCTTGCTGTGAGGCAGTAGTGCACCGTGCGCAGACAAGCGTGCTTTATCAACATACGTTTAGTTTAAGAAAATACTAAATAAAATCACACAATCAAAAAGCAAACACTGGATTTAGGATGCACGTCATGTCCTTTTCGAACAGCGTTATTTTTCATATTATTTATTTGAATTTATTATTATTATTACTATCATTTGTAGTAGTTTTAATATTATGAATAAATAATAAATACTCATAAAAAACAATGTAATAAAAATATAGTATAATGATTTATCATATTTTTTATTCTAATGTAATATGTATTATTATTATTGGGGGGTTCCTATTTGTTTTTTTTATATTTTCTGGGGTACTATTTGGCCTTTTATTTTCTGTTTGTTACAGTTTCTCTGGTCTCACGTAACGAAATGCCTATAGGAACACGATGACTGCTTGTATTACATTGTAAAGAAACACTAATAATGAAAGCTAGAGCCAGCTTGGTGGCTGACGAGGACATGAATATGAATATGAATATGAATATGAATATGAACATGAATAGAAAATGGGGCTAAATAAGGTGCAGCAGCAGCAGCAGCAGCAGCAGCAGCAGCAGAAGCAGCAGCAGCAGCAGCATCGTGTTGCAGCGTTACACAACCTCCCACTGCTGGAACAGTGGAACACCTCTCAGTGGCTGCAGCAGGACGCCGACAGCCACGAGGGTCCGCATGGAGTCAATGGCAGGAAAAAAAGAAAGTCCTGCGCTCGTTAACAATCGAATAGACAAAGATGTGACAATGGAAATCACTGAGCTCCTACGGCTCAAAACCTTCCAGCGCTGTGCTGAATGGGAAAAACACATATGACTGATTGTCATATTAATGTCATAATATTTTAGGCTGAGTTTATGGATTTTATATATTCCTTGACTGTAAAAAGTCCTTACGTGTGTGTGTGTGTGTGTGTGTGTGTCTATGTGTGTGTGTGTGTGTGTGTGTGTGTGTGTGTGTGTGTGTGTGTGTGTGTGTGTGTGTGTGTCTGTTTTAAAAAAGACTATTGCTTAGGTGTAGAATAAATACGGTGTATTAAAAACAAAAGTTAAATAAACTCGAGCCAGCAGGCAGAGCTGGCTTCCTTCTGGCATTGCTGACAAAACACACACATACAGTACACACATATACAGTACACACATAGACACACACACACACACACACACACACACACACACACATGATTTTTCAGATATATGTACAGTATACTGTATATGTATATATTGCAATTGTTTTCCATATTTTTATTTTGAATACATAATTCTACACTTGGTTTACACTTATTTCATATTTAAATCCACTACTTAGTCACATATTACTCAAAGGTTAACACTTACTTACTGAATGGTTTGTTTCAAATAGAGTGTTTGTTGTTTGTTGTGGTGTGTTTGCATTTGTTGTGTGAAAATGTCAGCTAATACGTACACAAATCACAGGTACATTGCTTACAAAAACGGCCTGAGGCAAAGTCATGACGGAATACGCCAAACGTGGGAGAGCTGCATCAGCAAAGAGGCTCAGTGGTCTCAAGCCAAAGCTCCCCGAGAGGTACGGACGGACTCGTAACAGTGAAGAACACCATTTGCTTTAAAACATCACCACAGTCTCGGCAACAAAAGACACGTTGTGAGATTCACAACGCAGGAATTTATGGCAGGGCCGCGCCGTTCACATACCGTTTGTATCGAAGGCCAGTGCACAAAGACGCACTGCGCTGTGTAAGGGGCGAAAGACCTGGACCCCTGAGCAATGGAAAACAGTATTATGATCTGATGATTTATCTTTCAGCTTACTTCCTACAACTGGACAGGTTTATGTTTGGAGAAAGCCAAAGCATACCCTCAGTCATAATGTCTGTGGGGGGATCTTTAATGGTATGGGTAGCCATCTTGTGGGAGTAATTGGGTCCCAAAATTGCTCTGCATGGTCATATAAAGGCCAGGGGCTATGAGACCACTTTATGGTGGTCCACACCAGGTTACGGCACAAACACTGCTCCCTCGTGATGTTCCCATTTTGGATGGATGGCACCACCAAGCAAATTCAAAGGAATTCATTAAAGGTTCTGGGGTGATGGGTGTGAAGTAGATTTTCACCTCGTTCATCCCTCAAAGAAGTGGAGGCTGTGCTTTTATTTCCACTACACACAGTTCAGGATGGCAGCTGTTCTGAAGGCAACTGGTGGAAGTAGTCCCTTGATATGATATAATAATAAATAGATGTTTCCATTACTTAGTCCATCTGTGTGTGTGTGTGTGTGTGTGTGTGTGTGTGTGTGTGTGTGTGTGTGTGTGTGTATGTGTGTGTGTAAATAAACAATAGTATCATGCTGAGGTGTTGAAATGTAAAATATAGCCAGTAAATGCTGACAAAAGTGCACACACACACACACACGCACGCGCACACGTACACACACACACACACACACACACACACACACACACACACACACACACACACACACACACACACACACAGATGCCTAGCAGCCAGGGTGTGGAGTCAACCCACACTTGAAAAATGCATATTATGAAAAAAAGGAATATACAAAATGCTTTTACTTTCTGCTGAGCAAACATGCAGCCATAAACATAAAATGATGTTTAGCTCTGTCCTATGTTCCTTCCTTTAGGTGTTCCTCTATTTATTTAGTCATTTATTATGTATAGAAATGTATCATCATGGGCCATTTCGGTTCTACATTCACATATTTATCTATAAAAAAAAAATTTTATCCACAACTTTAAGCCGGGAAAACTGATTGTAAAACAAATCTGTGTTTTTTTACAATAAGCTTGGCTTAAAAAACTGATTATGATACAACCAGCCGGCAGATTTAAGCCTTTAACAGTCACACATATTAAATGTCTATTTTCCATCATATCGTTTCCACTTTAATCAACACGAAAAATAAGGTTATACTAAAATACTGAGAGAGCTGATTATATCCTTTAATTTCCTTTTCTGAGCTTAATTCATCTCAATGTCCACCCTCATAAATTGTAGCTACATTAACATAATGGTTCTTTTATAACGTGCTTCTCTGTTGACCACACATTTGTTACAATTAAGTGTAGGTGTCTATTTTTCCAATTATATATATATTTTTTGAATTTGGCCTTAACCTTTGAGTCGTGTGATGTAGCGATATACTTTATATGAGATCTTTTTTTTTTTAAGTGCTTAGTATATTTTAAAATTAGATCTGGTTCAGTTGAGAGGAAACTATAAGAGCACTCGGGCTACAGGAACAAAATTCAAAATCCTAATAGAATTTGAATATTAAAAACGATATCGCGATTCAAATGCTGAAATTACCATCCGATTGTGTATCTTTCATCAATAAATAATTGATTATACAATTTTTGGCCAACGTTAGCAAATAAATTCACATGTGATGAGCAATAAAGTTCAGGATGAGTTCATCCAGTTTGTTTCACAGTGAATGCACATCCTAGGAGAAGTTTTCCCGGTAAGGGTGAACAGTCTGCGTCCTTGGAGACTCACGACGCACCGACGCGTCACCCTCTCTTCCGGTGTTCCACTCTGTGTACAAGGGAGAGTGCGCCTTTCACCAGAATTTCCAGTAATTCCACAGATGTGCCGATGGAAGTGGGAAGTAAACCCGACCATCACCAGTGCAGAGGTTCCCAACCACCGGACCGTGCCAGGCCGTGGGGCATTTGCCACCGGGCCGCGGGACCACGGGCGGGATCTGCTCCGCAGCGGAGCAGCAGCAGTAAACTGAGTGAATGAAATTCATCTCGAGTTTTTATTTGCTTTGTTTGGAGAAGAGATAGCTCTGATCAGAGCCGTGCGTAACTTGTGTGTGTGTGTGTGTGTATGTGTGTGTGTGTGTGTGTGTGTGTGTGTGTGTGTGTGTGTGTGTGTGTGTGTGTGTGTGTGTGTGTGTGTGTGCGCGTGTGTTGCAAACAAAACCGTAGATGTATTTGTTTTATTTTATTTTCTGAAGTTTCCGTAACAGAACAAAACAAAAAAGCCTCTAGCCTCGTCGTATCCCACGGTGCTCCGAGCCCGGCGCTGCTGCGGACACCGCGGTGAAAGTCGGAATAAACTTTCAAATGAGGTCTTGTAGATCTAATATGAGTGAAGATGCAGCAACCGGATTGCTTATTTCTCAACGGAACCCGGAAGCCGTGCTCAAACACCCCTGGTTCACAGAGCTAGGGGCCCCATGAGAGTGGCTCCTCATACCGAAACAGCCCGTTTTCAGACAGGGCGGATTGGACGCCTGCTACAACGGCTCGAATGCATAATCTGAGTGGTGTTTTCAGCAAAAAACTTGAAAAACTTATTTTGGGGACCTCAGAGACCACATACTGTATTAACTTATTCTGTCTGTCTGTGTGTCCATCTCCATCTGGACTATTGTCTCTCTCTCTAACTGCCTGTTCGCCTCCATCTGTCTTACCGTCTGCTTTTTAAGTCGCTGCCCACGGACCGTCCTGCCCTGTGCTTCGTGTCAGAGAGGGGTGCTGGACGAGGAGAAGACAAGGGAGTTACGTTCCCATGGGTCTCTGGAGATTTACATAATGACTATGTGTGCAATATCATAGTGACACGCACACACGCACGTGTGTGTGTGTGTGTATGTGCGTGCATGTGTGTTCCCCTTGCAAAGGTGTTCATCCAAAAATATTTGCACGGACCAAAAAAAGAGCAGGAAGAAATATCTTTCCAAGAACAACCCAACATCCTTAACAGAATCTCAAGTATAGAATTAGGCAGCGGCTCTCAACCCGGGGTCCTTCAAGAGGTTCCAGGGGTTCCCCAGAAAAATGAAAAAAAAAAAAAAAATCTCAAGTGTATTTTTGGACTAAATCATATCTAACAATAAAAAAAAAAAATCTTCTCACATTGGGGCCCCTAAATCTTATCAAATGGATTTTCCTTTGTACGAAAAGGGTCAAGAATCACTGGAATGAGGTCCACGCAGCAGGGCTGGAAAGAGAGACGTAGAAGGAAAGGTGCAGCTTATTGCATATCTTTCTATATGTGCCTGAGGGGCTGTGGGCGCTGCAGCGCGCCGTGTTGTTTCCTCTGAAGGGACATTGATGTTTTACGCTGCGAGAGACAGGAAGGAGAGGACGGAGGCCAATGGAAAAGTACAATGGAAAGAACGATGTGGATAGAAAGAGGCATCGGGAGGGGTACAGAAAACAAGGACGGAACCGTACAGCGAGTGACTTGAGAGGAAGAGACGTCCAAAGGAAGACGAGCACAAAGAAGGAAATACTAAAATATAAAGGAAAACGGTGAGTTCCGCTTTGACCCAACGGGCCTTTGTTATCTGCCATGCAAATATCTGCACTCAAATGTGCAAAGACTTAACAAAAAAACAAAAAAAAACAAAAAGAAACAGCATTTAGAGGTGAGCTCTGCGACACCCTATTAATCAGGCGGAAGATGAGGAGGCTGTGGCTTGATGAGCGTCTTTGCACCGCCTTTGCACCGCCTTTGCACCGCCTTTGCACCGCCTTTGCTTCATCTCTACACCGCCTCACAAAGCAAAGCACCGCAGCGTTTCATTGCCAAACGCCCTTGACAGGCTCAACAAGCAACTGAGTACCCTTTATTTATTTTTTTTATAAATACCACCCCGATTATGCTTTGGAGCCGCTCTAACATGCGTCCAATCCACCCTGTCTAAAAACCAGCGGTTTACGTGGGTGGAGCCACCCTCCCGAGGCCCCCGTAGTTGCGTGAGCCAATGGGCTGAGCTTTACTTCGTGCTATATCCGTACACTAAAATCACTTTCTGAACAAATTTGAGGCGAGAGATCCAGTCGCGGAATCTTAAGCTCATATTAGATCGAGAACTTACGGAAACTTCGGAAAATAAAATAAAAATAAATACATCCACGGATTTGTTTGGTGAAACGCAGAGCGGAGCACGCGCCGCACATACACACAGACACACACACACACACACACACACACACACAAAGAAACACAGCAAATACTTACAATTCCCTCGTCTGCAGTTTTGTCACGGACAGTTGGTATTGATTCCTCTTTCTTTTAAAAGATTTGTGCTGGTCTCTTCGATGCTAGCGGTTCCGGCTGGGCTCCACGTTTGGGTGGAGTTACCCAGATGGTGGGAGGCTCTAATTCTACTGAAGTGACATACTGTATATTACTGCCCTGTCCGCACAGTATATTAGGGCTGCAAAGCTGAACGGCTGTGAGTTTTGCACACTAGGTCCCTTTTAAGCTGGACTCGGGACAGTGGAAACAGTTCTTACATTCAGGTAAGCACGCTGGAGGTCAGCATCATTAGCGCTTATTATTTGGCTCACGACGATCCAGATCAAAACGCAGAGACGCGATCGCAGTTTGAGATCTTCAATTCAGGTAACATCAAAGGAGAGCTTTCCTTTTTTTTACGCTGCCGTAAAATAGGCGGTTTGTGTTTTGCTGCTGCCTCTTCTTAGATGGACGCCCTTCGTATTTATTTCGCAAGGGTTCAGCCCGGCACTGGGTGTGCTGCGTGATCTTCAAAACGCCCAAAACACTGAATATGGATCCCGTCAATGCAACAAAAAAAACACTTGAGAAGTCTTGGGTGTACACACGTGCATGCATGTACACACACATGCACACACACACATTGAACACGGTGTCTTGCTGCCTTTTTCCTGACGTTTCCGTGATTGAATGAAACAAAGCAAGCCCCAAGCCCCGTCTTATCCAATGGTGCCCCAAGCTCTGTGCTCTCCAAGCTCTGAAAGTCAGAACAAACTTTTCAATTAGGCCCAGTTGATCTAATATGAGTGAAGATTCAGCAACTGGATTGCTTATT
>NC_137190.1:16178186-16180686 GCF_960531495.2 Zeus faber | reverse complement strand
CTGCCAATACCATTCATTATTTGCTCGCTTTTTAATGTTTTCTGTGTAATTTTTGCTGGTGACTAATGAACGTAATCTTCGTCCGGCCTTATTTCGATTACGAGCCCGATAACACGCTGTTACTTCAAAGGTACTTCAAAGAATTCAAAAATTTGGCCTTGCCTTCAAGCAGTGTTTGCGATGTGCACCTTTCAAAGCATCTGTGTCGGTATTGATTCTCCCGGCGCGGGGAACGACGGGCCCTCCCGGATGGGGAGACGATGGACTCCCGTGCCCTGCCCGAGCCAGCCGGACCCTTGACCGGGACTGACCCGGCCGGCGAAGTCCGTCAACCGTAGCGAAGCAATCAGCGATTCTGTCAAATCAGCCGGTCGACCCCGCACATTTGGCGGAGAAGCCACGGCCGATGGGGCCCGTTTGGCAAGCCTGTTGCGGCTGAGGCACGGGCGCTTGCCGTTTGCAATGACCCCGTCGTCGCGTCCACATCTGGTCCCCTTGCCTCTCCGCTCTCAGCGGGGTTGCCGTCTCGGCGGTTTTTCCACCAAATCGGGCTGCTTCCGGGCGTCGGGTGGGGTGTGAGCCGTCCCGGCAGCGGAGCCCACCGCATGACCCGGCGGCTCTTCGCTAAGCCCAGCGCCGTCCCTGCTTCCTGAGAGGCAGACTCCACCGGGATACACAGCAGAGTCCACTCACCTCGGACGGCACTGCTTCAGCTGCAGAGACGGGGAGTGGGGTCGGGGGAAAGTCGTTCGTCGCGAGCAAAGTTAGCCGAAAAAACGGTCCAAGCAAGTCCGCGGGACGACTGTCGTTGACCGACTGTTGCATGTTTCGGTGAAAATGAATGTTAAGTGAAATGAAGCAATTGCAATATTATTAACTACTGCCGGTCTAAATTATTGTCATCCCAAGGTTGCAGAGATAAAGAACGTTAACGTCTGTGTTGGTTTTATTTCATCGGGCGATTCGTCTTTCAGGGCATGACAAGACTCGCAATTTATAGCTCCTGGGAGGGCAGGTGTTACGGCCGTTTAAATCACCCTCAAACATCCCCGAGGGTCTCCGGGATTGCACTTGAGGCTGTTTGCAGTCATCGAAAAGGGAATCCACAAAGGGGTGTGGAAGTTTCCGTGGAACGCCCGACCGCATTACGGTCCGAATTCTGCCAACCTGACCGGTGGCTTCTGTGCGGTGTGCAAAATGAAAACTCTGCACTTTCCACTCTGCATTGACCTCAATTGCAACATACTGTACATGCACACGCTCAAAAACATACTTCCGCCTCAAATAGGAGGCCGGTCAAAGCATGAAATTATATTAAAACAACAACTTTCACCGGGTAAGCTGTAGGCACCCTCACTCCCTCGGTATAATGCTGGAAGCAACCGACTTTAGAAACTGAGCTTGTCCTTCTTTGGATTTATTTCTTGCCAGTGAAGACGCGACTTCACGTTCCAAAAACGCAGTATGTAACGTCAAAAGAACATTCAATGGTCCCTGGACTCGTTTTTGGATATTTTTCACGCTCCGTTTTGAGCTTCCTCATATTGTAGCCAGAATAATGTGTTTAGGACATGGCGGAGGCAGTGGAAGTCAATAATGATCAGAGTTCTCCACAGAGAAACCCACAGAAGCGACTGGTGAACGGACGCGCACAAACAAACATTTCACAGAGATTTCCAAGTTAAAAATCCAATGTTTATCTCTTTAAGTTAAGTATGGACACCGAAATGTGTAAACCATCATTGCCCTCAGCATTTCATATTCAACCACTGAGTCATCGTCGTTTTAATTCAGCCACAAATGCCGTTGCACCAGTCAAACAATAAACCCAGTCTGTAAAGACCTGGATATCTATTTCATAATAGGTTTGTATTCCATCATCGGTGTTTTTTCAAAATATTATCACAGGTCACTTCAGGCAAACTTCCCCTCCTGGGTTTGGCCCCCCAAAAAAAAATAATTCTGAATGAAAAACGAAGAGGTTAAACTCAGCCTGGCTGGTGATCACTTCATACCGGTTTCAGACTTTGACGGCTCAACGGCTTTAGTCGCGAAGTATTTCTAAAATTCCTTAATACTTCTCATGTGTGTCTTGACTGTGATTTGAAAACGAGCGTTCCATTCGGAGGATATTAAGGCTGAAAGAGAATTATTTTTGAGGGTATAATTGTGGCCGTGTCTCTCGCTTCCTCCGACTGTTTAGTGGTTTCGGTGGCCTTGCCCCCAACGCACCGAGACTCCGTGCCTGCCGCCCCCAATCTACAAATGGTGGTCTGGTGGTCACCGGGGAAACCGGGCCGGGCTGCTCCACTATTTCTAGCGGTAAATTTAAAGCATTTGTCCGGCGTATGAAGTGTTTTGTGATTTGTGAGGTAGCTGATAAGTACGAAATTGAGTAGAAGCTCAAGTTATATTTCATCAACATAATGGTGCTTGTACAATATGAACTGGAATTGTAGGTCACTCCCTAATCTTTGCACATCGATATATGAAAAATATT
>NC_137190.1:16145686-16160686 GCF_960531495.2 Zeus faber | reverse complement strand
GAAAGATTCTCCGGGAAAACATTTTTTCCTAAACAGAGCAATATGTGTGTTGAATTGAATGGGGATGTTGAACACGGGAACTAAGTAAAGCACACAAACTAATTCGGAGTTATTCAGTCAGTAGATGCCAACCTAATTGAGCTCTTCGGGGGATTCTGGCATGATGCCTGAATTGGTTCTCTGTATTTTTTCCCCCCCTTTTTATTTCCCATCATCAAAAACAAATGATTGAATTCCTAGTGGCAGAATGGTGCCAAACGCTTCCAAAAGATTCCCTGACACGTAGAATCATTGCATATTGAAACTGCTCTGGTAGATTGTGGCCAAACACTCAAGTGCGACACCTCATGGCAATTTTTCAGTTTGTTTGGTTTGTGATGTTTTCCCAGTTTTCTCCATTTTCAAGATATTGTTGTTCGCCAGCCGTCCGTTAAAATCTGGGCAGCAGCCAAATTGGTTTGGAAGTATAATGTTGCCCTCAACACATCCAATAGAAGCACATTTGTGTTGTTATTAAAGTGGATACATGTAGAATTTGTGTTGAGAAGTAAATATTGCTCCAACCCATTTCCTGCCCTGCAGTCTTTTTGGGGTTGGCAAGGGAGGCATGGGCTTCATGTGCAAAGCAGTAATGAGTGCTAAGAAGATGGATGTCCTCCCCTCTCATCAGTACAGTCAGAGAAAGAGAGAGTCAAAGGGAGTGATAGGGAGATGAAATGAGAGGGGGAGCAGGAAAAGAGAAGCCCAGGGAGAGCATGTTGTGTTCCAGTAATTAGTCTGTAGACAGTGAGCTAGACCGTAATTTGGTCAGTCAGATGGATGTCTGCCCTTCAGACATTAGGTTGAGCCATTAGCTACACTCATCCCTCCTTTGTACACTCATCCATCCATCCCTCTCTTCTCCAGATATTAGATCGAGCCATTATATACTTTACTCTGCCCCCATCCCGCTATTCACTAGCGCTCCCTTTCCTCTCTAATCCTCTGCACATTAGACCTTGGCCATTATATACATTTTCTCATCTACCCGCCCCCCCACCACCACCCATCCCCATCCCTCCTCTTTGCCTCCTTCCATTCTCCCCACAGACATGACGAGCCATACTTTGCATTCAACTCTCCGGTCCTGTCTGGGAGTCCATCCATCTCCTCTGTAATATCGCCGTCTTTTCCGTCTTCCAAGTTCTTCTCCGCACCTGACACTCGATTAACTTGGAATATCAAAATCTGAATAACTGTTTCCGTCCAGTACAGTATGTGTGTATATATACATATACACACACATATATATATGCTTTATGGAACCCTTCCGACGGTCTGCCAAGAAACTGGGACAGTGTATAGCAACAGTACGAGGCATGTAAAAATGTTTTGACTAATATTACTTTTTATTTATTTCTCATTCACGGATACAGAGCAAAACCAGAAAAAAATACCAAAAAAAGAAGACATATATGTATTCACATGTATGTATATATATATACATATATATATATATTTTTTTTTTTAATATATATGGTACCAGAGCCCCAAAACCCGCAGCATCGCCCCGGCAGGGGAACAGGCGGCATTACCATCACTCCAGAACTCTGGGGCCACTTGTCTTTCAGCACCACTGTTGTGGACAGCCTAAGAGCACATGGTGGGAGGCTGGAGGCACCCAACAATGCACACCTGCCTCCCAATTACCACCAACAGCTGCGGCACATCAGGGGCCCTTCAAGAGGAGCAAGCCCAAGGAGCGGGGGTGAGTTCATTCGGGATGTACTCAACCCACTAATCCCTGCTCCAGGAAAAGACCCAGGAAAGGCCGCCGGAGGACCTGTAACTGCCTGGGAGAACACCCACTCACCTGGAGCACTAGACCAGCGAGTCCTGCACTTTATGTTGAGTTATTTTTGTTTGATGGACAATAAAGAGCTACACAGGGGCCTTTTGCCTGCACCTGTGTTATCTGTTACCCAAATTCTGTGGTTTCCTCCACGTGACAAAATATAATGTTTATATAATGGCTATGACCCAGGGAATTGATGAGGATGTAATACATTTGCTCCAAAATGAAGAGGTCTATCTGCTGTTCCTCCAGAAGAGAACTAATAGAGAAATATGAGATGAAAATGGGTCATTTGATGATATAAAGACGCAAAATTATATAAAACGATGTGGTTAGATTACTGTACACCCCTCAAAATATAAGTATACAAATTTTACTTTCATTCCTCCAGTACCATCTCTCCATCCATCTGTCTTTGCAATCCATTTAACTTCTTCCCCCCCTCCAGACATTCAAGTCAGCCATTATGTGCATGCGTTCCTCTACAGTCTGTCTTCCATCCATCCATCCATGTCATGTCTCCTCTCCCTCCTATCTATGATCCATCACCTCATCAAGCTTTTCTATCTCGACCTCCATCGGCTCAGATGCAGCATCTTTACTCCCCATCTGATGACTGGAGTCCCAGTCTACAACAATATCCCTTCTGCGCCATCCATCCATTCATCCACCCATCCATTCTTCCACAGATCCGTCAATCCATCTAACCCCCAATTCACACCAAGGACATCATGTCAGCGGCGTGTCAGCGCTTCAGATACGCCGCCATGTTAATCAATGTTGCAATTCACACTGGCTCCGTCAGCCGCCCAACTACACATGGCGAGCCTCACGGCATGCACAAGGCTCCTCGACCCCTCGATTTGTATTACACCTCGGCTCTATTTTTCCGGGCTGGACATGTAAACTGAAGTGTCGATTCCCATCGAGGTCCATTCAAAAGATGTATTTAGTGAAAATATTGAATTACGAAGCATGGTCTGCATCAACCACCTAATACAGTATGTGGTTGATGTTAGTTAGGACTGTTAGGACCAAACATCAGCGATTTCATAGATTATATGAAATCGCTGATGTTCGGTCCTAACGCGGATTACTGAGCTAAATTAACAAATGAAGACATTTTCCCCCACAACAAATGAAACCTCACTTATGTAAAGAAAATATTATCATTCCTGCAGGGAAACAATTATCAGGCCCAGGAATAGACTGTATTGAAGCCAGAAGCTGCTGTGTGAAATATAAACAATGAACGCTTAAACGCACAAACTAATCCAACTACGTTAATAAACAAGGACTCCAAAGGGTTGAAAATGAAACCAAAGACTGACTTTTGCTCATCAAAAGGATGATACGTTCCACAATTTGTGGTTTCAGAGACAGAAAGTCTGGACAGCGCCGCTTTCGGTAGCGTGTGGTAGACGGAATGAAGACGGACCCGGTGTGAATGGACGAATCGACAAACCGCGAGACGCGAGACGTGACGCTTTTGGTGTGAGTTGGGTGTTACGCCTGAATCCTATTCTCCCGTGGCGCTGACTATTATCAGTCTTTATTCATTCATCCTTGTCAACTATATTTTCTCCTGCTGCCTCATCTGCTATGTTCTGCTAGCCATCTATCCTCTCCCTTCCTCCCTCCCTCTCTGCCTCTCTCTCTCTCTCCCTGGCTTACCTGTCTCTTCTTGTTCTAGCTATTAACCACCCCTCCTCCATTCACTCCCCCTTTAAGTGTCTCCACTGTCCCAGCTATAAGGAGTGCCATCCGTCTTTTTTCACTGTCTCCCCATCCATCTTGTTGCCTGTCGCCTTTCCCCCCATGTGCCTCCAGGTGCTCATCTTTTTACTCTGCCGTTCCGTCGCAGCCTCACTTCCGGCCCCGCATGTTTACAACACCTAATTATTTAATTTCCCCCTTTGTCTCCGATCTGCCTTTCCCAATCGCTCCTCGCCTTTAGTCTCCCCTTTCTCGAGACATTGTATTCATCCATTATATTCAATTCCACCATGTTTTTTCGCTCATCCACGTCCTTATTCCCCCCCGCCTATGTTCGCACAAATAATCCACTTGCCTCTGTGCTTAAGTTTCCACCTCTTATCGGCCGCTCCTCCTCCTCCTCTTTATTGCTGCCGTTTCTCGCTTCAATCTTCACTTTGTGAGCGGGAACAGTTGTTAGTAAAAGCAGCCTTTACGCTCAATCGGACTAACTAACATGTAAATTTAATAATGGCGCTAACCTTGGTGTTGGGCGTCACCATAGTCACTATCAAAAAAATTTATTTTTATATGAATGAATTCTGTATTGCAAACACGATATAAAGGACATTTTCAGCTTTCTTTCAGTCAGTGGAAATGGTACAGCCGAGCAAACTCGCACACTTCTGGAGAAGACGAGCTCTCCCATTTTCCCGAACACTTTTTTATTTGAGTGGCACAAAATCTCGACGCTTGGGTTGTGACGGCTGCCAGGGGGTTCCGACAGTCGTATCCGTTGTCAGATTGAGTGTCAGGGCGGCTTCAGAATGTCAGCGCTACAATACTGAACATGACCTTTAAAGTGACGGAAAGTTCGACATGTACAAATACAATCACATGGTCATGTAACGCACAGGAGCACTACTTCAAATCATAACACTAAGGTATACAGAATAGTGGTAAGGTAAGGGGGATACAAAATAGAAGAGTCAAATCTCTAATATTGGGATCGGGATTGAACAGACAACCATAACAGAAAGATAGACAAACAGAATCTGTGAATAGAGATACAGTGGGTATCCTCAGGTGGAGTGAAATTAAACAATTATTTAAGTGTGAGTGTGTGTGTGTGTGTGTGTGTGTGTGTGTGTGTGTGTGTGTGCGTGTGTGTGTATTTCTGTGCATAAACATTAGGGGTGTCACGATTCTCCAAATCCACTATTCGATTTGATTTTCGATTTTATGGTCACAAATCAATTTGATTTTCAATCGAAATATTTATTTTTTCCCAGCACTGACGGCTATGCCATTGTTAGACTATCAAGTCTTGATTTGTAAAGAAAAACACTTTCTCAATGAGAAACTTTTCATTGAATATTATAAATAATAACAAAAATATGAGAATATTTAAACAACACACCTAAACAGTTAGGAGCTTTAGCAGAACTAGACTTTAGAATAATCAACAATTGGTTACCAATTACACTTCTTTTAAGTTACTCACCAAATTATCACAAAAAAACGGATGCCATTTTTGCCGGAGGGGAACACTGGTAGTAAAAGGCAAATAACCACCTGCAGCTCCGATCAGACCGATCCCTACTCCAAGTAAAGCAAATAAAAACTGTAGATGTATTTCATTTATTGCTGGAATCTGCTGCTGCTCTGCTGTGGAGCCGATCAGAATGTCTCTGCAGTGTTCTCACGGCAAATACTCCGCGGCCCGGCACGGTCCGCGAGTCGGCATTTGGGAACCTCTGCAGGAGAGGACATTCCGTCGGTGATGGTCGATTTATTTCCCACTTTCATGGCCACATATGTGGAATAACTGGCCATTCGGGTCAAAGGCGCACTCTCCCTTGTACACAGTTAAAACACCGGAGGAGAGGGAGACAGGAATATTTCTCTCTTATGTGCGTTCATTGTGCAACAGACTGGATGAGCTTATATTGAACATTATTGAAATTTATGAGTTGACGACCTTGTGCTCTACAATTAGATGTGGAGCAACCTGGTCGCACGTACGGTGACTGCTTTAACTTTAACTTTAACTAGTCCCAGCGTGAGAAATGTGAGGACCTGGACAACCAGTAGTAATGCTGAGGTAATAATAATAATTATAATAATAATAATAATAATAATAATAATAATTAGGACAGTGGAGGCGCCAGAGGGCACAGACTGATGTTTTAAACCTAGAAACACTGAACACAACGGAATGAGATCTAGAAGTCAGCGCTGGATAGTGAAGTAAAAAAGTTTAAAAAAAAACATCATTAAACAACATTAATTTGTGACTCCAGTGACACCTAGAGTAGCAGAATAAGTGAAAATGGCTGCATAACTTCCAAACTATATTACAATTTGCAAAGGTTATTCAGAAAATGCAAGAATTGAAACAGTATATTTTTTTTTTTTAACCCAGCCCAACTACAACTTGAATTACTGCCTTCAGTCATACTACTGTAGTCACAAAGATACTCCATTTATACCATACCAACCATAGAGTACCTCTGAAGACAAATAAGGCAAGGATTAGGAATAAGTGATCAGAGCTAGTTGGAGCTGGAAGGTTCATCAGCTTGCGGCAAAGGTAAAATTCTCTAAATGTAGTTGGGTTTTGTATGGTACTGTGGCAGGCGAGGGGGCGTGGTTATGCCACAGTCTGCAGGTGACAGTGCTGGTCCCGCATCGGTGTCCGCCCACTCAGTCCCATTGGCACTGATTGGCCCGACCCGGCTGTGAGAGTTTGTTTTGTGTCACTTGCCGCTGTCACATCAGTGGGATAGCTCCTTGAATAGCTTCCCAACTTTACCAGATACCTTTACCTGGGTTGGATGACAGATTTCGGATTGTTCGCACTTTACTCTTTTTTGGCTTTGACCCTCGCCTGAATTCTCTTTTTTTTTTGATTTTGGAACGTGGACTTTGGCTTGGCTAGTGGTGGGCTAGCGCTAGTAACCTGTTGCTTAACATATTGCTAACTATGCTGGCATCGCTGCCTACCTCCTGAGACTGTGAGAACTGTTTGCATCTGGTCGACAGACTCAGCGCTCTAGAAAAGTAGGTCTTTAAGGACATCCACAGCCTGCGTCAGGATGTGAAGAAGAAGGATGAACCGTTTGTGCGTCTGACCTCCATCGCCAGCGCTCAGGCTAAAGCACATCTCCTGCTCCACGTCCTCGGCTGTGATCGGACCGGACTTTGACACCACTCTCCTTTGGCCCGGATCCATTCTCGCTGTGGGTGAGTCGGGTCCATCTGATGCCCCGCCGGCTGTGATAGAGGATCCATGGCCCAAGTCCTGCTCCACCCCAGAGACTTGGACCCTGGCGGCAAGTGGGGGGCGGGGATATGAGCGCTCTTTGCGCCACTCTATGCTAAGACTCTCCGAGAACAGATTTCAAGCCTTGAAGCCCACGGTCGATGTGAGGGATATGCTGGAGTTCCCCTCTTAGGGGGATCACAGTCCACCGTGGCATTGAGGGCACCGAGACGCTCTCTACCGCCCCCAGCCTTGTCTCCACCGCCAGCTCTGAGCGGTCTATGCAGCGTTCAGTCCATCGCCAAGGAAGGCACGCTCCCCTCCACCACTGCCTTCTCTTCACAACGCAGGACCTCTGCCTCGCTCCTCTGTTGGTGCGCACCCTGGGACATCCTCCGAGGCGGCTGCGGAGGACAGTCATCCTGGCTGTCTCCCCGCGCTGATCGTTGGGTCACCCATGGTCCGTCATGTCCAAATCAACTGGTGTCGCGCTTCCTGCCACCGAGGTGCCTGCGTCGAGGAAGTTAACATCGCCATCCCACAGCTGCTTAACCATCAGCGGTCAGTCTCTGCTGTTGTGGTGCATGTGGGCAACAACGACCTTAAAACGCAGCAATCAGAGAAACTTTGAGAAGATTTCATCGGCCTCGTAAACAGTGTTTTAAATACAAACAAACAGTGCATTGTGCCAGGCCCACTGTCTACTTTCCATAGACACACACTGCTCTCCTGCAATGCGCTCACCTCCTAACGGGAAGTGAGTCCCACACGCCCATACAGTCACCTCCTCCATCCCCTACTCGAGCATCCCACTCAGCTCTCCTAAACGGGGCTGGTATGGCTTCCACTATAACCACCATCATTTCCCTTCCTAGACCTATGGTAGCGCGCTCATTATCACGCCCCCTTACTGCTAACCATAATAATGTAATTTGAGTTCTTCAACGACCTCTGTTACCTTCTGCTGCTGCTAGCTGTAAACCTGTAAACTTTGGTCTGGTAAACCTCTCTACATAAGAAATCCTTTATATGCCATGATTTTATTACTTTTAATAATTTTTTTTGTCATCAAAGAGACTTGTTTAAGTCATAAAAACTGTAGTCCTCTTATTGAAGCAACCCCCCCCTGATTTTACATTCCTCCACCAACCCAGGCTCTCAGGCGGGGGGGGGGGGTTGTTGTTATCAATAGAAAGGATTTTCAAAGCACTCCCATTTCGCATATCAGTTTTACATCATTTCAACGTCTTGGTTGTACGTTAAATTCGAAGGTCCCGCGATAATTTTAATAATTTACAGACCGCCTAGGGTTGTTATCTGATTTTATGTCAGAATATGACAAACTTATGATTTTAACATACATGTCGGCCGCCACAGCCAGACTTTTATTACTGATTTTATGGATGTTCTTGACTCTTTTAATCTCACTCAAGCAGTACGAGAACCTACACATTCCACACCCTTGACTTAGTACTGTACAGTGGTCTCAACCCTGAAAACATTGAGACAAAGGATATCTCTGTGTTCCATCACAAAGAGTTTTTATTCAGTGTAGTCTTATCCCAACTTTTTTTTATCACTCACAACAATCCTGTCCGCCGCCGTGTTTTAACTCTATGTCAACAAACCAAGTTTTCTGTGCTTTTCAGCGCTGCCGCTTTGCCTTTAACTGCATTTATCCAGATTTTAACACAGAGGAGCTCGTCTCCCATTTTAATGACACGTGTCTGACTGCCCTGGACTGTCGCCCCACACAAAAAGTCAAATAAAACATTGCAGACCTGGCTAGATGAATCCACCCAGGACCCAAAGAGAGACTGTAGGAGGATAGAACCGACATGGAAAAAGAGCGGTTTAAAAGTATTTTATGAGATCTGGAAAGACGCTATGCACAATTATCAAAGGGCAGTTAAAGAAGCAAGAGCAGCTTTCTTCTCTGACATGATTGTTGCAAACCATTCCAACTACAGAATTTTATATAAGGTGATAGACTCCGCTATCACCCCCTCCCCCTGCCATCTTACTCCGGCCCCACCAGAGATATGTGAGCAGTTTTAAACTTTTTTTTCAAAAAAGACTGAGAATATAAGACAGCAAATTACACCCCCTGATCAAGTTATACATGTCAGTAGGGACATTGCCAGTTATTTTAGCAATTTTGAAACTGTGTCACTATCATTTTTACTTGAATCCCACATGAAATCAACCATGTGTAGCCTTGATATTATCCCAACCACATTTCTTAAAGAGGTGATTGACGACACACAAATATACCTTCCTCTGAGACCTGGTGACCCAAACAGCCTCACTGCTCTTGTAGATTGTCTCGATGATATTAACCGTTGGATGGTACAGAATTTTCTTCAACTCACTAATTCAAAATCAGGAATCATATTGTTAACTCCAACAAATTATACCAGTGAAATTGAGAGTGGCCTTGGCACTCTGTCCCCAAATGTGAAGTCTGTTGCCCGAAACTTGGGAGTACTGTTTGCTCAGACCTTAACTTTGAACAACTCAATAGAAGAGTTGTCCAGTCCTGCTTCCTTCAACTGAGAACCAATTCAAGAATCAAACCAATACTATTACACAGCGAGCTGGAAAAAGTAATTCACGCCATCATTTTCCCATCCTTTCTGGCATCAACCAAAAGTCACTTTTTCGCCTCCAACTAGTTCAGAAAGCAGCAGCTAGGCTACGATGTCGTCCAAAAGACAACATCCCCCCAATCCTGGCTTCTCTCCAGAAGGCTCCCAGTTCGTTTCAGAATTGATTTTAAGACTTGACTGATCACCTTTAAAGCTACATAACAGGTACTGTATGTTGACCCCATATGAGCCAGTTTGCAGCCTTGGATCCTCAGGCAGGGCACTTCTGGCTGTTCCAAAGTCTAGACTTAAAACTAAAGGTGACTGTGCCTTTTCTGTCAGGGCCCCTCGATTTTGGAACGACCTGCCTGAGGAGATCTGGCCAGCAGAGTCCATTTTTATAGATCTGCCATTTCTTTCTTTCTGATTATCAAATTGTATATATTTATTAATTTTTTGTCTTTTAATATGCTTTAACAATTAAATTAATGAATTGAATTCCTGTTTATTAATGTTCCTTTGCCTTTTAAATTCATGATCTGAACACTCTGCTTTTATTTCATTCGTCAAAGCACTTTGTAAACTCTGTTTTTAAAAGGTGCTAAATAAAGCTATTATTCTTATTATTATTCACATTATTATTATTATTCATATTATTCATATTATTATTATTATTATTATTTTATTATTATTATTTTATTTTTTTTATTATTATTATTATTATTAGTATGTGTTGTCTGTTTGGTAGTGAGGGGACATGTGGTGCAGGACACGAGACCCTGCGGACCCGATCGTGACCAGCCATGTAAACACCTCATTGCCTGAAAGCCTCCGTCTCCCTTCCTCGGCCCATATTTGTTGGTACAGTCTCCCACAGGTGGCATAGTCGGCGGGATGGATGGAGCACTGGAAACGGGAGCACATCGGTAGAGCTGGAGACAAGCGCGACCGCAGGCTGCGAGCTGGACCGCTTTGTGGCCAGAGTGAGCTCCGGTGATGATGGGGTGGCAGCCAAGCTCCCTCTCCTCCTGCACCGCCTGCAGGGGCCCAGCGCCGGGAGGCCACAGCAGCACCGCCGTCAACAGGAGGCAGGAGTGCCAGTGGCAGGAGGTGGTGCTAGTCCACTGCAGTGGATAATGGCCCACTTCCGTTCGCCGGGCATTTGGTCAGATGTACGTAAATGGTTGGACCCTCTGTTGTTTGATTTGCGGGAAGTGCCTCAAGCCTCCACAGGTTTTTGTCCCTTTGAACTCCTCTTCGGCAAGAGACTCCGGGAGGTGCTAGACCTACTGTAATTAAGGAAAACTGTGAGGAAGGGCCTAGTACCAGTAAGAATGAAGTTCAGTACGTTATGGACCCGCGAGCAAAGACACACGCGCTGGTAACGCTTGTCACGGGAAAATTTGCTCCAAGCCAAGGAACATCAGTGCCGGTTATATGAAAGAGGGGTTCTACTCAGGCAATTTGCACCCGGAGACAAGGTGTTAATGTTGATGCCTACGTTGAATAATGACAAGGGCCCTTCATGGTCACACGGCAGTTTGGGGAGGTTGATTATGAGGTCGAGCAGTTGGACAGGGGCGGGGCGACCCAGATTCATCACCTTAACCTCCTAAAGGAGGGAAAGGAGCAGGGGTCCGTATCTTTGGCCGCCGCGGTGATCGAGGGGGATGAGTTGGGGCCGGAGACTCCAAAAGCTACCGATCCCACAACGACGTGGCTGGTTCTGATGTGTTCTCCCCCTTGCCAAGCTGCACATCCCTCATATACCACCAAGTGGAGACAACCCCGTGCGTAAAGGTGCGCTGTTGGCCGTATTGCCTGCCCGAGCATGAACGCAGAACGAAGGACGTGGAGACAAAGAATGATATTGAGGATAAAGAAAGATGTGGTATTTAACTGCAACTCACACTCCCCTCGCTCAGCAACGTCAATTTATGAGGAATTTTTACATGCTTCCAATCTCAATGATTCTTCTTTTCATTACCGTGGTGATGTACTGTACATGAAAGGCCTTCGATTTGGCACCCGCCAAATCAGTGCAGTGCGTTCTTCTCCTCTACCCTTCTACCCCTCCCCTCTCTTTTGTCCTCAAAAATGTCCCCTCCTTTTTCTTTTTGCCGTGACTTTCTTCTTCTGTTCTCTTGTATCGTTTCTACGACGTCACTACTCTCCGCTACTGTTCATTTTCCTCCTCATCCCTTCACTGCCACCAGTTTTCTTTCCCTCTCTCTATCTGTAGCATTTATATCAAATATCTTCATAAACACATTCACAAACTACATTAAATGTTGTTTTTTGTGTCTTGTTTAGAGCAAAACACGACGCAAAAAACTACACAATGCTCACTTTATTTGTACATGTTTTCACACGTGTACATGTCTGTTTGTGCTTGTGTGTGTGGAACGGAGGGGGTTGTGGATGTGGGTTGTTTGTTTGTATGTGGGTATGTGTGTGTGTGTGTGTTTTATCACACTAATTTGGGATGGCAGAGAGCAGCTGGCAGACCTGAATTTGGCCTGAATTCGCACTTGCATGCACATATAAACACATCAACACACACACACACACCCACATACACACAGGCACTGTGATAGGACTAACAGTTCCAACCTCGATTGCAACAAAAGAATACCACTTAACACTGTACTTAGGACCAGCAAATGTAGTGTGTATAGTGTAGGGCTGTACCCGACTCAGTATTTTGTCAGTCGAATTGGATTCAGCTCTTTAATGTGAATATACTGTGTAATATACTATTCGGCAGGGTGGAGGCACGAAGGAACGGGCCTCAGGTTGGGTACTGAGACCCTGTATTAAAAGGGCCCCAGGCTAAATTATTAAAGACTGTAGTATCGATAAGCTCCGACATTACCGGTACTGTTAACGGTAATGGAGAATTGAAGAATATTGATTTTCTATTTATTTAGGCTATACAACCAGTTTCTAACTTGCAATAAGGTTAAGATATTTGTCGAAGTAACATTTGTCTATTATCAGAAGAGATCACTCTCTCTCTCTCTCTCTCTCTCTCTCTCTCTCGCTCTCTATCGCTGGAGATATGTGCAAGGGGGGCGGGGCCGGCTCCCTCTGCCCTCTGCCCACCCTGCTCCGAGTGAGTGACAATGGTTCGGCAAGCACAGATTGCGCCCCAATTGCCCCCTCTCCATGCGTAATGGGCAGAAAATGAAACAATGTTAATTCTGCTCTTAATTTGTTTTAGTTTTTCCTCTTAAAAAATAAACAAAGAACCAATAAAAGTACTGTTAAAGGACCGGATTGTCAGTAAGAGTAGAACAGTAGAAGTACAATTAAAATCTTAACAATACCCATCCCTACTCGTGCCCTTTTCCTCCGTGCCCCGTCCCCACACTGTCATAAGTTGTTTTATTTGGAGGAATGGGGCACACCGATCGGCGTGAATAACATTGCTCATTTTATTCCAAGGGCACCTGTCAAGGGGTGGGATATATTAGGCAGCAAGTTAACAATGAGTTCTTGAAGTTAATGTGTTGGAAGCAGAAAAATGGGCAAGCATAAAGATCCGAGTGATTTTGACAAGGGCCAAATTGTGATGGCTAGACGACTGGGTCAGAGCATCTCCAAAACGGCAGGTGTTGTGGGGTGTTCCCGGTATGCCCATGACCCTGTTCCCGGTGATGGCCGCTCAAAGCTCACTGATGCCCGTGGGGAGTGAAGTCTAGTCCATCTGGTGAGATCACACAGAGGAGCTGTAGCACAAACTGCTGAAAAAAGTTAATGCTACTATGATAGAAAGTTGTCTACACACACAGTGCATCGCTGCTTGCTGGGTATGCTGCTGCTCAGCAGCAGACTGGTCAGAGTGCCCATGCTGACTCCTGTCCACCGCTGATAGAGCGTATAAAGGGCACATGAGCGTCAGAACTGGACCATAGAGCGGTGGAAGAAGGTGGCCTGGTCTGGTGAATCACGTTTTCTTGAACATCATGTGGATAGCCAATGCGTGGGCATTATTTACGTGGGGAAGAGATAGCACCAGGATGCACTATGGGAAGAAGGCAAGACGGCGGAAGCAGTGTGATGCTCTGGGCAATGTTCTACTGGGAAATCTTGGGGCCTGGCATTCATGTGGATGTCCTTGACATGTACCACCTTCCTAACAAATCCAATTGAGCATCTGTAGGATGTGCTGGAACAACAAGCCCGATCCATGGAGACCCCACCTCGCAACTTACAGGACTTGAAGGATCTGCTGCTAACGTCTTGGTGCCAGATCAGATACAAAAGGACACCTTCAGAGGTCTTGTGGAGTCCATGCCTTGACAGGTCAGAGCTGTTTTGGCAGCACGATAAACAGCTCTGACCAGGTGGTATGAATTTTTAATGTTGTGGCTGATCGAAATATATATAAACAGGCAGTCCTGTTTATCCCAGTCCCCGGGTTATGAACGGCTGACTTACGAACCGACCTCCGTAAAGCCTATTGTTTAAAACAATCGAGTTACATGCAACGGTTTGTAGTGAACAAACAGGAGCACTACTTTGCGGGACGCTCAAAACACTGCGAGTTTTCAGCGGTTCATCGACCCGAGGGAGAACAACGCCACACCTCTCTCCCTCTCTCTCTCTCTCTCTCTCTCTCTCTCTCTCTCCCTCTCCCCTTTATTTTTATCTTGTTCATTTCACACCATGCCGGATTATCAGAAAAAAATCCAAGACTTATTGTGGGCAAACTATAAAATGGTTCATATACCCTCATATGGGCACCAATGTTTTCATTCTGAGAGGCTGAGTATGTGCTGTACAGGAGAATGACAGGAG
This sequence comes from Zeus faber, assembly GCF_960531495.2. NCBI lineage: Eukaryota > Metazoa > Chordata > Actinopteri > Zeiformes > Zeidae > Zeus > Zeus faber. Next base: position 16,146,501 of record NC_137190.1, on the reverse strand, counting down.
GGAGAGAGCGAGAGAAAGGGAGTCATGAGACATTCCGTGTGTCTAAATCGAACAACTGCAGCTGTCATGGCATCAGCGCTGATTGTTTGGTGCGTGCTTAGATTTATTTTACTTGCCTTTGATTTGGTCATACTACACACCCACTCTCTCACACACACACACACACACACACACACACACACACACACACACACTGCCTGACACCCACATTCCCTGACACCCAGTTTCTCTCTCACACTCAGAAACACACGCTAATTACGTTTCGCTTAAACACACTTCCACACACCATCCCAAAGCCCGTACGCACAGCGTTCGAGGCGCACACAACGTACACGAACCCAATTTGAAATCCGTCTCTTATTTAGCTTGAAACCCTGTCCGTCGGTCCCTCCGTCTTTCTCTCGTCTTCTTTTCCTCCGTATCCCACCGTTTCGCCATTTTCACGTCCTTTCTTCGGTGCCTCCCTCCTCCGTGTCCGCGCTCCTTCCCTCCTCACCGTCTCTGTTCCTTCATTTCCCTTGTGGTCACGCTCTCTTTTTTATTTTTAAGAAAAAAAAGAAAAGGAACCCTCAAAATGATGGTGGGGAGACCGATGGAGGAGGAGTAACAGAGTAGCTCGTCTCTATTCTGAACTGTCACTCAATTACGGTTGTTTAATCCTTCACTTCCTAACGTTTCAATAGCAGGATGAAAGTGGAGAAGCCAACTTGCTAAACGACAACCCTACTCCGTCTCAAACAAGTTGAGCAATTTCCAGTCCGAGTGATGACGCAAAGAAGGAAGTATTGAAGTGAAGCAAAATGTTGTTAAAAAGG
>NC_137190.1:16065686-16140686 GCF_960531495.2 Zeus faber | reverse complement strand
AGTAGCAGAGCCGGTAGGATCATGAAGGATCCTCACCACCCCAACAACGGACTGTTCCAGCTGCTGCGGTCAGGCAAGCGCCTCCGCAGTCACACAGAGAGAACAGAGACTGAGACGGAGTTTTTTCCCACAAGCCATAAGAACTGTCAATGCTGACCTCACCAGGGGTCCTCACTGAGCCACACACATAGGCTCCACTACCTTACTGTACTGTATGTAGCATACTGTACCGCATACTGTATCACTGTACTGGGTTACTGCATACTGCACTGTATTGCTTTTCTATTCGTGTTACTGTATTGCTGTGCCGTACTGTTGTATAAATGTCCTGTATATCTAAAAACACGCTACCTCACTTTATCCACCTGCACTTTACTGCACATATCAGTATATACATAAGTCTATTCCTCTTATTTTCAATGTTGTACCCCCACTCAGTATATTACCTTTTACTCTTATTTTATTCTATTTACTAACTGCATAACTTTTAGGAATCAGTTAGTCCAGTTAGTTTAGTTAGTTAGTTAGTTAATTAGTTAGCTATACACAAGTGTCAGTTAGTACTTATTGTGCATAATCTCGGCATTTCACTGCATATACTGTATGTATGCTCATATGTATATGTATGTGATTAATAAACATCTTGAATCTTGAAATCATCCGTAGAGTTTTGAAATTCCTCCCAATAAGGCCGCCACAGGTGAAAACGTATTGTGGACATTGCCGGGTAAACAGGAAGTAGGCATTTCTTCTGAACACTTGGTCCAATTTTCACAAAACTTGGTTCCCGTGTCCAGTTTCCTCGACTGAATCTATCGCCACATGTTGCATCCGGTTGGCCTCAAGGGGGCGATATACCAGAAAATGTATGTCCCTACTTCGAGACCGTGTGATTCCATCGGCTCGAGAAAGATGGAGTCGATTGTCGAAACAAGATGGCCGCCACAGGCCGTTCAACATTCAGGAGCCTAAATGCGGGGTTACATTTGTCCAATCTTCATGGAACTTGGTGGATGGTAAGTCTGAGGGGTCAAGATGAACTAGAAAAAAATGTGCACATTCACGACCACGGGGGGCCCTACAGTCATTATCTGAATGATGCGGCACTGAATTGTCCAAATCGCCCATGCAAATAGATTTGCAAGAGAAATGACTGACTTCCACTTTCACCATTTCTGCCATTTTGAATTGCATGAAAAACTTTTGTTCTTCGACTTTTGACACTTGCACCGAGGCCTTTTTGTCTAATTTCAACCAAACCATCTTTATTGGGTTCTTTGGACCTTTAATGTTTAAAGCTACCAAAAGAGTTCCGAAAGTCCAAACAAAATGGCTGCCACAGACAGAGAGGTTTTGGCTGCATAGTAAGGAAGTAGACGCGCCTTGTTAACGTTAGGTCCGATGTGGACCAGACATGCTTTAATAGACTCGGCACACTGTTGGACATCAGACCCAGTCAGTTTGGTTCACGCACGTCAAGCCGTTTGGCGGCCAAAGGTCATAAAGCGCTCAAAAACCGATGCATCAATGGCGTTCTCTCACACTAACGGTCACATTCTCAAACATGAGAATCATTTCGACATAATTTGCATCGTTGCTCTCTGGTCCAACTCCTTCAGCGATGCATCGCCGCTGCCTCCCTAGAGGTCCGCTCTCCGGGGTCGTGCTTGGGCCTGACACCCGCTCATTGCTGCTAGCACCTATATTTATCTTTGTTTTCCATGTTTTATTCTCGTCTGGCATTCCCATTTCCTCGCGCCACGTCACTCACCCCCCTGTCACCTCCGATCCATCCGCTCCCTTTTGCGTTGCTGTCACTCCCTTCCGTTCACCTGACTTTCCTTCCGTCTGCAGCTCATTCCCTTGTTGTCCCTTTGTTCCCTCCTGTCCGAACATGAAGCAGATTTGTCCGGTCTAGATTTCTTATGTTCTCATGTTGAAATTGAGAAATTTAAAAGGTACACACTTTAAGTTGAGAAATAAATAGATAAATGGAGATGGGGATTTTCTTTTTCCGGTGCCGGACAACACATCTCTGAATGGCCCCACATTTCCTATATGTCCCACATGCCCGCCCATAATTCACCTATACCCCACATCTGTCGCAGGTACAAAGTTTAATCTTGTACCTGAGGGATTTCCTGAATATTTTACACATTTTATAGAATATCTCACTCTCTTTGTTCCTCTCCTCTCCTTGATATCTGACCCTTCCAGCGCACTGTATGGGGATTTCAATTATTTTCTTTCCTTTTAAATCACAGCATCCACACACACACACACACACACACACACACACGCACAGATGGAGAAAATACTCAAACTGCAGTGGTCTGTCGAATCACATGCAGATACACAGAATGAAAGCGCAGGGAAAATAAAAGTCAATAAAATCCAACTGCAGCCTCCCTGCTCAACGTGACGAGGCCTCTCACACCATCATCCCTCTGCCCCTTTGTACCCTTCTCTCTTTCTTGTCTCCCTCTCACCCTCCTCCCGTTCCTTCCATCATCCCCCCCAACCCCTTCCATCTCAGTCAGCTTGTTTATGGCGCCCCCTCCCTCCCTATCGCACTGCTCCTCCTCCCTGTCCCGGAATGTTGAATGACTCCTTCGGGGTGAGGCCGAGCGCTGCACAGCGTTCCCTCTGTCTCTGGCCTATCAGCCGTCCTTTGATAGAGCTGCGGTTATTGATTAAAATGTCTGAGAGCACGGCCTTCTGGGTCCCGGAAGCTTTTTCAGCCCTATCTGTCCACTCTTCTCTCTCTTTCACCCTTGCTCTCTCTCTCTCTCTCTCTCTCTCTCTCTCTCTCTCTCTCTCTCTCTCTCTCTCTCTGTACATGCACACATAACTGCATACACCTGCATGTGTGATATAGTGAAAGTGTCTTCCTATGCATATGCATTATTTTGCAGTTGAGTCTAAGTAGGTGATGTGTTCAATGGACTAAGTAATACTATGCGTAAATTGTATAAATAAAGTATATTCCTTAATCAAGTATTTTCACTAATTTTATTTAAGATTCTGAAGTAATTGAATCCCTACTTAATCTGTATTTAATGTTTTCAGTGCGAGACTGAATGGACAGTACATCTTTATGCAGGTTTTCTCACCTAGAAACATAGCCTAAACATAGATAAACATTAGTTAGTGACACTTGTGATTAGTGCTGGCAAATAAACAAAAATAATCAATGCTCTGATCACTATACTATACTATAAACAATACTCAATACTCTTGTTACATTTTCTGAATCGTTTTTTTTAAAAGTATATAATTAGTGTGGAAGTCATGCAACTATATTCCGCTTAAATTAAATACCACTATAGCCAAAGGAGTTTAAATATTTAACTTCTGGATTAAACTGAATTTGTTCTGTGAAATAACTTTGTAACGTACATCCGATGGTATCTGGAAAAGATGGTAGCTATTCCGATTATGTTTAAAAGGTCAATATATAGATATATACTGATTAAATCAATATTGCATTAAATAATGACCGTTTGTATCAAAAATCAAAATTCAGTCGTGAAATCATACCCCAATACCCAGCCCTACTTACAGCTAACCCAACAGTCAATATATCTATCACTGAATTACAATGTATTGCAATGCATACACTGTATACTAAGTTTGTTGCTACGAGGCCGGCGCTCCTAATAAAGCAGCAAGATGGGTGACGACAGAGTGACTGCTCTGCTGTCATCTGGCTCTGGATTCCTCATCCTACAATAGTTAAACAGCAGCCACTTTAGCGGGTGCTGTGCTAGAGAGGCAGACAGATCATGGTGTCCAATATAGTAAGCAGCCGGTTAATAAATCCAGACACATACTAAGTGAGCTCCGCTGTCTAATACATTACGTTTCTAGTTAATGGCTTGAGTCACTGGGTAAATGAGCTATGCTGTTTTATATCTCAGCCGCTAGTTAATGCATTGAGACACATATTACAGTGTTGGCTAAACGCCTCCTATGTCTCTCATGTTTGAAAGAATCCATTAGTGGGAATGACTGCCATTCTTCCAGGGTGTGTGTGCGTGTGTGCGCGCACGCACACATGCACACACACACACACAAACACACACAACATTTGGATACACAAACAGTGGCAATTCAGACAATTACAGAAAGACATGTACACATACACTTGAGGTATTTTCATCTTTCCACTGCCCTTAAGCAAGACACTTAATGGCAAAATTATTTTTGAGTTGCTCTGTGTCCAGAAGCACAAGGCTTGTGAAATACGTAGACACTTGTAAAGCAAATGTTTTCTACAAAGGACTAGTGGAAGAACAGCAGTGTGTGAGCTGTAAAACCTAGAGCTGTCGCAATTATAAAATGGTCTGATTGGTATTTTTTGAGCTGACCGTGATAATTTTGTAAGCTCATTAGATTTGATATATCATGTTTCCATCCAAATTTTAAGGGAATTTTCCACGAATGTTAGAAGTGTTGCAATGAAGAAACTGTGAATCAAAAGCATTTCCATCAGTTGAAATGTCGAACAAAATTGATTACCGAACCTTTTCTTATGTTTCAATGTCCAATGTCAGTAAATGGCTCTTTTCCATAACATGGATGTCTATTATAACGGATCAGTCTTATACTACGATATTGGCATAAAATGAACAAACTAAGACAATTAATTGAGCATTTGTATGCCAATTACATCTGTAAATGTAACTGTACTTCTTCCCAAGTTTGTTGACCCTAGAGAAGTTCAGTAGTGTATCAGGGCAGCTACGGTGTATATTAAAATGCTCCCAAAGGTTTTTTTTCTTTGTGACCTGAGCTGAGCTGTACAGCTGATACTGTCCATGCATCATGTAACTGAAACAAGTCTTCAAGTCTTCATGCTTCAAGTCTTCAAGTCTTCATGCTTTTATGCATAATATACTATATATTTACTACAGAAAAATATAATATAATTATCATATGCACCAATCAGCCATAACATTAAAACCATAGGTAGGTGAAGTGAATAACATTGATCATTTTGTTACAATGGCACCTTTCAAGGGGTGGGATGTATTAGGCAGCAAAGTGAACAGTCAGTTCTTTAAGTTGATGTGTTGGAAGCAAAAAAAATGGGCAATTGTAAGGATCTGAGCGACTTTGACAAGGGCCAAATTGTGATGGCTAGACGACTGCGTCAGAGCATCTCCAAAACGGCAGGTGTTGTGGGGTTTTCCTGGTATGCAGTGGTTAGTACCTACCAAAAGTGGTCAGAGGAGGTGGTCATGTGGTTAGCGGTGAAGCTGCGACAGGATCATGGGAGCCCATGGGCTCAATGATGCACTTGGGGAGGGAAGTCTAGCCCATCTGGTCCGATCCCATAGAAGAGCTTTTATTATGTATGTATCATATTGTTAATGCTGACTATGATAAGAAGAGGAAAGGTGTCAGAACAGACGGTGCATCGCAGCTTGCTGCGTATGGGGCTGCGTAGCTGCAGACCGGTCAGAGTGTCCATGCTGACCCCTGTCCACCACTGAAAGCTACTACAATGGACACATGAGCGTCAGAACTGGACCATGGAGCAATGGAAGAAGGTGGCCTGGTCTGTTGAATCACGTTTTCTTTTACATCATGTGGATGGCCGGGTGCATGTGCGTCTTGACCTGGGGAAGAGATGGCACCAGGATGCACTATGGGAAGAAGGCAAGACGGCGGAGGCAGTGTGACGCTCTGGGCAATGTTCTGCTGGGAAACCTTGGGTCCTGGCATTCATGTGGATGTTTCATTGACACGTACCACCTACCTAAACATAGTTTCAGACCAAGTACACCTTCAAGGCAACGGTATTCTTTGATGGCATTGGCCTCTTTCAGCAAAATAATCCACCCTGCTACACTATAAAAATTGTTCAGGAATGGTTTAAGGAACATGACAAAGAGTTCAAGGTGTTGACTTGGCCTCCAAATTCCTCAGATATCAATCCAATTGAGCATCTGTGGGATGTGCTGGAGCAATAAGCCCAATTCATGGAGACCCCACCTCGTAACTTCCAGGACTTATAGGATCTGCTGCTAAAGTCTTGGTGCCAGATACCACAGGACACCTTCAGAGGTCTTGTGGAGTCCATGCGTCGACGTGGGTTTTGGCGGCACGAGGGGGACCGGCAGGTGGTTTTATTGTCGTGGCTGATCGTGTAAGTCATTCTGGAATTTAAACACCTGATGAATACAGGACAAAGCTTATATCTGCTCTATTTTCCTATCTGCTCAGTTTACAATCTGGTCGATCCATCATTCTTTGGAGGGTTGAGGCAGTTAATCAGAGTAGAGTCTGTACAATGTCTCAAAATCTGTTTTCTAAACCTGACTAATGACAGTGAGCTAATAAAAGGCCCAGATGGATTGATACCGCCTGACTCTGGTGACCTTCCATGTTGCTGACAAAATGCAAAGGGTTTTTGATGTAAGCTGTAGAGTTACATTCCAAAGCCCACACTTAAACACCACATGTTAGGTTTCTCTTATTATTGTCTTCAAAAGGCCCAAAAATACCATATATAAATGTTTTGAGAGAGAGAGCCACTCTCCTCAACCTGACCTTTCTTTTTTGAAATTGTTGATGGGAAAGGTCCTTGAATGATGGCTTCATTGTAGATGAACACTGACCACTGTCTAACTTAAAAGTAAAAATAATGACCTTCTTAGTCTTTTTTACCACTTAGACTGAGCTAGCTCACATTTTAGCAATGCATGATTTTATTCTAAAAGATCTTGATTTGAGTTTGTTAAGTGTGCATTAATCCAGAACCTTTTGTCTTTGGCTCGGAAAAATATGACGCAGGTTGTAGTATTTAGTTGTGGGTCTGCTTCCACATCTAGTTCCAACTTTGCCAAACAATGTCGTTGTTTGGAAAAAAAATATTATTTTCTATTGGCTGTGGCAAACCATTCCAAATTATGAATAATTCAGGCCTCAAACAGATCACATGGTACTGTAGTGGTATGGAAATGATGACCTATAGGTAAAAACAACATGGTTTGATAATACAAAGCAATTTGTTTTTTTATTGCCATGGCGATCTCACAGGGGTAAAAAAATATGTTAAAAAAATATGATAAACAGAGATAAGTTCAACACTTGACATTATTTGCCCATTATATATTTTTTTTTATTTTAAGGAACCATGTTTTAATCACAAAGTTGTTCATGCATTTTTCAATTACTTTATCATTCTTGTAGTTGGAAGGGTCCCGATAAGGCAGAACATAATGTAAAATCTGTGATTTTGCCAGGATTAGAAGACAATTACCATACAAAACAAGGGAGTCAAATTTGCTCCCAGTTGCGGCAGCGACTCTGGATTGCAGCCAATCACCTTTGACCCAAATTTGCATAAACACTCCCCCAGACTCCAAAAATGTGGAACAGCTATAAGGGCCAGAAGCCTCTAAATAAAAATATGAAATACAAAGGCAATTTATTTGTATTTATTATTTATGTATTGTCATTGTTATATTAATTGCATTATCATTGTTATATATATTTATTTATGCATGTTTAGCATGTAATGTTTAGTAGACTTTGTGGAATGATATACAATTGGTGATATTGGACCTAATGGATTGAATTATGGAAAGTTTGCCCAATCACTACCCACAGAAGTGATAAGTGGGAGAAGTAGGGTGAGAGCAGAGGTGGGGAAAGGAGAGGTGAGGAGGAGAGAAGAGAGGATGGAAAAGATGTGCGTGAAATCAGATGGGTAATCGTGTAATGTGAGGAATCAGCAGAGGTAGGAGAGCAAATCGACACGACTTCAGACGACATAAACATCACATTACATCCCAGTGAACTTTCTGTCGCAATGCCGCACATCTCCCCAGTAAAACACCCCTAGCACCGTCACAGTCACTTGACGTGACAGGATTACATATCCAAAAATCAGTTATTTCAAAATCATTTACAGATTAGACAATTCTGATTCATTACGTTTAATCATGAATCTAATCCCTCCACGTCAGGTTATTTTTTAGTTTAGTTTTGGATTACATTGCCTGGAAACTGACACAAGTTACTGCTTCTGGAACTAAACTTGCATACAGTTTACAAATGATATTAACACAAATTCACAAATGTTTTTTAAGAAAGTCTATAATCTCTCAACATTAGCTGTACTGTAGCAAAATCTGTTTAGAATATTATTTTTTACAATTATAGGTTTTATTATTATTCATCAGTATTAAAATTTGGAGTATTATTAGGGGTCCCCTATGAATGAATGAACTGACTGAATACTAGGATTTTTATTATTTTCCCTTTTCCTTTTCGGGCTAAAAGTGTCAGGGCGACTGCTAGAGCTACGGACACGGTTGAGGTCTCGCTAGAACAGGGACATCGCAGACATCTCATGGTTCAAGTTTCATCCAAATCGATCCACATACAAGCAGAAATTAGTGAATAACCGACAAAATTGGACCGGAAGTAGCCCAACTTTGGTGCATCACCAATAGGCCGAGGTTCTAAAACTTCCGGTCGGGTGGTGCAGCGAGATGAGTTTGTGGCGTAAGACGCTTTGTGACATCATCATCTGATTTGCTATAAATGTGATGTAAATGGTGTAATGTAAAACGGTACTAAATTTCACAGTACGGTACGGAGTCTACCAAAATACTGTGGTATACGGTATTAATTCCCCCCTTTGTTTTCTGTACACAGGTACTCCTCACTTAACGAACTTCCTGTTTAATGACTGTTTCAGACTTAGGACCAGCTCTCTGACCTGTCTGTATTGTGCGCTGCATACAATACCGGGGCGTGCGCGCTGCGTACACGGTGTCTCAGCGTCAAGCAGCTCATCGCCCATCACCGTTCTCAGTCTCAGTCTCGTTCCCGCAGTCTGTCAGTGTTTACTAAACTAGCGTTCGCAACGCCCCTTTACCGTGAAATAACACGGTTCCTCGCTTATCGACCAATTCGCTTAACGACCTGGTCCTAGGAACGGAACTCGGTCGTTAAGTGAGGATTCAATTAATTAATAGTTGATATTAAAAAAGAAAATCACATGGTAATGCCTCTGAAGTGTACAGTATGGGAAGGCACTTGTCGTGGCTTTCAACTTGACAGACGAGGCAAAATAAGCGACATATACTGTATATCAAAATCTGACATTTGCAAAATTGAAGATGTCAACTTTAATTCACCTCACCTTATGTTGCTGCCGCACAGTAGCAGGCGGCCAAATGCTGTTATAATCCATCCAATGAGTAATTTTTCCGAAACCCGGTTCCGCCTTTTGTTTACACGCGCTCCCATGCGCGCGCAAGTAACGTAAAGCACCCTGTCACATATTGGTGTAAAGCAGTTCTGCCGCTGCCGCTGTAAACAAGGATGGCAGAACATGTCTGAATTGAAGTTTACATCTTCAATTTTTCAACATAAATCTATACAGTGGGCACGGTAATACAGGGAAAGGCTTACAGCTCAGAACCGTGGACGCCTGATACCGCAATATACCTTAAAACAGTATCCTGTTATATTCCGAGTGCATGGTGTAGACAACCATCGTCTTACAAACTGCGTGAGTCGGTACTGCCTTCAGTGAAAAGTCTGAAAATGTAACTGGTATTAGACGTAATGCTGATCTGAAGATGAGCAACAGCACAAACTGACAATACGTTCCATGGAGAACTCGAAAATTTGTGATTGGTGTCGATAATGGACTCGGTGTACAGCCCTCCAGTGTACATGCTCAGAAATACCCTCAGTATGGCTAACACACTAAATTACCATGTTTATGTCAGCGCTATCGCATTACTGTGGCTCATTAATATAATCTATGCAGGGGCCGCACGTTTTTTGCACAAATCGAGTAGTTGAAAGTACTCATCTGCCTTTCTAATGGTGGAGGGAAGAGGGTAAGAGAGGTGAAAGGAGACTCGACATAAAAGCTGACAGTACGACTGAGTAATAGCGAAGCTAGTGAGAGGTCTCTGACTCCCGTCATTGCCGTAACATCTGGGTAAAGAGGGTTGAGAGGAGACAGGTACAAAGAGAAGACGAGACGAGGTTTGGATGTCATGATCAAACTGAGGTGGCAGGGCTCTTCTGTGAGTCACGCGATAAGAAAGCAGGTTTATGACTTCCACGATTTGTGCCGCGGCAGCGACGTCTTCGCTCCGCATGCATTTCTGTCAGGGGCGGTTCGTCACGGCGGGTGTGCGACCAGGCCGTGACGACAGGGCCCTCGACATTCCCGCCATGTGCGGATACAGCATTTTGTGTGAAGCTGGATATGAAAGGATTTCTGAATATGAATATCACAAACAAGCGGCGAGCGGGGAATGATGAAAATGAATCTTCGTCTATATCTGATGCTCCGAGTGCAGCGGTGATTACGGGATGACCAAATTAAAACCGAAAATGATGTGGGTGCCTTTAGCTACAGGGTTGTGATGTAGCTTGTTTTGATTTCTTATTTTTATTTCTTTTTGACGTCTCTTACGTAAACATGTTTTGTAAATCGGCATTCACCAAACAATTTGTTTATATTTTTAAACCACTTTTCTTTTGCATATTTCCTAAAGATTATTGATTGATTCACTTATATATTCTCAACTTATGAATCATTATATTCAATAGCTTTTATATCACATTCATTTATAGTATTTATATCAGGTTATTACGTGATAAATAGTATTTATTGCTATAACAAGAACAGTTTCTTGTTAAAACATGATACGTTTGTATTCATTGTAAATATCTTGTTATAACGATAACATTTTCGTGTTATAACGTGATACTGATGCGTTTTTATTTTTGTGACATGGCAGCAATATGCTTCCATACATATTAGATCTACAAGGCCTTGTATCAAAAGTTCTGACTGTCATTGCCGTGCTCCAAGCTTGTGGGGGACACGGACACTGCACTGTGACGCATTGGGACTCCCGGACACGGGGATTTTTTGTTTCCTGTAAATGTCGGAAAATCAAATAAATAAATTAAATAAATAAATACATCTACAATAAAAACAGACTCGTTTTATTAGTTTACACACTAAAAAGGTGAGTTTTCCACTTTGCAACATCTTAAACTCTATCAGACAAACACAGAGAGGAACAAATAGACTGAAAAGGCAGGAGGACTCAACACCAGTTTTAAAAAGTGGCTGCCAGGTTGGCAACCACGCGTCAGCTTTTGGTTGCCGAAACTTCAATCACGGTTGCCATTTTTTGTCACCTAATATTTTGAGTCATTTATACATGTATACATCAGCTTAATAATGAAAATGTGACATAAAATAATGTTTAAAAGCTTTGTTACAGTAACCAAACAAAATTCTTTGTAGTTTGCGTTTTATCTGATACTTTAAATCTTCAGAGGGGAAGAAACACAAGTCAAGACAGACAAGAGCTGTGATCACATTAACTCCTCTAGTAACACCTGGCCTGATCACACTTGGCCTGTGTCTCTGTCTCTCTCTTATACCCACATATACACTATATGCTCACCACACAGACAATAAGTATCTCAACAGTCCTGTTTGTCCTCTCATTGTTAACAACAGTAAATTCGAATTTGTATCTTCCCATTTAAAAGTAGCTCCCCACCAGAGGTCTGAGCCATGCTCATTATTAATACTGGATTATGCTGGACACAAATTACAGTTTTCCAAACCTGTGAATGCAGCATCGTTTCCTGCTTGGGGCGCTTTCAACTGGAGACTAGATCCATGTCCGCATCTTAGTTCTAACGTAATATCAGAGAATTAGTCCACTAGTTCAGGGGTTCACAACCAACAGGCTGCGGACAGGTGCTGGGCCACAGGGCATTCGCCACCAGGCCGTGAGAAGTCGGGCAGGGGGGCTCTCTTTAGCCTGTGCTTTTTTTTCAATCTCAAATGGAAAACAAGCGAGTGAACAGGGTTGTAGATGTATTTATCTATTATCTATCTATCTATCTATCTATCTATCTATCTATCTATTATTTATTTTCCTTCACCCTACTGTACCGTCCGCTGCTTAAAGGTTGCAGGGCAGCTGCGGTGCAGGTGCCCCCTTGCCGGGTCAGTCTATTTATCTATCTATTATTTATTTTCCCTCCCCGCACTGTATACGCCTCTCAACAGTGGCGGGCGGCCGCAGTGCGGGGGGGGGTGCCGCGGTAGGGGTGGGGGCGGCTGCGGTACGCCTCGCTCTGCTCGTACGAATCGAAGTCGGGGGTGGAATTACGAATTTATTCTCAAAACCCGTGGTACTTTTTTTTTTTGCCTGACCCTAATAATCATTTATTGTAGATGTATTTAATGTATTTATTTTCCTCCATGCAAAACTCACTCTTTTGCACCGTCCCCCCCGTGAACATTTTGTGCGCTGCAGTCCGGTCCGTGATAATAACAAGGTTGGAAACCCCTGAAGTAGTTCATCGATCACGGATAGCGTCATTCTTTTAAAAGATAAAAAATAAAAAATGCGAAGAAGGGTTGCTGCCCCCCCCCCCCAATTTCCTTTTTGTTTTTCGTTCAGGTTCATCTGGTTTTTGTCAGTTGAATCAATTGGCAGATTAATTTGTGATGTTGACGGGTTAGTCAAACTTTTCACCCCACAGTCAGACAACTTGATTTGCTTCACCATTGTCTCTAAAACAGGTGCCTGTGCTTACCGGTGCATGCCAAATTGAGCACCTGAGTAAATGGTTGTGCAGCATTCTGGTCCAGACTGTAACAGCAATATTTAGATATCACTAATGCAACACATTTATTTATTTTGGGGTGCACGTTTTGCTGTTTGCCGTCCCTATTATTTATGTTAAAAAAATGGTTGCGAAAGGGAGCAACCATAGGCCACAAAGTGCTTTCCAATTGACTCAGTCTGGTTGCCGAACGCCTCCTTTAATTTGATCAAATATCCTCATGAAGTGAAATTAACAACACGTTGAGAGGATGGAAAATCAGACGGCTGCAAGAAGGGAAAGAGCGCGGGAGGGGTGAAACGGAAATGAAGGGCGGATCAGTGTTCTCGCAGAGAAGGACGGCTGAGGGGAAAACACCATTTCCGATCTGAATTAATTGGGAGTAATTTGGCTAAATTTACCCATCATTCCAAAAGGTTTCATACGGCGACCAGATGCCATTAACACTCAGAGAGAGCGCGCGGAGAGCAGACGGGAGGTGAGAACCATGGTGCAGCCAAAAAAACAGATGAGAGGAAGAGAAAGAAAGAGGAGATGAAAAAAGAAAGCCGAACAGAGATTTAAGAGATGAGAAGAAGGAGGGGGGAAAAGGGAGACAGATAAGAGATGAGAAAGGACGAAGAGAGGCGAGAGAGTGCAAAGAAGAGGGGAGGAGATAAAAGATGTGAGGAGGAGAGGAGCACTGGGGAGAGAGCTGAAGCTACGTAACACCTCTCTGTTCTCGGCCTCCTCAGTGACGTCAGTCCGCCAGTGTTGGTGGAAAACCTGGCTTCCCTCCCGCCGCTAGTGCAAAGGGAGACAGTCTTCAAGTGATTTTCAAATATTAAGGAGATGTTTCTCTGGATTTCATCTTACAAAATGCACGCAAGCGCAGCGGAGTTTGTCATACAAAGACCCTCTGGTGGTTTTCCCACTAATGTGGCTATTTCAGGTTGTCTAATAAACCGTAACACCTTTTTACACAAGTGATTTGTATTTCCAAATGTGCTTCCCATCAAAAATACCAGAGACACATTGGAGAATGAACATATATTTGTGGCGGTGCAGCACTATGCCAGCTGTCGAGAGGAGCCATGACTTTTATATTTACCCCAGTAACAAATAGCACGACAAACAAAGACACCATAGTGTCCCTTAAACAATGAACATTTAAATCAAACCGAGAGCCATCAAGAAAGAAAGACCTACCAATATTGAGACCCATGTTTGTATTTATGTTGTTTATACTAAGATGACTGGCAAACAATATGGTAAAAACTTGTCACCTTTATCTTAACATTTAACGTCTAAAATACCAGCTAGAATTTTCTACATGGCACTATGTGTGATTCAGATTCATCCAAGGCTGAAGTGCTTTTGGAGCTGAAGAAAGATGCATAACTGTAGGAATTGGGACCATCTGTCTCATGCTTGGTGAAGGTTGGATTAACGTGGAAGAGAAGGATATCCCCAGACTGAAAACTCTGTCCAGTGATTTATAATTGCAACGGGTCACATGGACCTTCATCAGGCAAGATTAATGTGACCTTGCCATTGCCTGTTGCAATGTTACAAAATCACAGAAGTTAAATTTAACTTGAACTCAGCATGGCAGATTAAGTTCATAAATAGAATGCAGAATCTCCCTTTTGCTCTACATCACCTACCACCTGCCATCCAAGTGACGTTTTCAGGGACCTCCGGCACAGAGACACAGACAACAGGGTTGTAGACACACCCGTTTATTGTAGAGAGAGGGCTAGTTGGAATAAGTCCAGAGCAGATAGACATGTGTCATGACAAGGGCTCGTCTCCCGAGTGTGTGTGGGGATGGGGGTTTTACCTGCTGCTCTTTAGACCAACCAACGAGCAACAGGTATGTAGCCACTCTGATCCTGGGTCCCCAATAACCTAGACCCAGGTCAGGTGTGGCTGCTTAAACCACACCATCCCCACACCACATACCCCCGACACCAAAGCTATCCCTGAGACCAGGGAGAAAACCTGGCCAAAGCCTACTCACCCGCCCCCACCAATTAGAGAATTTATTTTTATTTTTTTAAATGCCAAAAATAAACTGTGACACAGGGTTATTATACCTAAAATAAATATAACACGGACTCTGACACAGGGTTCCCATACCTTAAACCAACAAATGTCCAAAAAAATTTAACTGGTTCCCTTCCAGTGGACCTGGTTCCCCGGAACAGCAAGGTCCACTGGTTTTCTTCCCCCAGGGTGAAGACAGACTGCCCCCTCCTCCATTCATTTTATCCAGTATTGGTGAATGTATAGGACATATGTGAAGTTTTTAAATCCTCATCTGGTGATTCGTTTCATTGTGGCGCTGCAAGAATAGAACGACAACTCCCAGTAGCTCTATGGCAGTGCATATATATACGTCGGAATCATGACATCTGATTGTGAAGACCAATACCAGCTTTTCAATTATCCGGTAATTGACCAGGAAAATCTGTTGAAGTCCAACATATTTAAATCTCTCAAAAGTCATAATGTCCGGTGATAATTATTCCCTCAAAGCACAATGTGAATTACTGCTGGGCGATAAAATTATAAAGATAACAATCTCCATATTATTTTCCTCAGTGTCGAAATAAAATAGACCCGATCATATCGATAAAGAATTCCACAGATCTGATCATTTCCGCGCTCGGCAAGTTTCAGCTGAAAGCCAATCAGTTTGGACAATCTAAAGCTGACCTTTCAAGTTGAAGTTCAAGAGATTATTTGTCAAATACGTATACATACGGCCATACATATATGCAGGGAAATGTCACGACACCTGGTGATTACGCACAATAAGCTCTATAAGCTCTAAAAATACAAAAAATACGAAAATGTGCGTAATCCACCTCTGACCCATCACGTTTGTCAATATAGAAATAAGCCCCACCCCCTCCCTCGTGGAAAGGTTGCGCTTGTAAAAACAAAAGACAGACACATACATGAAAAGGACACAGAGCCGCAGCGTCACGAACTCCAAGGAGAGGCAGAAGGATGATACATCCATTGTTTTGCATTTTTTGGGGATATTTCAGTTCCAACCCAAAGCAGATGGTAAATATTCATTGTGTAAAATATGTGGATGGGACGCCCCGACGAGGACGGACAACACCAAAAACCTTATTATTTATTTAGACCTACTTGCCATATTTATTCTGCTTTTTCATTGATCAAAATTTTATTTTAGTGAAATGTAAATTGAAGCATCTGCACTTGTTACTTATTGTTCAGGAATGGAAATTATTTGATTTCGAGTAGTAATATTCGTAATATTTATTTATTTGTTTTTAAAATTGCGTTTATAAAATAAAAATTATATACATTTTTTTATTTTGAATATTCAATAAAAAATATTATACATCGACATGCCTTGATGATGTCATTCTCTATATAGACTGCTCATCAATTGTTTTTAAGCTCAATAAACACAGATAATATTTGATCGGAATCTCTCCCATTTTCCGGGAAATTGAAATCTCCCAGGACAAATTGACCGGCACCAATTTTTTCTAATGGAAACACTGACCAATACAGCTGAATGGCTGCTTCAATCAGTGACGGTTTGTCCAACTCCAACTGCCAGTTCCTATTTGCACATGTTTTGAATTAGGGGTGGGTGATATGACAAAAATATATCACAATTTTTTTTTCAGGCAGGTTCACGATACACAATGTTATCACAAATCTTTTTTATGTGGGTTTTTAAGACTATTTGTGACCCACTGCAGCAAAACCCGATTTTGTCTCGCAGTTCTAAAATCGCCACGAGCCGCCAAATAAGTTGAAAAAAAATTGAAAAGTTGAAAATTTGATTTTTCCAGATTCGTGTTCCTTTGTGGGGTTTTTTTATCCCTCAACACATTTCCAAAGCCGAGTTTGATTTATAAATAGTAGATAAATGTTAAACCGTCGAGTTAAATATTCCCGTTAAGATTAAAGATTAAATAGGGAAACACAGTTCACTTACTGAGATGCTGAAGAGCACGAACGCAGATCGATTAAAGCAACCATGCAGGTGAAAATCATTCCTCCGTATTCTATGTGATGCGAAGTCACAATGCGAAATCGTTTTTAAGTGTTCGACCTTTAAATATTACTAGTTTTACACACACACACCTGGATACATTGTTGTGTAGGTGGCGTAACCCATGAAGAAGAAAAGCTGACATCACTCCCGTAAACAGATGGTTAAAGCGCAGGACGAGGAGCCTTGGTTTTCACTTGTCTGTGAAACTTTCATCTCCCTGTTATGGATTATGCGAAGCGGGTGGCTGTCCGCTGTCCGATGTGTTGTCCGCACTTTTAAACTCCTAAATAATTCTAATGTGGTGGCACGGTGGCACAGATTGTTGTGCTGTCCGCACTTTTAAACTCCTAAATAATAATAATGTGGTGGCAGGGTGGCACAGTGCATTGCACTGCTGCCTCACAGTAAGAAGGTCCTGGGTTCAATTCCTGCCTGGGGCACAGTTTGCATTTTTTTCCCCGTGCTCACATGGAGTTTCCTCATATAACATCATAAGAACCGCCACTAAAAACATGCACAACAAACATCATCTGACCAGCAATGGATGTTGGAGTTGTTCCCTGGGCGCTGTACTGTAAGCTGCCCACCACTCCTGGCCTGCCCCCCAGAGGAAGGACAAGCCTTGTTGGGAAAAATGCGGAAAAGACATTTCACGGCCTCCATCTGCCTGTGTGTGTGTCGGCCATAGCTGCACGTAATGCATGTGTTGTGGTGTGTGTGTGACAATAAAGACGAGCTGAAGCTTGTCCAGTTTTTAATCTTTAATTCCACTTTTATAAAACATGTATATTCTTACTTTTTAAAACAATTAACAATTTTTAATAAGTTTAAAAACAATGATGTGTGTCGATGACGCTGTCAACATTCCCTCAAAACACAAGAACAATGCGGAGATTGCCCCATTCAGCAGGGTGTCAAGTCCACATTTAACAGGGTGTCAGGTGGCCATATGGCAAGTAGCCATTGTTGGTTCTCCAATCCATTTGTATTCTGGGATGATTCGCACAGAGAGATACCTTGTTTTAAAACTCTGATTCTTCACTTTCAAATGACGTAAAAAAAAAAAAATCAAACACCACCAAATGTACCTAATATCCGCGGTGGGTCACATTTTGCAATGTTACTGAACTGTGCAATACTTTCCTGTTTTTTAAACAATATAGAAAAAAAACCTGAAAGGAAAAAGAAACAACCTACTGTTTGCTATTATTGGTTTATTGGTGCGTCTCTAAGGAAGGGGGGTAAAACGGTGAATTTGATGGTTCTGTTGTCACTATCAACATCTGTAAATACATTTTGTGTAATGTTATTTCCCATTGAAGTAGCTCGTAAATCGCTTCTTTGCCTATTTTGGATGCATTTTGAAGCCGATTTAAAATAAAATAAAAAGAGCCGAGCCGAGCTGCGAGCTCAGCCTTAAATAGAATTCATTTTTCTTTCTCTCCCTCCATCTCTTTCAAATTGGTGCTCCGAGGGGGCGGGGGGGGGGCGACATACAACATACAAAGTCTTACCATGCTTGGCTCTTAATGTTATTACCACAGTGAGACGTTTCTGGATCAAATTTACTAACTACGTTTTTGGATCATCCTATTATTCTCTCTTGTAGTCATTTACAAAAAGAAAATTAAGGAAAAAAGTAAATCGGGTCTCGGATGGGAGCCGGCTCCCATCATAAGCCGGCAGAGATGACTCGTTTACGACCGACACAGCACTACATATTTTCTCAGCTGCCCGTCCGTGTTCCCCCCTCTCCAAATGGAACAAATAGAAATAGTGTGTTTTATTTTAGATTCAATTTTTTTATTCCTGTTTACTAATTGAACAAAACTACTGTGCAAACATTCCGTGTCTTTTTTTTCTGCTGCCGGATCAGCAGCCTTCCAGCACCTCCTGTTTTACAAATCATAGACGAGCAAAAAGTGTGATTTAAGATTTGGCTAAGAAAACAACTTTGGATGCGTGTATGAGTCATAGAACTGCAACCGATAGAATGGGCAATGTAGCACGATACTAACAATCTCTCTGTAAAGGCAGATCGTGGAGACATTTTAAACTTTCCCGATCTAATATCATCATATTGCACATCTCTACTTTTAATTGTGCTTTGCAGGTTAACGATTTGCCGAGTTAAATCTCGAGGAGGCAGACCATGGAATGGAATATGGATCAGCACGTGGATCAGCGACGTCAGTCCAATATCCGATGAGTGAATGACGCCGGCCCCATCTCTAGCTGAATTAAAGGCCATGTTAGAAATGCAAATAATAGAAAAGGAACATCGTGATATTGTGTTTTTTTGCATTGCATAATAAAGTAACATAAGCCCCTTTCCGACTTGCACTGAAAGCCATGCATCATGCATCCACTGGCAATGTTCCCTATTGGCATAATATGGGAACAGGAGCCGGTGTCGATGTTACATAAAAGTCGTTCGGTATATTTCCTCGACCTAGTATAATTTTCGTCAATTTTTAGCCGCAGCTGAAGTGGGAATGAAAGCATCAGATTTTCACAACTTATGACGGTGCTTATCTTACGCATTGATAGTTAGTAGTTAGTTCATTCGTTCGTAAAAATTCTCTAAAATAGCTCCAATAGATTTTTCACAAAGATGTGATTAATAAAAAAATAACCCAGGATCTATTGATCTGTCATTCTGATCATGAATTAAAGCCCTCGGAAATAATATGATATTGTTGATCAAAAATGCAAATACAGTTTTGGGTCCTCTGTGTGTCCTCTGAGGGGGCCGTTCCTCTACATAAAGAAAATAAAACATTGTGTTTTCATTGAAGATACATTTTATTTCACTCAATTTCCTCATTGAACGAAACAAAAAAGCACCGTGGGTAACAGGAACACTCTCTCAGTCACTCTCTTACACCCCCCCCCCCCCCCATCTTGAGTGGAGTGTCTCTTCTCCCCCCTGACAGCTGCCACCACAAATACCATCAAATTCTGTGGAAACACTGTTTACCATAGTATTAATATGTTAAATCACATTAAATGCTTGTTATTTCCATAAACCACATAACGCTCAACATCAGCTGTGTGTAATCCAAGTAATTATTGATCATAGTTGGCAAAAATAACCAACCCGGCACAGCAGGTAGACACAACACTGCAACTTGCATTTGCCATCAGGACACTTTAATCAAGCTCCACAGACACGCCACCCAGCAACAATGATATTGAATCAAACCACAGCCAGGCGCCGTATCACTAAGCATCCAATTGTAGCTGCCAACATCCAACAAAGCCACCCTGCATGGACAAAACGTGATGACTTATACAGCCTATTGCATTTTAGCTACATAATTGCCATACATTTATTTCAGCCTAACCTATTGAAAGACTTAGAAATTACTCGAGATAGACCTGATAGAGGCCAGTGCACAAAGTTGTTGTGGTGCTCTAATTCCAGGAAAATGATAAACCTACATTCGAGGGACCTTCACTCAAATTACAGTTTGAAAAATAATCCAAAGAAAAGTTTTCCCATCATTGTACACATGCAACAATACACCCAGGCAGTGCTTTTTTTATGTAATTGTTTATGTAATATTGTTTTCTATTAACCCCAATTCACCCAATTCAGCACCTTTGGCGTCTTGGGATCAGTTTAACTAATTTACCTCTTGGCATCAGCTTGGTATCAGTTCACCCTTGAGAGTCACTCCACCTTGTAAGCTGCTTTGGCGCTAACGGCATACAGGGCCAGCTTAGTTGTGGAGAGATAATGGATTATTATCTGGTTCTCCTCAACCATCAACAGATTAGAACCATGAAGACACAATGCCGGTCTCTTTGTCTGTTTTGGCCAGGTGTGCGCGCAGCTAAAATGGCTTGAGGAGAGGAACAAGCTGTCTGCCAAAAATGTGGAGATGCTAATATATACAGGTAGTCCTCACTTAACGACCTACCTGTTTAAGGACCGTTCGGACCTACGACCAGCATTCTGACCAGTCAGTATTGTGCACTGCGTACAATACCGCAGTGTCTCAGCGTCAAGCATCTCATCGCGCATCACCCTTTATATACTATATACACGATATATACTATATACACTATATACGCTATATACATCTCATCCTGCATCACTCTTCTGAGTCTCGTTCCCGCAGTCTGTCAGTATTCACTACTTCACAATTGCCACGCCCCCTTACTGTGAAATAACACGGGTCCTCGCTTATCCACCAATTCGCTTAAGGATCTCTCTATTGCTCTCTCTCTCTCTCTCTCTCCCTCTCTCTCTCTCTCTCCCCCCCCCACCCCCTCTCTCCCCCTCCTTCTCACCAGAAAGATGTTTATAATATGAACAGTAGCTCATGTGGCTGACTGACATTTGAACTAATGATCTAAAGAGGCAAAAGGGAAAAACAGCAGTAGGAGAGAGAGAGAGAGAGAGAGAGAGTGAGTGGGAAAGTAGGATACAGAGAAAGAAGGGGGGGGCCAAAGGGCGGTAAAGAGGAGAGGGGGAGTAGAGGGTAGGGAGGGAATAGGGTGAGGATGAAAGGGACAGAAAGAGAGATGGCCAAATATAGTCGATGGAAATAAACGTGCCGAGAAAGAGAACACCCGAGAAAAAGGGGGTAGACGGCAGAAAATGAGAGAGCGCAAAGAAGAGAGAGAATGAGTGAGAAAATAAACAGGGCGGCGGAGAGATACGCCCGTGGCAGGAGTGAGTTATTTCAGTGGTCATGGGGACCTCTCAATGAAAATGCAAACCACCTAATCAAAGGACTCTAAAGGGCAGAGCAAAAGGGGGGAAGGCGAGAGAGAGAGAGAGAGAGAGGGGCAGAGGAGGCACACGTGTAGAAACAGAGAGAGCGAGAGAGAGAGAGAGAGAAAGAAAGAAAGAAAAGGAAGAAAGGGAGACGAGTGGGA
Source organism: Zeus faber (assembly GCF_960531495.2). Classification (NCBI taxonomy): domain Eukaryota; kingdom Metazoa; phylum Chordata; class Actinopteri; order Zeiformes; family Zeidae; genus Zeus; species Zeus faber. The sequence continues at coordinate 16,119,118 of NC_137190.1, read as the reverse complement.
GACAGAGCATCACGAGCACCGAAGGCAATAGAAGGTGTGGGAGACAGAGCCACACAGAACAACAGAGCTGGAGGAAGACGACGAGAAGAAACGTCGAGGGGAAATATGAGGTGAATAGAAAGGAGACGAGGAAGTTTATCAGTTGGTCTACAATAGTATGAATTATGCCTGCGTGATAAATCGATATAATATCTGCATTGTGACATGAGACAAGATACCATTTGGTATATTGGTTATGGTAATACTGTGATGCAGTTGAATGTTTTGTTTAAGGAGCATTACAGTAAAATAACTGAATGTGTCTTAACTCCATAAACTGTTCTAATCATCCGGATAGCTCATTATATCCACATCACTGGTGATTGTTTCTCAAATATGTCTTGTGTGTCAATAGCACCAATAGCCATCCCCAAAATATCGTCAATTTATCGATACCGAGGTGTTCATCAAAAATATTGTGACATTTGATTTTGTCAACATCGGCCGGCCCGAGGATGAGGCTTGACGACACTTGTGTCAAATGTTGCCTCCGCCGTTAAATCTCTCGGGAGTGCTTGAAGTACTGAAGGGACGGACACAAGATATATAATTTCTGAAGAGGAAACATTGTTTCAAACTAAAACTAGCCGCCTGAGTAGCAATGTCTGGGTAACATACGCTGAAATCTCGGATTATAGATAGAGCGACAGAGAAACATAGACAAGAGATGCAACGGAGCAAAAAGCAGTGTTATTTAGCCATCATTTATCATTGCCATTGTTGGGATTTAATGGCCCGTAAAGGACACCACTATATCAGTTTTCATACAGCCGTGGGAGGGCTTATTTGTGTGTGTGTGTGTTTGTGTGTGTGTGTGTGTGTGTGTGTGCGTGCGTGTGCGTGTGCGTGTGTGTGTGCGTGGGTGTGTGTGTGGGGATATCCTAATATCACAATATAGTTAAAATGTTGGATTGAATGGAGTTTCTGAACTTCACTGTTCCATTATAATTATTATAATTATTTATTATTTTGTAATTATTTCATGAAAGCCCTAATAGTCATCCCCAAAATATCGTCAAATTTGTCGATATCGAGGCATTTGACAAAAATATTGCGATATTTCATTTTTGTCAAATACACAGTTCCCTACATCCTTGTTTCCATTCTCTCTCTCTCTCGCTCTCTCGCTCTGTCCTTTTGTCTTCTCCAGCCCTGAAGCCCAGAGGAACATACTGCTCAAGTTACACCCAATTTCATAATCCCATACAGTGTGAAAAGCGCACACTTCCAATTTTAAGAGCTTCATTCTTTTTATATACACAACTGACAATTGAAGGTTTGCCAAATCCTTGAGTATTTTATTTAGTTTGATAAAAATACATTTGGTTCAGGCTGATTTAAGATATTTCATCACATCTAGCAGAACATGTCTTTCCCCAGTGGAGTTTATGTGGAATTCTCACTCCGGTATCTTTGTACATATTTTGAACAGAAGGGTCAATTCTAAAACCAAAGAATTATCTATATTATAATCAATAATTAAAAAACTGAATTAAAATGGGATAGTTAGTTGTCTTAGTTAATAGTAAACAGTTATCTTATCTGACCACACTCCTTTTCACTTTTCGTCTTAATTTCTATCTTTATATGTCTCACATAAACGACTCATAATCATGATGAAATTTAAACTATTTTTTTGTTGTTTTTATTGACCTCAATGAGCAATGTTCTGCCAGGGAACTCTGCTGCAGAAGCTCATTACTCCGGCAGGTCAGAGCCACAAACATACACAAAGATCAACATTTGGATCGATTGGATTTTGGCAGCAGGAGCAGCAGACAGCTCTACTAAGTTCATGTGGGGGGGGGGAGGGTAATATTATAAGTCCAATTTGAATGAATATCATAAAATTCACGTTATTAAATGAAGCAAAAGTCATAATTAAAGTACTGAAGGGTTCCATTCTCGTAATTTATTTTACGGTTTGAGTCAGTGAGAAAAAAAATATTCTTCCTGTTCTAATCTAGTGTTTGCAAAGCAAACAAGACATCTTTCCCGACTATTAACCTCTATTTATTTTAACAGTGGAAGATAAGGATACAGCAGTTGTCAAGTGATTTGATATCCCATTTTACTGCGATAAATACCTGCGTTGGCCATCAGTGAACAGAAGAAACTCCCTGAAAGCATTCCTTTCTGGAAATTCAATTGAACAACTTCTAACGTTATTGAAGCTAAGCAGCAACAAGCACAGCATGTCTTTCACCGACCACAAACCAAATAACTTTGATGGAAAGCCTTTGAGTTACAATGTCAGCAGCACTCTAAAAGGGTTATTTTATAAAAAGCATTCAAGGTTCACGCTTTTATTTATTCATGTTATTTATTTGTATTTTTTGCTTCTGGTTAAAGCAGAAAGACCACGTACATTTTTCAAGTATCAAACAAGCCTGTTATTTAATTTTAGTTTTAGGCGCTTGGTGAAATGATTTCCGTAAAAGGTTGACAAAAAAACAGTTTCGGAGCCTCAATGTGCTAAAGACCCTTGGCAGCCATTCTAACCCATGTCCAATGTATCATTGAACACATGGACTGCTCTGACCTTTCTTTCACACCCCCCCCCTCCCCCATCTCTCCATTCTACCTTTTTTCCTAACCATCGACTTCTTCTCTCCCCAAATCTCCTGTCCGATGATTTGGTGAGTTTCTCCTAAAAGGTCCCCCTTCTCCTCTTTCAGACATTGTTCAACCAAGCTGCTTGTTTATAGGTCAATCAAGTCAATCAATAATAATCAATCAAATGACTACTCAGTCAGTCAATCTACATGAGTCAGTCAGCCAGTCAGTCAATATGTCCATTTCTCCACCTCCCTCTATCCTTCACTCTTTTCCTCTGCTCCTCATCTCTTCTCTCTTTCTTGTGGGGGAGACAGGAATTTCCTGTGCGAAAGGGCTATTTCTGTTTCTCCATGAAGGAACTTTCAATAGTCCAACACCTTGTTCCTTTCTGCCTTTGTGCGCCAAAGGGCCATTTTGAACGGTTGGTAAAATGTTGGTTCAACACCGTGAGTGTCCATTACCGATCATTAAATATGGATAGAATAAGAACTATGCTAGTGGAGCAGCCATAGCCTGTGGCCGCTGCATTTATATATATATATAATATATATTGTATATATGTGTGTGTGTGTGTGTGTGTGTGTGTGTGTGTGTAGGCGCACTCCGGCAAACACACACACAAAAACATGTTGAGAAAAAGAAATAATTTTTATATAAGAAAATATACATAGAGGGACTGGACAGACTATCACATGAAAAATAAGTTAACCTTTGAAGTTAGTAAACTGTCACTGTGGCGTGGTGTGGTGTGTGGATGGGATGGTTTGAGCAGCCACACCTGACCTGGATCTAGGTGAGTGGGTCAGTGTGGCTGCATACCAGTTGCTCATTGGTTGGAGCAACAGGTTAAAACCCCTATCCACACACACACCATCAGGATTGATGCCCTGTCATGACATGTTCCCTCTGCTCCTGGCTAATTCCACCTACCCTCCTCGCTACAATAAACCGATGTCTACAACCCATCGCCGTCTGTGTCGCTGTGCTGGAGGGCCCTGGAAACGCCACTTGGATGGCTTCTGCCAGGAATTCTTCCTGGCCTCAGTTTAGTGGGGTTTTAGCAGCCCCACCTGAGCTGGATCTAGGTGATTGGGTCAATGTGGCTGCATACCAGTTACTCATTGGTTCGGCTAATGAGCAACAGGTTTAAACCTCCCTCCACAGACACAGACATTCCGGATGGGAGCCCTGTGATGAAATGTTCCATTGGTTCCCAGCTAATTCCTAATTCCTAGCCTCCTCACTACAATAAACTGATGTCTACAACTCGTTGTCGTCCGTGTCTCTGTGCCGGAGGTCCCTGGAAATGCCACTTGGGTGGCGTGTGGTAGGAGGAACAGCCACCATCACAATTGAAAAAATGCAGTTTACAGTGTTATTTCAGGTGGATTGCCAATTAGCAGTAAGTCAGGTCTGACAATTAGCACTTTGATTTGTGAGCTTCCAAAGCAACACGAGCCAATGAGTTCCAGAGACGACAAATAGTTGCAGGTGTTTCAGTCACAACTGCCAAATCATTTAATGTGTCACTGGAAACGGTCTCAAATCATGACAGCACCTGCCAAACATGCACGGACTGCAAAGAGGCTCAGTGGCCACTGCCAGAGCTCACATCAGAGATGGACGGACATTAACAGGATAGTGGACAAAAGATTTTCATCTCATTCACGCCTCAAAGACGTGGAGGCATTTCTCCCCGACGGATCCCAGCTATTCTGAGCCCTTCTCATATTCATACCATTCATTCCAACATGCATGGTTTTATTTTAGATGTCAGTTATTTTCTATTATGTCTCCCTATGGAACAAAAAAGAAGTGTGTATGGAACAAAACCATGCGTAATGGGGACACATTCTCCGTCACTCTCTCCCCGATCATCCCCTCTCCATGCGATGTGTGCAGAAAATAATCTTAACCTTCATCTAAATCTTAAGTCTACGACTCGTGCCCGTTCCTCCATGACACAGAGGCGTTATATTGTTAAATCACAGCTTTTTATTACGTCCTGATTCAGGTGTGCACCAATGAGTGATTGTAGTTTTTATATTAGGTGTTGAAAATAGCCCGATAGTAGTAACGGGAATAATATCCTTATAGTAGCCTATGGATCGCCTTCAGGCACTTGACAGAACAAACGTGAACTCATCGCAACCAGCAAAAATCCAACCAAGCCTTATTAAACTGAGCCTTGTAAAGCCGAGTCTTATGGCAATTTGAAATTGTTTCAATATTAAATAGTACATATTCTTTTTTTTTTATATAGTACCACATTTTCACATTTGAGTATGTAAAAAAATAAAAATAAATTGAAGGCTTATGTTGGTGATGCCCTTCATCTGTAAATTGCAGATCCGACACTGTATTTATCAGCAGTAATGTGGGACCGTGTTTGAAATTGCTGTTGTGTTTTACTTTTATTTAAAAGAGTATCCTAGGACATGGCTCAGAATGTAGATCTAAGGTTTGGTAGTGATTCTAACTTTCCTCAATCCAGCATCAAGCTGAAAATCCAGATTTGTCACATCAAATGAGGTATTTCTCCCTGAAATCTTGCTCTACATTTAGGATAGTTTAGGATTTGTACTCAACAATAAGATGAATGAAAGCAGCCACGTAGTAACACCCAAATCTTTGATCTGTGTTAAATTGCGTTGGCATAATGAAATTGAATGATTTCATACTGGGCTGGTTGCATGGACGTGATTAAGCCAAGTCTCAGATTAAAATTTCTTCTTTCTAAAGGAATTTACCGACTTTTGGGAAATTGGCTTTCCCCTAGATTCAGAGAAGATAATTGATACCAATGTATTCCCTGTGCGTCCAATACAAATATTACTATGGTCTGCATGCTAACTGTTATTTCCATCTCCGGGTTCTGTTGACGTTACTAGCCAGCTTCTACCTACCAGTCAGGGAATTGCACCTTCCAGCATCTCCAAAGATTAGTTACTTTTACAATGCATCTTGTGTCTTTAAGACAATAAAAATAAACAGAAGAACAAGCTCTTTGTTGTTTTAGAGGCAGTTACTTTGAATGAATGACAGACTTTGAATGCACTCAAAATGCACTTAACAACATGGCCCAAGAGTTTCCGTCAGAAAAAAATGGTGCCGGTGTCCTGGAAGATTTCAATTTCCTGGACAAATGGGAAAGATTCCGGCCAAATATTATCTTTGTTTATTGAGCTTAAAAATATCCAAGGACAAAGGAAAAATCAGGACAGAGATGTGCAGGAAGTAGAGCAGAATACTACTTTGGTCAAACAGTATGGTGTGAAATGAAGCTGCACACAAAGTGAGAGTTTGGAACATTCTCATGTTATAAGTGGTTTCCCTCCAGAAAATTTGCCTGACTTTCTGGAGGGTGTTGTCCAAATTGAGTTGAACATGTGCTTGAAGAGTTTGATTACAAATTAATACTCCTCACTTGAGTCCTTGAATATGGCGATCAAAAAGTTTCCCTACGCATTTACAGATAAAACGAACCAACCACAGCTCATTGCAAAGAACTTCTCCAAGGGAGCAATTAGAGGAAACGGTCATGGATGTTCATCCTACTTCCTCCACTACTTCCCCGTCCCCGAGGGATATAAAATTTGGGAGGTTTTGATTAACCTAAAGGATGTGTTAGAATTGGCAGTGTCATCATGTTTTACAGGGGAATTGGTCTACTTTCTCCATTGTAAGATCTCAGAACATAGAGAGTATCTCAGAAACTGACCAAAGCATCACTATATTGAACACTACTTTCAGTTCATTAAAACATCTGGCCCAATAGTTGATTTCTGTTTCAATGTGTTTTGAAAGAAAACAAGTTTCTCAAAAGTTGTGAATGAAGCTCAATTTGAAGAACAAACGTCTTACTCTTGCAGTAAGACACCAGAAGATGATGGAGTTCCATTTAGCATCTACCTCAGTTTTCAAGCCATCTGTGCAAATTGGTTGCATCGTTCCCTGAAACTGTGCAGAATTGTCTATTGGATATTCAACATGGTAGTTTCAGTTTGTTCTTGCTCAGGGCTCCCAGATTTCAGACAAATAGCAAAGATTGTAGTAATAAATACTGATATATTTGTCTGCAGACTCATGACGTCAGGGTATAATGAGCATCTACGTGGCTATGAGCTTTGTAGCAGCTATATACACATCCTTTCAGTCACCCAGTTGTCTGAATTGAATGACTTTTTCCCCATCACCCAAATAGGTCAGAGGAAAACTGCTTGTTACACTCAAGCGCTACATATTACACTGAGTGATATGAATATTCAAATAAGACCCCGGCCAATGCCAGATTTTTGGGTCCAATGCCAATACCGATTTTGGCGAGTCCTAGCCAGCCAATTAGAGATGTTTTGACGGATATTTTGTCAATATAGAAATTTTCAAATCAATTTGAAAAATGTATGTTCCAGTAAAGCTTCTATATTTAAGAATATTTAACTTATTAGCAAACAACTAAATACAAATAAACACAAAACTTCTTGAAAGATAAAAAAAAATGATATTATATAATTATATTTTCTTATTTTATTTCTACTACATGATGTAGTGGTATGTACTATGGTCCCTCTCCTAAGCTATTTTGCAAATCAGCGGCAGCACTGCTTTACAGCTCCCTGTACTGGATAATTCTAGTAAATAATAATTACAACGTTCAAACAGACAAGTACAGGATAAATAATCAATGTTTTTTTGTTTTTTTTATTATACTTATTTAAAAATCGGTACACGTCAACTGCATAACTACTGATCCCGATGTCGTCAAAGTCAATAACGGCTGATAGATCAGAAAAAACGATATATTGGTCGGGCTCTAATTCAAATGTTGGAAATTCAACTTATTTTTTCACAGGAAAAATCTTCATTGTACACCAATATTGCTGAGAGTTGTCATCAATGAAGATGGTATTAGATGGTTATCAGATACCGGAGTCTCCAGATGAATGGCCTGTGTATTTCCACATCCCAAACTTCTCAGTTGACATAGAATACAGACTTAGGCAGGCAAATCTTGCATATTTGAAAGATGAAAAATGCATGACTCCATCGAGAGATATGAAGAATGACATACTTGAAAATTTTGCCGAGACCATGTAAGGTTTTCAGGCTTATCCTCAAGATGATGACTTCAGCACTGTTGCAAAATCACTGATTAGCATACACCCCTGCCTTTCCAAGACAGGCTCTCCGACAGGATGCTACGGTTGGAATACCATCCTGTCGGAGAGGGGAACAACAGCCTCAAGTTCGAGATGGCCAACTATCACACAAAACTAAGAAGGGCTGGATGGGCAGATGTAGCAATCATTGGTGGTAATGGAGGAAAACATACTCCAGTGGGAGAGTCGTCGAGTAAGAATTTCAAAAAAGCAAAAGATGTGAAGCAAATTTGCAGCCTAATTTACTCAAAGGGCATGATGAAAAAAGCCTTGAAACCTTCAGAAAAGTCCCTTCAGAGGAAATAAAGAAAAAGCAACCAAATGGCATGCTGCTCACTACACCCACTTAAGGGTATACTTTTCAGGTTGATCAGACCCCGTACAAGCAAGGTAGCTTTTTGACTGCTCCTCCCTCTAATAGCCATAGGCATTGCAATGCCCTATCTGCCTCCTGCCAAGATAGTGCTACAAAGAGCTCAGGTTATATAACCTGAGCTCATAACCCAGTTGGCTTTGGTACAACTATCACTCACTTTCCATTTCAAGGGGAATAGACCTTGCCAAAATTATACTGACCAACTTATTTGGCTCGTTGACAAACTAGTTCTTCTGCATTTCAAGTGTGGCTCCTAATGGATTGTTTCTTTGTCCTTCCCCATTAGACGGTTGATGTAACGGCAATGTGTTCTGTTGTCCTACGAGGCATTCCGATTCTCCTCGGTGACAACGCCAGTGAATTCTACGGGCCTTGACATGTACTGAAAGAAAGCTTTGATCTTCATTGTTGAACAATGAGCGTGCACATTCAGTTCTCCTATACTGTAGATGCTTAACTGAGACATTTACATGTGTAAAAGTTCACTCCACAAACTGTGTATGCTCCCTTGGCCATTCATTTAATAACACCCCATGTATTGCGTTGACTATAATGATGCAACAATGCAGCACATTCGTAACAACTCAAAAAATCTTTTTCAAAACAATATTGTTTTAAACTGTATGCTTAAACACATGTGTGTTTTTTAGCAGGATTGGGATGGGCATGAGAACCTCAAAACCATCACAGTGTGCTGGCTGCCATCGTTGAAGATGGTCCTCAATACGGTCGAAACACACTACAGCCCGAACCAATCTCCACTGCCATGATTCTTGCCTCTTGGTTGGGCTCACATAATGCTTTGCACTTGGATTGCCTAAATGTAGGAGAAATACATTAACTTCATTCAAAGAGTGATGCTTGGATTGGGACAGAAAACTCTCAGGCCGAAACGACAAACTTTGAAAAACCTTCTATTGGCCTAGTCCATTGTATTTTTTTATATTTTTTATTTTCCCTTTGATGAACACACTTGAGTATTTGACTTAACATGAACACACTTGAGGGTCAGGCTGTACCCAACTCAGAATTTTGTCAGTCTGATCGGATTTGGCTGTTCCATACGAATATTCGACTATTCGTCTTCCGAGTTTCCATGAATTTGCTTCCTCCTTTCAACGTGCTTTTAACCGGAGAGTCGTGTCTTCTAACATAATATCAGAGAATGGGTCCACGGATCCGTCCCAGCCCTACTTGAGTGAGTATTTTGCTTTACATGAACATACTTGAGTGAGTCAAAGAGTGTTTTGGTTACTTACTCTTTTCACAAAACCAACATGGAAGAGTCATTAGACAACTGCTAACATTTCTTTGGTCTAAGAGATGGATTATACGGTCTAGATGGTAGACATTTATGGACTCAGTTCTGGTCCAGTTGGTTTGACAGGCATGGGTCCGCAAACTGGTTGTTGAGCTATGTATGTTGTTTACAGTTTTTGTTGTATTTATTTTTCATTGTTATGAGATCCTACGTTTAAATCAATACCACAGCTTTTTTTTTGCATTCAGCATGCGGGAAAGTAAACACTTTAGGTTTGCCTTTTGTTATGGCAATTGTGTTTTGCACTAAAAATGTATAAAAACATATTTAACATTTTAGCTTTTGATCAAAATGACATTACTTGCATTTAAAAATTAAAGTATAATGCTGGTGAATCAACCCAAGTGTCTAAATTAATTGTTTTGTGATCATAAGTAGTTAAACAGTGTCCTATATACACCGATGAGCCACAACATCAAAACTACCACTAATACCCATTAATATTGTGTAGCTCCCCCTCGTGTCGCCAAAACAGCTCTGATCCGTCAAGGAATGGACTCCACAAGACCTCTGAAGGTGTCCTGTGGTATCTGGCACCAAGACGTTAGCAGCAGATTCTTTAGGTCCTGTAAGTTGCGAGGCGTGGCCCCCATGGATCGAGATCATTCTTCCATCACATCTCACAGATGCTTGATGAGATCAGACCCTAACCCCGGCCATTTTACATGATGTAAAAAAAACGTGAATCATCAGACCAGGCCACCTTCTTCCATTGCTCCATGGTCCGGTTCTGAAGCTCGCATGTCCGTTGCAGGCACTTTCGGTGGTGGACAGGGGTCAGCCTGGACACTCAGACTGGTCTGCGGCTACGCAGCTCCATATGCACTGTGTGTTCTGACCCCTTTCTACCATAGCCAGCATTTAATTTTTTAGCAGTCTGTGCCACAGTAGCTCTTCTGTGGAATTGGACCAGACAGTTAAGACTTCGCTCCCCACGTTCACTTGCCGCCTAATATATCCCAGCCCTTGACAGGTGCCATTGGGACGAGATGATCAATGTTATTCAAATCATCTGTCAGTGGATTTAATGTTGTGGCTGATCGATGTATTTTGTTTGAATAAATGTATAGTGAGTGATTACATGCGTTGTTTATAGGGCTGCTGTATATTGTGAATTTTGACAGTCTAATCGGATTCGGCTGTTCAATGTGAACATTCAGCTATTCGGTGGCGTATGGGGAGTCTCAATTACTACAGTGTAAATTATTAAAGGCCGTAGTATCGATGAGCTCCGACATTTCCGCTACTGTTAACGGTATTGGAGAAATTAAGAAAATTGATTTTCTATTTATTTAGGCTATGTAACCCGTTTCTAACATGCAATAAGATTGAGATATTCATTGAAGAAGCTTTTTTGCTATTATAAGAAGAGTCATCTCCCCCCTCCCTCTCCCACTCCATCGCTGGAGATATGGAGATATGCATGAGGGGGGCGGGGCTGGCTCCTTCCGCCTGCCTCTCACACGCTTGAGTGGACGAGGGCCTAGATTGGATGGCGCCCTGATCGTCCCTCTCCATGCGTAATGCGCAGAAAATAAAGCAATGTTAATTCTGCTCTTAATTTGTTTTAGCTTTCCTTTTAAAATAAAATAAAAAATAAAAAAACGATGAGAGTGCTGTTGAAGTACCGGATCATTATCGGTAAGGGGAGCAGTAGTATGGTTTGAATCTTAACAACACTCACCCCAAGGCAATAAGTTGGCATGATTTGAGCAAGTGAATCCGAAAATTGTGTGTAGAACTAACAATACTAGGTTGCAGAAAGTGTTGGATTTATGTTGAGCTAAAGCTGTAATGAGCACCATCTTCAACTCAATAGAAACCAGTTTAAATGAAGGACAAGAACATATATACAGGATATACTGTGTGTGTGTGTGTGTGTGTGTGTGTGTGTGTGTGTGTGTGTGTGTGTGTGTGTGTGTGTGTGTGTGTGTGTGTGTGTGTGTGTGTGTGTGTGTGTGTGTGTGTGTGTGTGTGTGTGTGTGTGTGTATATATGCATATATATAGACATTCATTTTGATGTTCTTTCAGAAGATACTGGAATTATGATCTCATAACTACATTCCCACCATTTAACTGTAAAAAATCCTTAAAATGAAGTAAGCCGAAATAAGCATATTTCCTTGAAGGCAAAACATGAAGGCAAAGGCAAAACGTTCTTCCTTACAAAAGTGTAACTATTTGACCATTTGCATATGCCAAATTTCACGCTTAAAAAGACAGGCGTAAAAAGGACTATGCTTTGCATAGTCTGTGTGTGCACACACACACACAGACTATGCAAAGCATTGCATCTATTGATGTGAGTGATGGCTCCATTGGAACAGGACCGTTTTAAATAACCAGCTCACATGCACGTGCACGCGCGCACACACACACACACACACACACGCACACCAGTTTGAGTTTTAAAAAAAACCAAAACCTGCAGAGTAATTAGAACGAGCTCTATGTATTTCTTTCTGTGTCTCAGTGTCTTGCTCTCTACAAATCACATTAATGGATGAAAGTAGCTTCTACTGCTGCTGACTCGTTGCTTTGAAATGGAAATGGAACTCAGTGGCTCCATATGTAGAGCACACACACACACACACACACACACACACACACAAACACACAGACACACACACACGCGCACGCGCAAACTCATGTACACAGAGACCCACAAACACACGCAGTGTAGGTGTTCTCAAATGTGATACACACACACACACCACTCCATACCCTCAAACCCTGGAACTAAATGAGAGAATAAATGAAATAACACTAATAACACATTAGCCTGGTTAATGTTAGCCCGCTAGCTAACCATTACCCCACAGCTTATAGGAAATGTCATGCTAACAGTTAGCCAAAGCGGTATGTTAACGGTAAAATAAAGCATTAACTTAGCCTGTCGTGCAGAACAGCCGAAATACCATAAAGGCACTTGTAGACGTTAGTTTTCTTTGAAAGAGGTTCTTGTCCTTGTCCTTGCGGGAAACTAGAGCAGTCTTTCCTCAAACGCCGTGTTGTTGCGGTCAGGCCATCACCGGCGGGTCGCAGGTTATTGTTTTCCCGATTCCCATTGATTTGGGCTTCCTTTTCAGAGTGCCTGGTGTTTTGGCTGCTACGGCAAGCCGCTTTACATACATCTATGCTGAGAAGGTCGTGTTTTGTGTGTCACGATGGATGGATAACGGGAATAGGTTCATGGGTGGCGATTCCTACTCAGTACCAAAGCTGTGGTTTTGATTTATGCAACTTGTTTTGGGTGAATAAAATTAGAACAAAGAAGAAACACTCCCCCCTTCCCCCCTTTGATGACACCATATGCTATTTGTGGCTCCTGGATTTAATTGTATTGTAGGTATAGTTTGGATTCAAAAGGGGGTGAGGATGCCAGGACCGAATGGCAGAAATCCCAAAATGAGCAATCCAAAACATCTTCTGACATCATTTTCTGATACATCGCGCTGCTGGGTTAGTCTGTGTCCGTACCCTCCATTTTGTTGTACTTTGTCCCGTCCTGTCACTTTTCACGATAATGCGTGTGCTGTGCGTCACATGACTGACGCGAACTCGAAGCGCGTCACCGCTGTGATGACTCGACGGAAAACAAAGCGCTTGCGACTTGACCCGGACTCGGACGTTAAAGGCCGGTGGCTCGACTTGAGACGTGACGACTCAAATGACTTCGTTTGTGTTCCCTTCCACTCACTGAAACCCTGAACTGAACAGCGCCTCCCGCAAACGCAGAAGGTGCTTTGGTTGGGCTCAGGAGTCGGCCAAATGCTGTAGTCATCCATGAACGCCGCCATGGTGCGAGATTGCCTTATCAAACACAAGTTGGTGTTTGGAAAGTCGGGAGTTGTTAACATGGGGCGGTGTTATTTTGTGGGGTTTTTTTTGTTAAGCCTCGTGCGCTGTGGTTGGTCCAAAGCGCCAAGCTCCCCCATGTTTGTTTACATCCGCTCCCACGTGCAGGGAACGTAACGCTCCGATTTACGTCACGTATTGCCGTAAAGCATGTCTGCAGCTGATTTGCGACATCGTGATGGAGAACGGTATAAAAGTCAGACCGATATCGGGCGCTCTTTGACGTTTTTGACCACATCGGGATCGGCAGGTATGCAGCCGATGTGTCCCGAAGTGTAATAAACAAAAACTCACTGATTATGTATGCTGTACTTGTCTGTTTTACACTACTTTTAAGTTACTCACCTAAAAGTGCAGAAGTCCGACGAGGCGTTATAAACCCATCCGAGTTTGTTTACACTCGCGTTTAGACAAGCAGCAAGGGATTCAAGGGTTCAAGGGAAACTCAGAAAACTCGGAGCTCGGAAAACAAGGAAATACAATTTCAAAAAATGTTATCTATCAAAACGTTTTTTTGTGTGTTTATTTTAATTTATTTGTTTGCTTCTAAGTGTAATGTTCTGAAATATGAATACTTTGATGAAATCTACGTTTTTTCAAATTGATTTTAAAATCCTGCACTTTGTGTGATCAGATCAGATCATCATGGCGGCGGCGGCGGCGGCGGCGGCTGCGCCAGGACTCAGTTCATTCGGATTCAAAGATTTCATTCGATCATTTTCCTTCAATTGAATCAGTTTGCGCAATCTGTTCATAACTTTTTGAGATATCCTGCAAACAGGCAGACAGACGGGCAGGGGCCGAATCTCACAAAGTCTGATCGTGTAGTCTGGCTGTCAGTGTTCAACTGTTTAAAAGTGACGGGGAGGGAATGTTTTTTTTGACTGAGAAGAAATTAAGAGATGTATAAGCTTTTATAAAGTTATTCGTTTTTTTGTTTGATCATATTTATTTCACTGAATATCAATAACTATGATACAAATTAAATTCATCATCATATCTTAACAGGTTAGATAGATTGGCCAATAATATCATTATTAGACAGGTACTAATTCCTTGTCTTTTTTCTTTATAAAGAGCAGATACTGCAGGAAAGGCTGCAGTATCTGGGGGGGGGGGGGGGGGGGGTGACTTGACTTAACTAGGGGCTCGACTTGATTTGACTTGACACCACCTGTGACTTGCCTTTACTTGACTTTCCCAAGGAAAAATGACTTGCTCGAGACTTGGACCAAATGACTTGGACTTACTTGTGACTTTTATAAGAGGGACTTGGCCACATGTCTGTATAATAGAGTGGAAACCGTTTATAATGATCACAGATACAGGATCAAAACGCTTGCGACAGAATCATTCAGTCACCAGTGCTTATTTAAGACAGATCATTCCTAGAACAGGCAGGTGTGGAGCAGTGCGTGATGGAGGGGGAGCGATCGCTTCTCAAATGCATGTCCCAATATCCCAGTTTCTCCAAAGAAAAAAACTATTTGAAAGCACAAATTTTGTTTTGAAGCCATCGTTTGCGTTTCCAAATAAAGTATTCAGCTTATTACGGGCACAACATTAATATGTGCACGTGCGTGTGTGCGTGTGTGAATGTGTCTTAATGATTTAACAACTGTTTCATCCTCCCATCGGGGGTCTAAAACGCAGTTTTAGGATTGGTTGTACTCTACACTGTGTGTGTGTGTGTGTGTGTGTGTGTGTGTGTGTGTGTGTGTGTGTGTGTGTGTGTGTGTGTGTGTGTGTGTGTGTGTGTGTGTGTGTGTGTGTGTGTGTGTGTGTGTGCCAAAAATGCCTTTTCTGCATCCCACTGAGGAGTTTAGCTGACAATAATTCAATTACATCCACAATAAAGCTGCTTTATGGGAATTATCAGCACAGTTTAAATACGTCTTGGCTCCAGACTACCTGTATAATAACGCAGTTTTTTGGTTTTTTTTCTGGCAAGCTTGTGCTGTTAGTTTGGGATTCCCAAAAACTTGTCGTCAACGCCGTGGTTATGGCTGTAGCCTCGCAGTCCCAGGAAACGGAGCTGAGACCCATCTTGGGTCCTGGCTGCGTTTAACATTGGTTTCTGCAGGTGAATTTCACTGGAAACTCTCAATTAGCCCTTGGTGTAAACGGTCATGACCAAGCAATAGACTTGTGTCTAATGCAGATTATTGGATTAGTGGATTATTAATATGGACTTTTATTTTTCGAACATTTATAATAACCTATCATAACCTTAACCTGGATGATATTTTCTCTGGAGAAATATTAAAATACTTTACCCTGGATTATTCATTGCCCATTTATAATACCAGTTGGACTAGAACTCTGTTTATATTATCTTATACTATTATACAATATTATTATCTTATCATCTATCATTATACTATGTTATGTCATACTATACTCTATACTACTATTTTTTTTATATTATTATAAAATACCTACTATAATAGGTGTGTGTGTGTGTGTGTGTGTGTGTGTGTGTGTGTGTGTGTGTGTGTGTGTGTGTGTGTGTGTGTGCGTGTGTGTGTGTATTATAATACCACCATATTATAAATAGTATATGCTTTACTTTACTAAAGTTAACCATAATTCTATAACTACTGCTACTATCACTGGATTAACCCTTTCTGTAATACTGCCATAATGCTTTTGCATGTTATTGCGGCTCTAGCTGTTATTTACCCACACTGGGCTCAGGTCTGCCAGTTAGCATAGTGCTACTCCATGTTAACTCTGCATAGATGTGCACGCATGGTATTTTTATCTTCCATTTGATCTTTTATCTCCATCTTACTTCTTATCCCTTTCTGGAACTGCCCTACTTTTTTTTTTTTTTTTTAATGCTGTGGCACCTCAATTTTATCATATCTTATTGTGTTGATTTATTTCCCTTCTTACCTCGGGACATATCAAGAAGGGTCTTTTCTTGACAATACTTGGGCAATGACAATAAAGATGAAGCGGTTGTAAACTACAGGCTGCTGACAACAGATGGAGCAGCGTTGGTGCAGGTGCGGTCTTCACTGTGCGTGTTTCTAACCCCGTCTGCAGGAATAGCATTTACTGTATCCAGCGTCTCAGTGCAGGAAATGGGTGCAAAGTGCCCCGAACATTCACAGCGACGCAAATTTGGTCCGACTTTTAGACACAGGAGTAAGAGCATTTATCAACTTCGTACCCAAGGAGTCTCCATTCTAGTGGATGAGCGATTTGGTAGTTTGGGGAAGCCTTGACAAGAATAAACTCATCTAAAGATATTGTTTGGATGGAGATGGAATCGTAGTGGTGACTGAGACCCATCTTAGACCAGGACCATATGTTAAAAAAGAATAATGATAATGATAATTTAAAAAATTAAATAAAATAAAACAAACAAATTAATAAATAAATGGATAAATAATAATAACATAAAAAGACGACAAAACGACTGCCAACATCATTTGCATTTCCATTTTCTGGCTCGGGGCTGTATGGACTTCAGGTCTCCAGGAATACTTGGAATGTAGGTTTTTAAATAACCTCGGAATATTATCCAGAGCACTGAGCTAGAAAAAGGTCATGCATACAATTTGTTGTCTTACTTGTGTGTGTTCGTTGGAGGTTTTCAGCAGGTGTCAGAAAGTTCAATCGAATACTTTCAAATTTTAGTCTTGGCCACATCATCTTTCTTCATCAATGAAATACTGCAGGTAAAGTATAAAAGTAAGAGATTTGATAGGCAGGTTATGAAAAACCTTTGACAGTTCCATACGTCACGATAAATTCCAATTTGTTTTTTCAACAATTTCTCTATGCAGAAGAACATGAACATTATTGGTTGTCAAAAATAAATATATGGATAACTAAACAAAAATGAGTGCACTGCCAATTCCACATCAAACGGCTAAACTTGACCCATACAGAGATAACAGACTCTTTTCTTAAACCTAATTTCCATACCGAATTCCCTGTATTTAAATCCATAATATGAATTTACCCCCAGGTGATTAATAAAGTCGTATTTTGTCTTATATCATATCTTTTAACTTACCTAAAACACTGAAACACTGACATTGACTTCCTTCCATTGAAGTTAGGCTCACGGAGCGGAAACGTTGCTAGTTCACAATAGTTAAACATACACTCGGACACATCAATAAGTAATAATTACTGGAATCAATCGGGGGTTACAGAGGTTAACGTAACTAAATGATTTGTACTCACGGTTCTATGAACCTCTCCACCACTCCAACAACAACAAAAACATTGGTTTGTCTAACACGGCGTCATGACTTTCTTCTACTTATTAACATCTGGTGGACAAAGCTGACATTCTGGTAATAATAACAATAATAATAATGATGATAATGACAATTATAGTAATATCTATTATTATTATTATTATTATTATAATTATATAAATAAATAGAAACGCTCATTTAATACAATCAATTGAATTCAAAATCAAATCATGCTATTGTGAATGCTTTTTATGACATTTCAGACAGGTTACATAAACAGATGCATAATTGTGTTGGGAAATCTTAAGGATAACACTATATTTAATGTTTTTTATTACTGCTTTACAGTAAGTTACAGTATTCATAATAATGTAAAGAAAAAAGTAATTTATGCGTTGTCTGTCTTCATGTCTGGTAATGCATTTTTATCTTTTAAAGTGGTAATCCGTAATATATATCTTTTTTCTTTATGAATCCCATATTTGATACTTTATTTCGCTTTAATCTAACTTTTTTAAGGAACGGCCATTTGTTGTATTATTATGCATGTGCTTCTCTATATGCCTTTTCCATTGTTTGTGGCCGGGTCTTGCCTTTCCTGTCAAGAATACAGCGATCAGGCAGACTTAAGAAGTGAAAGGCAGCTGTGGTGAATTTAACAAAGCGGCGTCGCTTGTCACAAAAAAAAAGATGCAAATAAACACCTCAAGTGCCTAATAGTGTAGTGTCGTGTCTGTAGTGTAGTGTTATCCACCCAACACAGATGATCTTATGGATTGGCACTTGAATAATTAACTTATACTTTAGCTAACAACCTAATTAATTTAAGTGTGTCAGCTGAGTGTCATTAAAAAAGACCTTGGTGCCTTGGGCATATGATTCATATTTACTTTTATAGTAGTGATTGACTTTTTCTTTTCAAGTTTTGTGATGATAAATATTGAGAAATTGAGCAACTGTCACCCAGCCTCCTCCACTAATACCATGTACATGCACACACTCACACACATCCACTTGCAAAAACGACGCCACTTCTGTTGAGAACACAACCGCAAAATATACTCATTTGCTTAACGCATTCAGAAGCACACACACCACCGAGCATATGTTGTGCACGTATCAACACACACACACACACACACTCACACACAAACACACACACACATGCACACACATAAACAAAGATTGGTGGAGAAGATAAAAAAGAGATGAAAACAAGCCGCTTCAATTTTAATCACCCAAAAAACACACCATATCATCGTATTCATCAAGATACATAATCTTCCCTTAAACACACTCAGCGGAACCGCTTTATTTCCTAAGTTGAAATTCTAGACACGTTTGAAGGAAAAAGGCTGAAATGCAGGTGAGCAGAAAAAACAAAAACACTTCTTCCTCCTCCTTATCGCTGTCATCGAATACACAGCGCCATTGACACACACACACACACCCACCCACGCACACACACACACGCACACACACACATGCACACACACACACACACACACACACACACACACACACACACACACAGCAATTTGAGCAGCTGAGCTCACATCTCTGATGAGCTTCAACACACACACACACACACACACACACACACACACACACAGACACAATTATAATCTCTTCAACAATGCAAGAAAACGTCACTGAGCAAAAAACAATCTGATAAATTACAGTCTGTATTTATGCAAGAAGAAGAAGAGACAGAGAGAGGGGAGCGCGAGAGAGAGAGAGAGAGAGAGTTGGAGAGAAAGACAGAAAGAGGGAGAAAGGGGTAAGAGGGAGGAGAGCTATGATGGAGCAACAAGCAAAGATTTCAACAACCGTGGTTTATGGTACAGTTCTAGTTCAGACTAGAGATGGATGGGTATGGGTGGATGAATGGATTGATGTATGGGTAGATAGATAGATAGATAGATAGATAGATAGATAGATAGATAGATAGATAGATAGATAGATAGATAGATAGATAGATAGATAGATAGATAGATAGATAGATAGATAGATAGATAGATAGATAGATAGATAGATAGATAGATAGATAGATAGATAGATAGATAGATAGATAGATAGATAGATAGATAGATAGATAGATAGATAGATAGATAGATAGATAGATAGATTCTCAATTCGGCACCGTTCAGCACCGTGGATAGCTCCCATACACTACAGCCTTTAAGTGGCTTCCTGCGCCCCGCATGGCTGCATGAAAACTTGAATGGATGCCTCAGCCTTTCAGAAGAGCCGCAGATTCCGCCTTCACCAGCCCAGGAGGTGAAGCACGTAAGGAGAACAAATACAGAGAACTGTATGTGTGCCATGTGGTCCCTGATACTTCTGTGAAAAGGGTCCACTCTCTTGTTTAGCCGGGAGCCAAGTTCTTTATCAATAATTATTTATCTCTTCTCTTTGAGAACGATGTCGGTAGGGGAGTTAATATTTTCCTGTACAACTTTTGTAAAATGCGTTTACGGAGGCTACTTTGCTGTGTTCTGTGCTGTATAGGAGTCTGTTTTGTAACCGGCAACCATTGCAATTATGATAGGAATAATTTTCACCTTTTTTTAATAATTGTTGTTGAAAACTTATTGAATGCTGTCATACCGGTGTGGTCCACTTTGGTATAAAACAATTTTGTAATCATTTTCGTGGTTTAATAAATAATAAATTTGTTCCTGCTTGTTAGAGACTCACTTGTGATTTGACTGACACGTTCCTGTGTTATGATTACTAAAATAAAGCATGAAAATTACAGTATTTGGTCATGTAATGATTATTCAACCACACACAAGTGTGGTAGTTTAGTTTTATAGCTGGTTCATTTTTTGACATCGATGGTCGATTTATTCCATTTCAAATAGACGGCCAAAGAAATGAGGTAATCGATGAGGGTGAGGCGATCGATGGTGATTCAATGCTTTTGCCTGAAGCAGTGAAATTACCGAGGATTTGGTAAGACAAGGTAGCGGTGCCTGCTGTTCACCTGTCTACCATCGCACCAAGACAGGCGCAAAAATAAAGTATTTCCCATCCCAAAGGCTTGGTTTGAATTTTACTGTTGTGATTGGAGCTGTCTGCTGCCTGCTGTTTGCTGTCTGCGTTGTTCACTAAATGAGTACAATGATGAACAATCAATTGAATGAATTTGCACGCACTATGACATCCGAGTAGACAGCAAAGCGGTTCTGGAGAGTGTAAAACATTGCATGGACCCATGTGTGTCTCAGGGTCGGGGTTAGTTAACTGCATACCATGAGATAGAAATCTGCAGGTGCTCCCGTGGAACTGACAATTTTTTTTATTAATCTCGTTTTTCAAAACAGGTTGTGTGTGAGCTGTAGTTCACTCACTCTATATTTAGGTCGGTCAAAAAAAACCTAGAAGATAACTGCAAGAGTGGCTTATCCCCTGCACCCATCACCCTTTTTTGAAGAAAATCTATTTTCGCTCACTTTTAATGAATTGGTTTAAAAGGTTATCAAAAACTAATCATTTGAGGTTACAGCGATGCAGCAGTCAAAAAGATTCATTCAAGAGGCCAATCAATAATCTTCAAATGATTACATTGCAGTAGTCACTTTTCCGACCCCAGTAGAGGTTCGAGTGGGTGCCATCTTTTCCCCTATGCTCCCATTTTCCCCCAAGCCTAAAGGCTGAATTGGAGCCCTAAGCCCGCTTGCCCACAACACGTAGCGGTAGAAACACGACAACTCGTCCAGTTTGTCGCCCAGAATGCCGCTGCAGCAGACAGCAATGTCATTGTCATCATCTGTCAGCGGTGATACGCGGCGTGGATTGCAGGTGGATATTTCTGGGATCATGCTCCTGAGCCTTTCCAATGCCTGCTCATGCATGTAAACAGGATATTTGTCCATGGGTGTTACTGTGACCTTTCGAATAAGATTCTCACATTCTAATCATTCTGCTACAGGTTTATCCGTCTGCAAAGGGGATGAGGACATATGGCGCAGGCTACACCTCCACCTCCACACAAGTGTCGAGGCAAGTGTCATTATAATTGTTTGAAAGGAGATTCTTACATTCTTGTTATTTCTCGCTACCTATATTATCCGCCCCGGAGAGTGTGGGGGTACAAGGCTATAAGGTGTGTTTTGATTACCACAGCGGAGTGGTGATGTGTAGGCTGCGGAGATGATAAAATAGAATACCTTTGGAAGTACCTGCACATGGAACAGGGCACTCCCCCGGGCAGAGCGACGCCATGCGCCACAGTGTTCACAGATGCTTTACCTGAGGGCTGGAGAGGTACATGCGGTGAGGGCCAAGTGGGAACGGTCAGAGACGTGTCGGATAAAGCTGCTGGCGCCGTCGGCAGTTCTTATTTCCCCAATACGTTGCTTACTACGTGCATGACGGTGACAGCGTCGGCATAAACAAACGGTCAGGGCTGGGCGGGATCTGCCGCCTTGTGCGGGAAAGCAGAGGAGCGTTGGTTACGTTGTTGAGAGCTCTTTACATCTCAGGAGCAGAGAACAGTGGGTCTAATCTGGTGTCGAGGCGGGTCCCACTGTGGAGAGAGACACCCACCAGGCAGAACATACATTGCACAATCTGGTTCCCACTCAGAACCTGGACCGAGCCCATTTTGGGAATGGAGGCCTTGAAACACGTACCACGCCTGAATATTATTCAATTTGTTTTTTCCACCGCTAGGTCTCAACCCATTATCTGCTGGGGGAATTGAGACAGGAGGTGGCGACCAGTGGTTCACAACAAATGTTCACATTTTTCAAATTCTAATTCTCTGGCTGTCCGAGGCCATGGCAGGCGATGGCTGGTGGGTGCTGGCATAGGAGAATGCGACGAAGTGGTTATTTTGTTCTGAACTGGTATGTGGAAAAACAATGGCGACTCCTTGGCCTGTCCAATTGGTGTTATTTTCCTTCCTTCAACACCTTTTGAATAAGGGCTTGTCTCAGGCCACGCTGAAGCTTTTGGAGGTTTTCGGAGGGAGGCTGCCATAAAGACACCTCCTTCCTTAGGTTATATTTTTTTATAAAGGGCAATAGGAGAGCAGCTGTGGGAGCTTTGGTGGGGCTGGCTTTGTCTACAGCCTACGCAACCGTTTGAACCAGTGGAAAATGAGTCCGTGATCTGTGTACTCTGTCCATCCATCCAACCTGTTTAACTATAAAAAACGACCAGAGTTATGCCGTCCTCCATCCAAACCCATCCTTCATGCCAAAAAGCATGGGCGGTTTTTACAGACCAAGAAGCGGCGGGCTGGAAGCTTTCCGTCCCATTTCTCGCAAGATTAAGGAATGACACTGATGAATAACATGAGCGGCTTTTGGCCTGCACTTTGGGCCTTCACTCAAATTTGTGTCAGTCTGCGTTATGTAACAATACACATCTAGCTGAGATCGGGGTGTTCAAATTGATATCCTGTTTTAAACGATGAGAAGCTTTTAGAGACATAGAAGCCTACTAATATTTTTTTGTTTGACTCAAATTGAGCAGAGTTTTAGTCTCGACCTATGAAACGTCTTTTT
This sequence comes from Zeus faber, assembly GCF_960531495.2. Taxonomy (NCBI): domain Eukaryota; kingdom Metazoa; phylum Chordata; class Actinopteri; order Zeiformes; family Zeidae; genus Zeus; species Zeus faber. The sequence goes on along the minus strand of NC_137190.1, from coordinate 16,096,066 downwards.
TTTTTCCAAAAAATGTTCAGCGGGGAGCAACGAGCCCGAGCCTAATTATAATCCGGCGAGAGGAAGGCTTTAAGAGCCTCTAAAGCTGGACGTTTCAGTTGCTCCCGCCTCGTCGACTTTTTTGAAAAATGCAGAGAATTCGGGTGGGGTTTTGCTGTTCCGGGGAGGTTGGGATGGGTGTTGCCTTGTCAATTGAACTGACTTGAACCGCCTGGCAGAAAATACTTAACTCACTCTCTTCCATCTCCGCTATAGCATGGCTCAATAACCCCGGAGTGCAAATTACCGTTACTCCCATTTAAATAGTTGAGTGGCCGTTACTCTGAGCTGTATAGGGCGGGAACTGAGACATTTTTGGATGATGCATTTTAAAGATCAATGCTCGTATGATCTTTCGCCATTCTCAGACTGGTTGATGGAATTTTCTGAAGCCATGGAAACGACTAGTGCAAACTTCAATATTTTCTAGGTTTTGTGGTTTGCTTTGATAATACATGCATATATAATACACATGCAGTACATATTGCTAATGAACAACGACATGTGTTTAAAAAATGTGATGTAGAGAAAAGGCCCTTTTGAGGAAAACGTCCGGTTGGTGGGCGTGGCTAAGGCCGCCTCACGCTGATTGGCTGAGGCTGCATTAAAGTTTCCAGCGCGCGGGAGAAGGCCATTAATGCGTTAAAGCCTCGTCATCTACCTCTAGTTATACATAATTTAAACATCTTATTCTGTATATCTTGAGGTATTAATTATGCATTTGGGGATTTTTCTCATGATGAAGTCATTGTAACCTGATCCCCATCAATTCGGGTCACCACATCTCGTGGTTATCGTCGCACACGTCAAGCCGTAACACGCAAATCCAAGTTCCTTGAGTGATTCACACGCTGCAAAAAAACGAAATGTGTTCATTAACTTTGCACTGAACCGCTTCTCACTCTGCTCGTCTAGCTCTCTCACTCAAAAGCCCACGTCTTAGCTTCCCCGACCCTTCTTTTAAAAGGAATTACATTTCAATTCGCTGTAGTTTGATTAAGAAAGTCATAAAGGTAGTTATGGCTTTAAAATGTTTCTTTAACTCCGCGCCTGCGTGCGTGTGTGTGTGTGTGTGTGTGTGTGTGTGTGTGTGTGTGTGTGTGTGTGTGTGTGTGTGTGTGTGTGTGTGTGTGTGTGTGTGTGTCTGAGTGTGTGTGTGTGTGTGTGTGTGTTTTAGACTGAAACAACGTAGATTTTCCGCTCCCTAACAAACTTATATGGAAAAAAAAAAATAGTAACACATATTTTTATACAGTACATTTAATAACATGATAACTAAAATATATTAAAAATCCCTCTTAACACACACACACACACACACACACACACACACACACACACGCGGACACACGAACGCAAGCGCTCAGTCCGCAGCAAGGAAATAATAAGGAATAAAACAGCGCTCCGATTTTCCTCCCTCACTCTCCCGCTTGTTACACCACAAAAAAATATATAATAATAATAATAATAATAATAATAATAATAATAATAATAATAATAATAATAATCAGCAGCAGCCTGCGAATATTTCCATCCATTTGAACCAGCCCCCCCCCCCCCCCAAAAAAAAGAAATCAAAGAAAATAAAAATAAATAAACCAGACTTGATGGAATAATCGTGTGGAAACTCACCCCTGGCGGAGGGGAATCTCAGCATGAAAACCCCCATCAGGAGCAGGAGAACGCGCCTCAGCCTCCCCATCGTCTTCACGTTCGTCTCCCTCGTCCTCCTCGGCGCTTCACAATCCATATTAGCTGTTTTAATCCAAGTTGCCCGCCGCCCCCCGAACTGAGGGTGAAGCCGGACGGACACCGTCCTTCTCTGAAAGCGCACCCCCCCCCGCGCCGCCCCCACCCCCCCCACCCCCGATCAATCACAAACACCCCGCGTACACATCCACGTTGATTTCTAGGGAGAATAACCAGTGACGGACCCGTCTGAGGTCGGACAGCGCGTCCCCGGTGTGAGATGTCATAGCATCGGCGGAAGAGGGAGGAAGAGGAGGAAGAGGAGGAAAAAGGAGCAAAAGGAGGAAAATGTTGTGGTTTTTCAGTCGGGAGAAGAGGAGAGGGAACGCTCGCTGCTCCGTAGGCAGGTCCGCGCAGAGAGGAGAGCAGGCGAGGACTGGCAGAGGAGAGAGGGAGAGGGAGAGAGAGGGGGGTAGAGAGAGGTAGAGAGAGAGAGAGGGAGAGAGGGAGAGAGAGAGAGAGAGAGAGAGGGACACTCAGGGCTGAGAGAGAGAGAGAGAGAGAGAGGGAGAGAGAGAGAGAGAGGGACACTCAGGGCTGAGAGAGAGAAAGAGAGAGAGAGGGAGAGAGAGAGAGAGAGGGACACTCAGGGCTGAGAGAGAGAGAGGGGGGGGGGGGGGGGGACACTCAGGGCCGAGAGAGGGAGATAGAGGGTGTAGAGAGAGCAAGAGAGCGAGGGACACTCAGGGCTGAGAGAGAGAGAGAGAGAGAGAGAGAGAGAGAGAGAGAGAGAGAGACAGAGCGGTGCAGGGGGAGAGGGACACACAGGGCCGAGAGAGGAAGAGACAGGGAGAGAGAGGGAGAGAGAGGGACAAAAGTACCTGAGAGAGGGAGAGAAGGGGAGAGAAAGGGAGAGGGACCAATGTGGCTGAGAAAGGGACAAAGGGAGAGAGAGAGAGAGAGAGAGAGAGAGAGTTGCATGGGGGGAGAGAGAGGGACACAGGGCTGAGAGAGGAAGAGAGAGGGAAAGAGAGGGAGAGGGACAAACGTGGCTGGGAAAGGGACAAATGGAGAGGGAGGGCGTAGAGAGGTAGAGAGAGAGGGAGGGCGTAGAGAGGTAGAGAGAGAGGGAGGGGGGACACTCAGGGCTGAGAGAGAGAGAGAGAGAGAGGTGCAGGGGGAGAGAGACACAGGGCTTAGAGAGGAAGAGAGAGGTAGAGAGCGGGAGAGAGACAAATGTGGCTGAGAGAGAGAGGGAGAGGGAGAGGGAGGGAGGGAGGGAGAGGGACAGAAATGGCCGAGAGAGGGAGAGGAGGGAGAGAGTGGGAGAGGGACAAATCTGGCTGAGAAAGGGACAAAGGGAGAGGGAGGGGAAGATAGAGGTAGAGAGGGAGAGGGACACTGAGGACTGAGAGAGAGGGGGGGGGGGGGGCAGGGGGAGAGGGAGAGGGACACACAGGGCTGGGAGAGGGAGAGAGAGAGGGACGAATGTGGCTGAGAAAGGGAGAGAGAATAAGGGACAGAGAGAGAGAGAGAGAGAGTTGCAGGGGGAGGGATAGGGACACACAGGACTGAGAGTAAGACAGAGGGGGGGGGCAAACATGGCTGAGAAAGGGAGGGAGAGGGACACTCAGGGCTGATAGAGAGAGAGAGGGAGAGAAAGAGAGAGAGAGAGAGAGAGGTGCAGGGGGAGAGTTAGAGGGACACACGGCTGAGAGAGGGAGAGAGAGGAGAGGGGGAGAGGGGGGGGACCAGAGGATAAGTGTGAGGGAGAGAAAGACCTCAAGAGAGCGAGGGTGAGACAGAGAGACCCGGGGTGAGAGAGGGTGAGACGGCGAGGGAGAGAAGGAGGGAGGGAAACAGAGAGAGGGGGGGAGTGAGAGAGAGAAAGAGATACATAAGGAGGGAGAGAGGGAGGATCGGAAAGAGGAGAGACAGGGGGGGAGAGGCGGTTGGGGGAAAAAGAGGGAGAGAGACAGAGGGAGGAGGGGGGGAGAGGAAGGGAAAAGAAAGGCAGACACAAGGAGGAACGAGAGGGAGGGGGGGGAGAGAGAGGGGGGAGAGAGAGAGAGAGAGAGAGAGGTTGAGAGAGGGAGACTACGTTGAAGTTGGGAGCTTTTAGTCATGGAATATGAAAATAAGGGTGAAGAGGAGGAGAAAGGGCAACAGGGGAGAGGGAAAGTAAGATAAATGAGGTCCACACACACACACACATTCAGAATGTACCTCGATACTCAATATATATTACTCAATAGATACATTAGAATATACCGTGTGTACTCTATAAAATACTGTCGATTTAGATTATTATCACATACAGCGCAGTATATACTGTACGTGTTTTCTCTCCTACTTTGTTCATCACAGCCCTTAGAGTTTCCCCTTTTTACCGCTTCACTGCACGTACTCGTGTGATTCGCGTGACAAATAAAGACTTGATTCTTCTGCCCGTGTGAAACAGAGAGGGGGGGGGGGATCAATACAAGCATGTCCGAATCACAGCACATGTGCATATGTAGCCGAGGACCCCGACACACGCGCGCCCGAGTGAAGCCCGCAAGCCGGCTATCGATTTTTGGGGCCTCGGTGCGGGGAAGCCGGGGATCACGATAACAGGATTACAACGCTCCAAACACGGTGTGAACACGTCCAGCGCCGACTGGCAAAGCCCACTAACGGGGCCTTCATGCAAATGGCGCCTCCGCACCTTTGGAGCGGCGAGGGGGTGTGACCCCTTGAAATATAGGCCGACAGCAGTCACAGCGTCGGAATCACAACGGTGACAATAATTCAGTGCGATAACGAAGGGAAATGAAAAATCAATAGATCACTAAATGGAATAAAATTCAATGATAATAATAATGCATATTCAAAGGCCTGCGTGTGGGCCTTTGAAGCCATACTTGAATCAGCCCAACATTTGACACTAATATTTTACAGGATTGAAACAGTATATTTTCGTTTGGAACCGCTTCCCGATAGATTTATTCCTGTGCGCGCGTGTGTGTGTGTGTGTGTGTGTGTGTGTGTGTGTGTGCATGCTGAGAGTGGGTTGAGCTATTTCACAGCATCGCTATGAGTCATGCATCAAGCTGGTTGTTTTCGGAGTCCTCTGCAGTCATTTTCTGTTGATAAAGATAATTATTTTACATCTCTTTAAAAGTGGAGGAGCTCTCTGTTGAAGGGGAACACGTATCTGATGCCGCCGCTCAACACAGCGTGGAGAGGAAGGCCGGCGGGGCAGAGGGACAGACAGACAGAGAGACAGACAGGCGGATAGATAGATAGACAGACAGACAGATAGACAGATAGACAGATAGATAGACAGATAGATAGACGGATAGACGGACAGACGGACAGACAGATAGATAGACGGATAGATAGATAGACGGATAGATAGACAGATAGATAGACGGATAGACGGACAGACGGACAGACGGACAGACGGACAGACAGACAGACAGACAGACAGACAGACGGATTCTCTAGTCAGCGCCGTTCAGCACCATTGACAGCTCCCCCTGCAGCGTGTATTAACGCTGCCATCTACTGGTCATCAGTGGAACTGTGAGCCGGACGTCGCCAGAGGTACAGTAAACGGCATACTTTATGAACACGTTAAGTATACATATACAATATAACACATACAAGTGAAAATATATCAAACACATGTTGATAAAGTATTTTATTAAACAGTTAACACGGATGTATTTAGTCTACTTGGGAAAAATATCACTGCATATACGCTTTAGCACCGCTAGATATGTTTTTTTGTAATTATAGATGTACGATGGTGATGTGAAACATCTGCTGAAGCGGGGTGAACTCACAGCATTTTTATGTTAAACAGCTGGAAACTGAGCACTACTCAGAGGAACTGTAAGACACTGATAATACTCCCATAAATGCCAGCCGGGCGTTCGGGTGATATTTCCTTTTCTGTAAACCCAGTGAACAACAGCTGGCGCATATCTTAGCAGAGAGACATGCACAAGATATATGCAGAATTATGTGCCTTCGAAGCCCTTGGATTGCTCCCAGATTTTTTTTTTTAAAGCACCTCTCCCTCTGTTGCAACTCAAAAGGTTGTTCCACCTCATAGGTCGCCCAGCTCATACCTACTGCATTCCAAGCCAAGTCTGCATTTCTCCTCCAAGTATCCGCTCAAGGCATTCCTTTATTTTTCTTTATATCGTGGGAGGGTTTCCAGATGGCTTATGGATGCGGGCTGTCCTTAAATAATTCAGTAAATAATGTCATGCAAAGGCCTCAGATAATCCCGAAGCAATTTCTGTTGTATACGAGCAAAATTGTGGATTTATTTCTCGCCCTGCCGACCCCTCTGTGAGTGACTGTTGTAAAGCCATTGTAGTGGTCTCATTGAAGGATAGTTCGAGCTTGATATTGAGTCGTGATATTTGGTTTACGACCTGTGATATTTAAACTCTTTAAACTGCGCCACCAGCTCAACTCCTTGTGTTAATGACTGTATTGGTGGCTTGTTAAGGGAATTTTTTTCCGGGTCAATTAACCTTTGAAAATGTCATAATCATGTCCCTTGAACAAGTCATCTCATGAAGTGAAAAACTGCACAATTTTAATTGGGCACATAAAAATAATTTTTAATGTCGAGGTTTCGAGCAGATTCTAAGGCTATATTAAAGTGATGCTTTGATTTTGCTCCTTGGGGGATCAGTTTGAAGAGCATGACGGTGTTTTTTTTCTGTGTTTCCAGCGACTGTAAACTCGTCCAGATACAGCCTCCACATTTAGGACTCGGCACCGTTTACAGAGGATCCAGCTCTTTGCTTATCTGTCTCTCGGTCCGAAAGGGTTGATGCGAGGACTTACTTCGACCCGAAACGCATCTGGAGTATTTCCGTGCTCATCAACACACACTCTGCAGTGTCGATCCTCGGACCAGGGTCAAGGTACGTGCTGCAGGCGCCTACAGGAGCCTTGTGTCGAGTATTGAGTTGATCGTATAATTTAAATGTTGTTTCCCAGAAGACCGGCTTCTGAAACATGAGGAAGAAACGCTTCATTGTGGAGACTTTCTAATTCTCTTTGTGTCTGCGACTTCACTCTGGAACTGTATCACCAGGCACCGAATTTCACGCAAAGGCTGAACAGCACAGCCCTTGCCAACAATAACCATTGCCTGGGAATGCAGCTCCTCAGTCTCCTCAGCCTCAGTCTTCGGTAGTTCGATGTTCCAGATATCACAAATTACTGAATCACCCTCAAACTTGCATCTTCGCACATAGACAAACAACACAATGAGGTGGCACATTATTTATTCCGTATACATTAGGTGTTAACTTCTTTACGACATTAAATTCAGTTCAAGTTGAGTGCAACTGTTTGAGGTCTACCATTGTTTTCGATGATTACAGTTTTATCTCTCACCATTAGATTGGATTCGAAGATGATATTTTCTGCTACCGGAGCATTCTTAAATAGCTGCTTTGCCAAAGGCAGTGCGTGCAGAATAGGTCAAACAATTTAAGCAGAGTACTGGGAAATGGCAACCACAATACCGTTTCTCTCTTTTTCTAAGACACTTTAAATGAAACCGGGGTCACTTGATCTCCATCATAACTCAATGAGCACAACCCTATTTATTTTTAGCAAAACAGTAAACACCTACAGAGGACACAAAACTCTGAGCTTGAATCTTAATCTTGAATCCCGTCAAACTAAATGACAGATTAGGTCATGGCTGATACAACTCAGACTGTTGAATGTGGACCACTTGCAATAAGTCAATCTGTATGCATAAAGGAGCTCACCTCTGAACTGCTATTTTCAAGAACGGACCAAGTAATGAGATTCTTTACCACACGGCAACGGCGACCAACACACACTTAAAATGGTGGCCTGTGAAACTTGCTTGCTTTTAACCCATCCTTCCTTGACTTTGTCCTTCCTCCAGGGGGCAGTGAGGAGCAGTGGGCAGCATACAGCAATGCGCCCGGGGACCAATTCCAAACGTCATCACTGGTCAGATGACAATCTTGTGCATGTTTTTGGTGGGGGTCCTCACCAATGTTACATGGAGGAGACCCCATGTGGGCACAAAGAGGACATGCAAGCTCCCCGCAGAAAGGCCCCTAATTGGGAGGTAAACCCAATGGAGCATGGTGCCAGCAGCGCCCCAGGCCCCAGGGATTTCAACCCAGGACCTTCTTGCTGGGAGGCAGCAGTGCAAGCACTGTGCCACCGTGCACCGAGGCAGAGGGCAAGGACAAAGGAGAGGAAGAGGGGCCAATAAAGGTAGTGGGTATCATAGAGGAAGAGGGGTTCGGATATTGTTTCCTCGCTGCATCGCGAGGGAAGACATCCAGCACAATGTTGACGAAAACACCAAGAACGAATGCATTGAATGTGGCGTACAGCCTAAAGAATTAGTTTTGCATTTTTCGACATAGCTCACAGTGATTTGTTGGCTTGCTGGGTTTTATTTTTCTTCCCTGTTTATACAGCATCATTGAGTTTGTCAAGGATAACGGTTTTGTAAAGGTTTCCGAAATTGGAAATAGGAATTAAAGCCTTTTGTTTCTGGGCATTCATGCTCTTGAGAGATTGGCAAAAAAATTGGAGATTGGCATTCCGACACTCTGAGGTTCTCCCTGCATCGGTCATCTTTGGTGAAAGCATTTTAGAGGTTTCGGTGCATTTTGGAGAAATCGTCATTTTGGCCAACGTGTTAAAGGTTTGGCCTGTGTTTTAATTGTCCTGAAAAAGTGAACTCTGCTGGGAGAAATGTTCTCAGGCAATTGAGGAAAACTGTAATAGAGTTAAAGTTCAGTGTGAAGTCCCCACAATAAAACTAATTTATTGTTATAGATCTCGTCGCCTCATTTTCTGCAGTATTATATTGTTTACTGGGCACCGTACTGTTTGAGCTTCAGCCTACATAAGGAAACGGTCCTTATGCTTTGCACCATAACTTGGAATCTTGGGTTAAATTTGCTGTGTGTGTGTGTGTGCGCGTGTGCTTGCGTGCGTGCGTGCGTGCGTGCGTGTCAGAGAAGGAGGCAGAGGGAGCGACTGTGTGCGCACGTCTTGCTGCAATCTAATAGAGAACACACCTGTTCTCCTCAGAGACCTGAAAGTCAAACACAGATCCTTTCAGAGAGAGAGTGATGTGGCAGCGGAGGGGAGGAAACGACAGAGCGAGAGAAACGCTGAAAGACAGGGACAGAAGAAGGGAAAGAGAGGGAAAGACAGACATGGTGTCCTGCAGGCATGCAAAAGAGGGGAAGGGGAGGAGAAACAGGCGGCAAGAGGCGCTTCGGGATGATGATACACTGGGCAATGTTTGACGGACTCACAGTGAATCAACACTGTGAAAGAAAGAAACAGTGATTATTGTCACAAACTACGACAATACGAATAAAAAGTAAGAAACAAGCAATAAGAAACGATTGTCTCGATTCGTTTCGATAGTGTTTCTCTGTAATATTGGCCGTCACTATTGCCCAAAGGGTTGAGCGTTGCGCGATACAAAAACGCAAAGAAAAAATTAAAATCAGCTTAAAAAACGAACAAGATAAAAATAAAAAACTCGAATCAAGATTTATTTGGAAAAAGTATCTTGTTACAGCAATCAAGCGTACAATAAAACATTGTATTTGAAAAATAATGAAAATGTATTATTTCACGGAAAATAATCCCTTTTTAGTTGAGGATAGTTCTGACCATATGTTCCCACCGCAAACGGAATGATCTTATTCACACAATTCCAGGCTATTTAACTATAATGAAAGAAAAATAAGATCTATTGTTGACTTTCAAGATGGCTCCGGTTGTTAAGATTTCTTTTTTTTTTTGGGGGGGGGGGTTTTTGCGCCGCATATCATCAGCCGAAGATAAGAAAGCACGCAGGTGACGGAGACAAGGTAGCCAAGAAGAAGGGATTATGCGGGGGGGGGGGGGTGAAAAAGGAGAGGGGACGAGGTGAAGGAGAAAGGCAGACGGGGAGATAATCGGAGATACAGTATCTGGGGAGTCAAGAAGTTGCGGCGGCCGGCGTGCCGATCGGAACGGAAGCTCTCGGCCTATTTTACTCCAACACCGCAGCGTCCTAACAGTTTAATAATAAATGTGACCTCAGCGACGCGCGCCGCTTTTTTAAATCTTCACACGCTCGACAAAAACACCCTACGATCGCCTGCGGAAAGGCACAAGACTTAATCCCCGATGAGGGAATATGTTAAAAAATATTGCTGTTAAGTGAGGACGCAGGCAGCAGGAAACACGCGGAAAGCGAAACGAGACGATTATCAAGTATTGATATTTTGGACATCCTGCATTCTGAGCCCGTTTGCTATTCAGAAGTAATGAACTGCCAACGGGGAGGGTTTCCTGTCATTGCATCGCCAAGTCGTGCGCGACAAATTTGGTGTCCTACGCAGGCCTCCTCCCTTGTCAGTGTCTCTCAAATCATTGGTGCACGTTCCTCTTTCCTCCCATCGCTGCGGCCGCTGAAATGACGAACCGGCTCACTTCCCGTCAAAGGGCCCTCCCACGGCACGCGGCCCACGCAAAAACAGCCCGAACAGCCTTTTTCGAAGGCTCACGTTTAATTTCCTCGGCGGGCTACAGTATCAATATGCTCCGCTTACTGTTCTTACAAAACGCACTTCAAGCACCAATCGCTGTTATCTGCATCCAACATGGAGGCCACGCGTCCATACGCCGCCGCTGCTTTCAGGAACAGGAGGTTAATGGGATGGACGACCTTCCTGTCTTACCAGCCAGCGTAGCAGTTTGGACACCAACTCGGAAGCAGAGAGTTTATGCCGTGAAAAAAACATGTGTCGCAAAACATTGAGCTGGCATCAAAGCACCGAATAACCGAAAATATCACTTTTGGAATACAGAAGTCATATCCATGTGTTTGATGTGGATGATTTCCAAGTCCAGGCACAAGAGCTGTTTGCTACATTTATACAAAATAACCAGTTCTACGTTCATTCTAAACACAATAAAACAACCCACGAGCTGGGAACCAAAATGTACGTTTTCTCTTGACAAGGTCATTGGGAGAGCAAATTAATTACTGAATTTAAATCCAGTGATGGTAAAGTAGAGTGTTTTTTTCAATGTAAGACATGTATGTATGTATGAATGTATGTATGTATTTATGTATGTATGTATGTGTGTGTGTTTTGGGGCAGTAACCAATGTTTAAAACATGCACAGCAAAGGAGAGCAGCTAGTAGTGAATTAGGACGACAACGAGCAACTTAGGGAGAAAATGGTGGACATGAGGGAGGCAGGGTGTAAACAGAACGGGAGGAGGTGTGTGTGTGTGTGTGTGTGTGTGTGTGTGTGTGTGTGTGTGTGTGTGTGTGTGTGTGTGTGTGTGTGTGTGTGTGTGTGTGTGTGTGTGTGTGTGTGCGTGTGCGTGTGCGTGTGCGTGTGCGTGTGCATGCGTGCGGTGATGGTAACGATGAAAGGAGGCTGAGGCGTGGGCAGCCATATAATGATGATTGCTTCAATTTGCCAGGACCGCGGTTAACATTGAAATGGGGAGATACGGGGAAGGCAAAGGCAAAGGGGAGCTGGGAGGACGGGGGAGGCAGGAGCTTCCTCACACTGCGTTTTTATGCTTCCACGGTAAAGTAGAGAAAAGAAAAAAAATGCAGACAATCCAGGGATGAACAACGGTGGGATGGAACAGAAGACTTGACGGCGGCACTTATGTAAAATTCTGAGCTATTTGTACATAATTTGAGTAATTCTTTCCGAGGGGACTTTTAGGCTCAAAACGTTTATATTTGCAACTGCTTTTCAGTGAATAACATTTTTTTCTTATTATAACCATAATAAGCCTGTTTTAAATTGCATTTGAACCTTTTTATCTCTGTCTTTTTGTCTATTTTTCGGGTTTTATTCCTAAGTGTAGAGGAACAGTCTCACTGAGTTTCTAGTTGAATCCCAAAGACCAAAGTGGATGTGGGTTTGAGTTTTTCCATGTTTAAGTGAGTAGGTTTTTAGATTTTAATTTCTATCCTTCACTCTTCTTAGCTTTTATGAGTATCTTACTCTTACGAGTAAGATACACTTATCTTACTTTTCTGAAATGTAAAGCTCTTTGAATTTCCTTTGTGTATGTACATCACATTACCTTCCATTGCCTTTATACATGTATTTCCAAGCCAATACCTCACTTTTTGTGAACTATATCAATGTTTAACGCCTGCCGGCACAGTTTGTTTCCACTAAAACTTCTCACACCTTAAGTTCAATGAAGTTTGAGCATTCTACCTATACCAGGCCACCCACCCTTTTGGCTTCAGCAACGCCGGTTGGCGCATCAAAGGCGAAATTTCACACCAAAACCAGCTCACGGCGCCGACGGACGAGCACTTCTACTTCTGTAAATTGGGGTCCATTAAACATCACTTTGATACTTTTCTCTCCGGGAGAGAAGCTGAGAGGAGCCTCTGTCCGTTTAAATCAGCAGTGGACGCTCTCAGCAGACGAGGAGGCTTGTGGAGAGAAGTTGCGGCCGGCCAACGAGGAAGGAAGGACGGGGGGACGGAAGGAAATAGAAGAAGAAAAAGAAGAAGACGACGACGACGAGGACGCCCCCTCGACAGAACGGCGGAGATGAGGGCCCCGGAGAAGAGTGGGGGTGGGGGCTTGGGGGGGGTGCAAACACTCAGCAGACGGGAAGAAAGGAGAGATGAGGAGCAAAGAGTAGGAGGAGGAGACGCGGTGTGTGAGTACACAGAGCGTGCTATTGACTGAAGACTTTCCTGTTAATTGCATATTCCCTGTGATTGCACTGTGGATTGCTGGGCTGAATGACAATCTCTCCCTCTCTCTCTCTCTCTCTCTCTCTCTCTCTCTCTCTCTCTCTCTCTCTGTCTCCTGTTCCTTTCGTTCGCTCGCTTCTTCAGACCAGGGGGAAGACGGGAGCCAGAGATATCCACCGGCGGAGAGGGGGACAAGGACTGCCGCTGACATTATGAGGATTCAGAGGAAACAGACAAACCAGAAATGTCACTGATCAATGGAACTGGTGTGTGAGCCGCCTCTGCATGATAGCGGGGGGGAGATACGGTGTGTGTGTGTGTGTGTGTGTGCGCGCGCGTGTTGTGTGTGTGCGTGTGTGTGCGCGCGTGTGCGGGGCAGTGGGGCACTCGTCCATCAACGGGGGAAACGCCGCGGTTCAAGCGCCCGTGTCGGCGAGCGTCCACCCTCCTAAAGCGTCTTTGAACGCCGGGACGAATGTTTTCCAGCTTCAGGGACGCCGAGCGGCTGAGCGACGCCGATCGATCGATGTCAGATCGGCCCCAAAAAGCGGAGCGGCGAGAGACACAGCCGTACTGTTATTTAATGAGAAACAAAAGTGACGAGATGCAATTATCGGAGTGTAATAGAAACAAGTCTGCGGACGGTCGGGGAATTTCAATTATTCAAGACAAGTCAACAGCTTAATTATATAAACATCTGCTTGTGAGGGGGCGTGGCGCTCTCAGCGAAAAAAAAAAAGCTGTTCAACCGTCGGAATCCGCGTGTATTTCCACCGTTCGCCGTGCCAGCTCCGTTTAAACTCAGGTCCTAGAGTGAATGGAAAAGTACTCTAAATCCTTAATCTGATGGAGGACACACACACACACACACACACACACACACACACACACACACACACACACACACACACACACACACACACACACACACACACTTTCATCAGTCACATTGCTACATCCAATAAATTACATGTTGACGATAAGGGAGCTGCATGTGGTCAGGCAGTCTGCTAATAATGTTAATATAAAGATTCACAGTTCTGATTTTTGGCTTAAAAACGGCCCGATGCGAGGGAATGCGGCCGCTCTGTCCGTTTTGTACACGAGTCGATGGCGCGGTCACATTTACCAACTCTCACAAAGAGACGCTTGGAACACGGACGAACACGCGCATACAAACAAACGCAAGTCAAAATAAACGTCCTGATCGAGCGATATGTACGCAAGGCAAAAATCCTCCTTTGTCTTCGGGTTCGGTCAAAAACGCCACGGCACGCATCCCAAGTGGGAGAGGTATCGATAAATCTTCTTTTTTTTTTTCTTTTTTTTTCTCCTTCCTCCTCCCAAGCAGCTGGAGGGTAAAATAAGTTCGCGCAGAGTTTAAAATGTTTGACCCGCTGGTAAAAGTATTCGACACTTAATCAAACATTACGTGACCCAGGAGTAATGCTCGCTTGAAAGTATTTGACCCATATTAAAAAGCATCTTCACCGCGCGCTGATACCTGTCTGCCCTCCAGTCAATCGAAACGGAAAACACACACACGCGCTCGCGCACACACACACGCGCGCATATAGACTTGTCCCAAACATCAATTTCAATTCTCTAGTTAGGGAGTGGACCAGAAGAGAGCCTTTCATCTGTTTGGCGGTCTCACTCTTCCTCTACACTGCCATCTGCTATCGATCTCATTATAACAAAAATCTCTCTCTCTCTCTCTCTCTCTCTCCCTCTCTCTCTCTCTCTCTCTCTCTCCCTCTAAAGTTTGGACTCCAGACAGACAGGGATCGCGTTCCCTTTACAGAACAGACGTTTGTGGACCGGCTTCATATAAAAGTGATGAGGCACCTGAATTAAATATCGCTGGTAAAGACGCACCGTTTGAGGTTGCCCTGCGAAATAAATAACGACTCCGAATGGCCAGTCTTTCTCTCCATGGGAGACGGGGAAAATGCAGCAGGGAAAACAAGGCAACGCAGCGCGGCACAAAGACGAGCGTTAAAGCGTTGACGTCGGCTCTACGACTGTGCGCGTGGGCGGGCGTCACAAAGCGTCAGGGAAGCGCGACGCGATCCAGCGCGGAAAAAACCCGTTGGAGGCCGCCGCCGCTTGGACACTCCAGGGCGCCGCCACACGGGGGGAGCCGGCGCAATTACGATTTCGGGGGCCAATCGGAGAGGGTCGAGTCGTATAAGGCGTCTGAGAAAGGGGGGGGGGGATATCAGCAAAGCACCTGAGCGAGCGGAGTCGATGCGCGCCGAGATGAAAGTCTGCTCCTTCATTTCACGTCTTCTCATCTGGCTTTGGAAAAAATTGGTCTAATCTTTCGCCAAAAGCAGCTGAAAGATTTTGAGGAGGAGCGTGTGGGGGGGAGAATAAAAGTGCTTTCGGTAGCGGATAAATATTGTGTGCACTTAAGGGAACGAGTCCAAACATCTTCCCCATACACACGAAAAGCAAAGGATTATGACATTGTCATTTAATTTGGGGGCCACCGGGGCCCCCTCTACGTCACCGGGACCAATTTTCGAAGCCGGCATTAATAACTGAAAAGACTAAATATAAATAAAATAACAGGCGCCAAGATTAAACTTAGACCGAGACCAAAAATAGAGACATCGCGACTGCTTCAAAAGCCGGAGCTGAAACACAAGGACAATAGAGCGGCTTCTTTTTTAGGATGAGTGGAGGTGAAAACGAAAAAAAAAAAAAAAAAGAAAAAAAAAAAAAGTCGTAAATCAACAGCGGGACGTGAATAGGACGGAATAAAGCCGGCAGCCTGTTCCCTAACGTAAACAGGCAGATATTTGATGAAAAAAAAAAATTCTGTTCTGTTTATTTTAGTCCGAGAGGGACGGCAAACCACAACGCAAAAAAAAAACAAAATAGAAAAGCGGGTTTAAAATGATCGGTCGGTTGGACCGGGGAAGGTTTAGGCAGAGAACGAAACCACACCATCCAACCACGCAGCAGGGGGCCTCACGTGTAAAGGCACAATTTATGAACTGACGCCATTTGATTAAACAGAAATTCAAGATTCAAGATTCAAGATTCAAGATTTTTATTTGTCACATACATATACATACTTACATACATATATGCAGTGAAATGTAATGCAACGCACCCGGTGATAGCACACAATAAGTCCTAGGAAAAAGTACAAAAATAAAATTAAAATCTGCCGACGGCTGAGGGCTTGCGTCTCACCTCTAATAACATTCGCTGCCCAACGAGTGCTAAAAAGAAGAAAAACAAGCTTAAAATGTGAAGGACTGGACAGGTGGAGTCGGAGCAGGTGAGTTGTTCCTTTGACATCAACATCATCACCACCACATCAAGGCTGCGTGAGTGAAAACCGACTCAATCATGTTCCAACCAAAAGTTAACTTTTTCGTAGCAAAAAAAAAAAATCATAATAATAAATAAATTGCATCTCGGCCTTTCGGAGCCACTGAGCTTCGGACCAGAATCGACAAATCGCGGCATACAGGCGTAAATGAAACCTGCTTCAAAGGCCATGAGGCCGCCGCAGAGCCGACGCGCTGGAGTGCTTATTTCTTTTTCCTCGCTCCGTCGTCGTCGTCTCTCAAAACGTCCGACGGCTTTCGGGGGAAAGAACAGTCGCGCTGGGTAGATTCTCCCCTGAAGACGGATGATTTAAATGAGGAGCTCGACGGTCAAAAAAAAAAAAAAAAAACAACCTCTCCCCGTTCACTCCCCGGCGCTCATTTCTCGGCGCTCACGCCGTCCGGAAGCCGAGCGTTTGATTCATACTCGAGCTCCACTTCGGTCCCGCAGCCTCCATTTGTCTTCCCCCAAAAACAAAAACAATTGCAGGCAAATGGCAGTATAACACAGCGTGGACAGTTTTTACCCGAATATATTCATCAAATCACTAACATACGTTTTTTTCCTTACTCTGTACATCTGAATCTCGTATTGGTCAGGGGGATATGGGCATATGCCTCTGATTTCTCTTCCTGCCTGTAAAAACATGTACATATTCAATATGTGTGATTTATAACATAAATATTAGGGAATATTTATGGAAATGATAATAAGCCTTTTAGAACGAGGGACAGCCTGAATCCTAATTGTGCAGCTCAAATTGGCTTATGGAGCTCAAACAACCAAACCAAACATTACTGGAATTCAAAAGGAGGAAAACTTAATTTAATTCCATTCTTTCCTTTTCCTTTTCCATCTCTCTCCCCTCTCCCTCTCTCTCTCTCTCTCTCTCTCGTGGCAGATGTGGGGGTGTTGAGGAACAAGCTATTCTATTTTTACTTTTTTTTTCTCCTCCGCCTATTGACTCCATTCAAGCGCGCTTTGCTGATAAAGTTCAAGGATTTAATTAAAATATTCTGTTCTTTATAGTAAGTAAATAGATAGCGAAGTTACTAAATTTCCATTTTTATCTTGTATACGTACAGATGGAAAATGTAGCCTAATTCATTGCAGTCCCCAGTACTTATGATTATTTTTTTGGGCTGAAATGTCCAATTTTGCCGAAATATTATTTGATTAATTAAACACACTCTCGACTTTGACAACTAATCATCTTCACTGCACTGCAACTCTTTATTTGTTTTCTGTATTGTATCATAGTTTCAGTTTCGGCGTTGACAGCTCACGGTTTGGTAGATGGTATTTAATAAACAATAACGGCCAGTCTTCTGTAGTGACATCAACACGTCCAGGCTTGCAATCAGACCCGGCTCCCGAGCCAAATTGTAGATGTGGAATTAGAAAAAATTTAAATAAAGGAGCTTCTAATAAAATAAAAACAATTAAAATCAAGGTATCCAAGGGTTGAACCAAACCACACAAAGTGCGTACCGTTGAACAAACCTCGTGTCATGAACACAGGAAGCCTCAGCACCTTCAACCATCAGGTCGACATGTCCAAGCACAGAATTTCATACACGGAACTCTAACTAACTACCCTCCCATCAGCAATTTAAAAAGCTTTCATCGTCATCTTTAATTCATATCCACATTTTTAAAAACAGCTCAGGTGACGGATGCATATAGTACGGAACCGCTGGATGCCTGTTTCAGAAAACCTCTGATCGAGTGGAAGTCAACGGGAAAAAGAAGAATCTCGAAAAAACAAAGTCACGTCAACCAGTTGTAAACCAAGACAAATATTTATTTTCTTTTTTTTTATACTTTTCACAATTTGGTGATGTTTTACAGTCTAAACCCCCTGGCAGCCCATCACCCCACCACCCTCAGGGCTCCGGTGTCAAGTCCCGAGTCACATTGCAAATCCTCCCCCCCCCCCCACCCCCCCGACGTGTCCCTCCCCGTGGACCTGAGGACCCTCGGCTCCGCTGCACCTGAGCCGTGGAGCTCCCTGAGAGCCACAGCAGGGACCTTGAACATTTCTTAAAAGAGGCTCAAAAACCGGTGCGTCAACCTGGCCTGCATTTTTTCTCCATCCAAGTGTCCTTGGATTGCAGGAAGAGCATGAAATGCTTATAAATAAAATATATCATCACCATCATCATCATCATCATTATTAATATTATTATTAGCTTTGATTTTATTATTATTATTATTATTATTATTATTTTTATTATTATTAATAATCTTCTTGGCGTTTTTCGGGCTACAAGGGTCTGGTACACAGCAGCCGCAGTACGTACAGACATGGTTGAGGTCTCGTTAGAACCGGGACGTTTCAGACATCTCGTCGTTTGAGTTTTAACCAAATCAATCTATGATTGAGCAGGGATTAGTGGAAAAACAAAAAATCGACAGGAAGTAGCAGGCGTTTTACGGATTGAATTTGTGGAGCAGAGTGCGTTGTGACCTCATCATCCAATTCGTTATATATTTGCCCATTGTGGCTGTGGGCGTGCATTCACATCGTGCGAGGTGCGTGGTGTAGACTCCATTGGTCTGTAGGGGTTGCAAACTGTGCGTGTTTATGTCTGTGTGTGTGTGTGTGTGTGTGTGTGTGTGTGTGCGTGTGTGTGTGTGTGTATCATCTTACCAGCTTGATGTCGGCGGGGCTTTTCGTTTGATATTTTATCTCTTTTGCCCTTTTTGTAAATAAACACCTTCTGTTCGCATGGAACCCGGTGTCAGATGTGCTGTTGTGTCCCTCCTTATTTTGCGGCTTTGGAGCCAGTCGTAAAAAACACAAACTGTAGGAGTCGACAATGGTCAAAAACATATTCCCTGTTTGTGTCCTCGCACATGGAGTTCGCTTGCAGCTCCAGCGCAACGGGTCTGAATCGTGTCCGTTTTATTTTAGTTTAAAATGTTGAAATCTCTCTGAGGGACATGCAGTGTTTAGACCATTTGAATGGAAACTTGTTGTCGGGAACTTCTACAGGGAGTGATTTCCTTCCACAGAGACACCGTGAGGCAGGACTCTGTGGACTACAGGTAGTAGACGCAGACGGCTACATTATCATTTTTAGGATGAAGTCACAACGCGCAACAAGCGTATTGGCTTGTTAATTCTGTCGTCACCAGGACTCACCGCTTCATTAAGTCAGTCGATGCTGCGTTCAATGGAAACTCGGAATACTGTAACTCGTTTGAGTGGTTAGTTAGTTAGTTCCTCCCGTTCCTTCTGGAACATTGGGCGACGAGCCCCCACCAGAATGGCTTCTTCTCGTCGTTTCCGTAACATGCTTTTTTGAGTAGTAACGCTGACGTAAAGACAAGCGGCAGCACAAACGGATTCTACGCTCCATGGGAACGCCAACATTTGTAATTGGTGTCGATACGAGGTGACGGTGTGTTTTACGGGAACTCTGAAAACTGTAATTGGCGTCTAACGCGACTAACCCCGCGTATCGCCGCCTGCGGCAATATTTATTAATATTATATGTGTGCACATATCGCACGTTGGATGATCAAATTTTGCTTCCAAATCCGATTCAACCACCAAGGAACTTTGATAAATGCCGCAACCCAATCCCTTAAAAAATGTTCGGGGACCGAGTTCGTTTCTCCGCGCGGCCCCCGGTGCCGACTCGGAATGATAATGCGGCGGATCCAAGCGGGCGTTTGGAGTGGTGGTGGCGGCAGGCGGCCTCGCGCGACGCCACGGTGAGGGGGGGGGGGGGGGGGTTTACCGGCCTTGAACCGCCAAAAAACACGGGGGTTTTTTTCTAGCTCCCCAGCGAGGGCCTGATTAAGGTTGGGCTCGGTAAAACTATTGTAGTCGAACACCGGGGCTTCTGGGAAATCACTCCCAGTCAAGTGAAATAGTTGGTGGTGGCGGCGGAGAAAAGAGAGAGAGAGAGAGAGAGAGAGAGAGAGAGAGAGAGAGAGAGAGAAAAAAATGGCAGACGCAAAATATATAAGACGCACGGAGATAAAAGTGCGGGGGGGGGGGGGGGGAGACAGAAAGGCTGCCCAGAGCAGCGGAGGGAACCAGAGCGAAGGGACCAGAAAGTACGAAGGTAAATTGACTTTGAGGAGGTTAAACTCTGTGTCTATACCCAGAAGAGACTTATTATGATAAGAAGAAGAGAGGAGACGGAGGGAGAGAGGAGACGCCGATTTCATTAAGAGGCGAGGAAGGAGGCGCGCGCGCACGGGGGAGGGAGGGAGGGAGGGGAGGCGTGTTGCTTTCTTACCTGCGTTGTCAGACAAGCTAATTAAGTTAGCGGCTAATTAGCTTGTTTTGATTCACCAAGTCACCTTGACCTTAGATCGGGCCTGTTAGTAAGGAATACACTGTCTCACACGCGCACACACACACACACACACACACACACGCACGCACGCACGCACGCACACACACACACACACCTGGGATTGCTTGAGTATCTAGCAGACAATTGTATTGGATCTGTGTGTAGTGGGAATCAGATGTAATGAAATTAATCAAGTCCCTCCTTCGCCTTTTAGGGTTTTTTTTTGTCCCCCATTCCGGCCCCCATTCCTCTCTATCTCCTAGACGAAAACAAAGTGTCGAATTACTCCAATAACTGTATAATAACTTTATAGATCAGAAACTGATTCTGCCTTATTGCGGCCGCGATCAGATTAGGCGTCGCTGTCATCCGAGATGCCGTATCCTCCATTAAGATAAGGATCGTATGAATTCGACGAGGAAAGGGAGAAAAAATAGCAAGCGAGGCAATTATGTTCTTTTTCCACACTTAATTTATGTTCATGTGCAGACGCTGGGAAAGACGCTGCAGAGCATGCGGACACTTCCAAAGTGGCACCTCAGCCTTCAGGATATTTTACATCGATCAGACACAACATTAAAACCACAGGTGAAGTGAATAACATTGCTCATCTCGTTCCAATGGCACCTGTCAAGGGGTGGGATATATTAGGCAGCAAGTGAACAGTCAGTTCTTGAAGTTGATGTGTTGGAAGCAGGAAAAATGGACAAGCATAAGGATCTGAGCCACTTTGACAAGGACCACATTGTGATGGCTAGACGGCTGGGTCAGAGAATCTCCAAAACAGCAGGTCTTGTGGAGTGTTCCCGGTATGCAGTGGTTAGTACCTACCAAAAGTGGTCCAAGGAAGGACATCCGAGGAACCAGCGACGGGGTCATGGGCGCCCATTGATGCGTGTGGGAACCGTAACCCATCTGGTCCGATTCCCACAGAAGAGATACTGTGGCACAAATTTCTGAAAAATGTCACTTCCGGCTTTGATGGAAAGGGATGCACTGTGTGTCAGAACACACAGTGCATCGCAGCTCGCAGACCGGCCAGAGTGCCCATGCTGCCAACGCTCTTCTGGTCATTCAGTTCTCCAAAGGAGAGTTCCCTGTTGTTATATCTCAATGGATCCCCACTCATGATTGAAGGTTCAGGAACTGGAATTCTGCTGGCATTTAAAGTGGCTGCCAGCCCCTTAACGAGCTCTGCCGTACTTTAATTTGGGGAGGTGGTCACAGCTTGTGGTACGGGAGGCACATACAGGGACAGAGGATGGATCTCATGTTCTACTATGTCTTTCCGCTCTTCTTCCATGGCCTTTTTACTTGATCGTATACCTGCGGACCCGTTTTCGCTTGTGCTGGGCTAAGGCCTTTTACCGCCCAAACGCTGCAGCTTTCTCCGTTTTGTTCCTTCCGAGGTTCGTAGAGCCGTGTGCTCTTCTTCCGGGCCGAGCTGTAATTTTCGCTTCCTCTTCCTCTCTCTTTCTCTCTCTCTCTCTCTCTCTCCGGTATTCCTCGTTTCACCTCTTCCCCGATCGAAGCATCGCTTTAGGGCGGCTGCCTCTTGATCAGCTGCCTCCCTTTTAGCTTCTGCTTCCAGGCGCTCGATTTCCGATTGTTCTCCTTCTCGTTCTTGTAACACTTTCAGAACAGCTTGGCACGCAGCGGCGTTGGTGGCGGCGTCGGCGGCGTCGTTTCGCGGAAGACCCGCTCCAGTGCTCCGAGGCGCCTTTCGAGACAGAAGTGACAGAACTGAACAGGTGCTGGAGCTGAAGGTGCTGAGCCTGCTTCCGGCCGCTCTTTGCTCTTCTCCTTCTGGAATCCTTCCATCTGGTCGACTGAAGGCTCTGGATACAATGAACTGAGAGCTCTCTCTGTACGCACATCCGCTCTTGGACGCGTGTCCTGGTCTGGGGTTGAGACTTTCGCGTAGTTCATTGTAAACACGCTGGACATGTGCAAAAAGGCTCATGACATCACCGATGATGTCATTAAGCAGGTCATCCGATAGCGGCTCCGTTGATTGTGATAAGGGCTGCCGAGAAGATTTGACTTGTTTTAAATATAGTCAAACCTCCGTTGAAGTGCTTTAATTTGTTCGCCTTGCATGTCTCCACCCGTCTCTGCTAGAGTTGCGATTCTTTGACTTCCTCTTGCTGGGCTTCAGCACCACCCGCTTGACCTTCTTCAGGTCGGTCTTGGGAATTTGCACCATCCGTAACATTGTCCCTTACCTGGCTTGTTGGCTCTAATATTCTTGAATCACTGCTTTAAATTGACCCGTTTTATAAATTATTGAAATGATAGTTATTGAGCCCTCTATCAACACTTACTCAAATGTAAATGTCACTTAAACGTCACTACTTTAAAGCTTAAACAAATCAAATGTTTTGATTTTCTATCACAATATTTCAAAAGACTTTAAAATGCATTTAGAAAATTGAAAATGGGCAAAAAATGGCTTAATTCCACTTTGAATATTATTAAATGTGTCCATATATGGCAAGCTTCAATTAAATTACATGAGCAAACAAGTCAAAACATTTACCCCTCACACATCCACAGTAGAACTCATTTGGCAAACCTTTACAAAGCCCTCTTCTTCGACCACTCTCGACTTATTAGTGTTTGAGTTCTTTACGGCTTTGTCTTAAAAACGTTGCTCTATAAAACTGTGCGTCTTCTTATTTCTTCACCTGTGTGTCTGTGGTGCGTGTTTTTGACTCATCTGCCTGTCACTTGATGACCGCTCCGTGCGCCGTAGACACGTCGTGATAAGCCTCCGCACAGCATGTGGAATAACATTTACCAAAGTAAATACGGACAAAACAAAAAACCTTGTTGGTTGCATGTTAGGAACAAGGAAATAGCTTTTGAGTCTTATTTATATTATTATTAATAAAGTCTGTTGTGGCCGGCATCAACTTTTCACCGGCACATATGCAACGTCCGTGCTTGTCACTTGGAGTCAGGATGTGCGCGTAACTTTAAACTCAGCCTTCAATATAATAGTCGAATAACTTGTATCAAATGAAATAATGTTTAAATAACAACAACTTCGACTGCAACTTCTCAAGGTTGACATAGATCTGAGAAAAAGTAGACAAATTATATCAATGACGTAAACAATATAACGGCAACAGTTACATCACTGACCTACAGAGTCCAGAATGCTGCAGCAGTCCCTCATTCAGTCTCATTGTCTCCATGGAAATAAACTTTTCTTTGAAATTAACAACACAAAACGCTTCGTGATTTAACATAAAAACAAAGACAATAACAACTACAACAACAGTGACACTGAGGGCAAGACATGGTTCCACGTAAACAACATCGAGATTTCCTCTGCGGTGTCGGCGGCGGAGGGGAGCTGTCCGTGGTTCTGACTGCAGTGGGAACACAGTGTTTCTTCTGATGCACTCTGTCTCGAAGAAAAACGGAAGGACGCGATTGTGTGGCGAGAAAAACCACGACGGAAGGCTGCGGAAGTGCAGAGGGGGAGCGAGGGGAAGTAGCAGAGGGCAGCTATGTTTCCCCTCCTGCATCCCCACTTGTCTCGTCCTCAGCCGGACGCACTTGACCCGCAAGTTCTTCCATTTGCACACATTCCTGTAAGGTCCAACCCAATGTTCTGCGCTATTTTCCGCAATCAGTTCAGGCCCATTTGTCAAGCTTTGTAATTTGCTGACGGCGTGTCGTACAAATGTACATATTTGCCGACCTCCTTTTCCAATCTTGTCGCCCTACGCACGATTCGAATTTTGGAGAGGGGCACCTTAGCTCCTCTGCGTCCCACGCAAGGACCGGAAATACCTTGGCCGTAGCTCCGGCGACGTTGTGACGCCTGACCATAAATTGGCCTTTACACTCATGCAATGTTTTTTTCTGTTTTTGTTTTTTTTCATAAGTGGATTAATAAGCGTTGTTTTGTTTTTCCGTAGGTTCTCTTTGTGCATCATGTAGGTGCTTCTTTGTGGAGGTGTTGCTCGGCAACCGCACGAAACACCACTTTAAATTTAAAGTGAGTGTGGAGGCACAGCGTGGCGATCCAGTCTTCTTTCTGACTGGATGTGGAAGCATGGATCCCGTTGTCATTTCTGAGGGCTGTTTACTTTTCCACTTGCTTGGACGGGATGATTCTGCAAACTCAAGAGTAGGAAAAACTCAAAACAGCACATGATGCAGAAGCACAGCGTTTTAGGAATTAATCCACGAGTTTAGGGAATATTATTATATTATATATTATTATTATTATTATTATATTATTATACTCCACTTCAGAGAAAAGAAAACGTGTAGTAAATCACTGTCATTAAGCCAACCGGTTTTAAACACTGGAGCCTCACACTTCTCACACTGGAAATGCCAAGAAATGCTTTGACGTCAACTCTAAATGAACACTTCGTGACAGTTTACAATTTCTTCCCTTTTGTTAAAACAGAGATCATTTTCTCCATGAGAGCAGATTCCTGACAGATTGACACATGTCATGTCAGACATTTCAATATTGGGATCTTGAAAATAGAAGACGTCCAATCTTCACGGAATTTTACTCAAAACAAATGATACTTCTGTGGTTTTATGACTGACAGAAAGTCAGCCAAGGGAAATAAAGATTGCATTTGATTTAGTTTAAAATGAATATTGAACAAAAATGTTTGTTTCTGAAATGGAAAAACATATTGGCCCTAAAGCACCCAGACCAAAACACATGCTACTAGACAAAGCCCCCCCTCCTACATACACACACACACACACACACACACACACACACACACACACACACACACACACACACACACACAAACACACACACGCTCTTCTTGCATGCCAGTGTTTTACAGCCCTGTGGTTTTATTTGATATGGATGAGTTTTCCGGTCACGACTGAGAATAGATACACGGCATTGAATGTTGTGGCAGAATGCAGGTTTGAGTTGCATTTTCAGGCTACGGGGTTTGTTTATTTCGGTCATTTTCAAATATTTCAAAGACAAATAGGTCTCTTTGGGAAATAACTGAAGAATCTCCTGATGCAATGAGACACAGTTGGACGTTCACATGCAAGCTGTTCAGTGCTGCCGTGCTGAAGGTATTACTAGGCACGCACAAAACAACTTTTTGTCTAGTTTTGTTACGTACATTTGGGGCTGATCTGCCAGTTTTACTTTAGCCCCGCCAAAGTAACTTAACCATAGGAATTAGTGGAAATGCAAAAAAAGTGCTTCCTAAATCCAGCCCAGTTAAACTGTTCGGAATGATCAAGTCCTGATTACATTTTTCCATCAGATACCAGAGTGATCCCACTTCAATACACTCAATTACCGCTGCACCTCCACTTCCCCAGCTCCGACGCACAGCGCTCTGTGATGCAGCGTTGAGCCTCATCAACAGCTCAAGTTTTGCTCTGCCTTCATTTTTTCTCTCTTTCTCCCTCTCCCCCTCTCCTTCATCTCCAGCTCCTTTCCTGTCCTCCTCCCATTTTCCTGGTCTTCATTTACGCTCATTGTAAAAATAAAACAAGGTACATGTTTTAGTTTGATTACATCTTTAAGCCTCAAAGACTCTCCCAAACCGTATTTTGCTTTTTAAAAGCGTCATGTCGAATCATAATTAAAAAAAAATTCCCGCAACCCAAAAAATGTTCAGTAAACTACCAAACAGTATCTCTTCACTTCTCCCCTCATAGAAAATGCACGGTTTCACAAAATGTAAATTAGACAGCACACCCCCGTTCTCTAATTACAATGACAAACATAAGTCCCTTCGTTGGTATTACGATCATCAATGCAATCATAATAGATAAAATCCAACCATTTGTGGGGGAAAACTTGAGGTAAATTGTTTAAATTCCTGACTCTGAATTGTATCCTAATAGGGGGTAATCTGCCTTATCTGGTTTGTTGTCTTTTATTATTCACAACTATTAAGCAACTGTCACTGTAACGCACTAACTCGTTGGCTTCCTAAAGGTGCATTAGAAAGGCTCCTGATATTTGCATAACGCACCATAATTGGTTCAGACTTGCAAGCCAAGATTTGAGACGTCAGAAAAAAAAAAACATGTTGGTAGTTTGTGTGGAGGCAACAGCAACGACAGACGTATGACCTTGTGTAGGGGCAGGAGACACCATGCTTCACTTACAGCCACGGGGTCAGCTGACTGTTTTCTAGGCAGCGTGAGCATCATATTTAGGTCGTATCATGTCTTCAGCGTGATCGGTGGTGTGTCTGCGAAAGCTGCTGGATTCAAATATCCACTGAGGAAAGAATCATAGTTAAACTTGAAGTGAAACTGTAAGAAGCAATTTCAAGAATAAATACTAAAACAGCAGAAAATAAAAGTCCCTCATTCATCATTCGATTTAAGTGAATGTCAGTCAATATCAGACGTGCAGATTATTGTTAAAGTCAAAGTACATAACATCAAGGTCTCTCGTTGCGGTCAGATGAGACACGCTCCATCCCTAAAGGTTAGGGTCGGCATTTTCCAAACCGGTCCCTAAAAGGCTGGCTCACATCACTTCTAAGTGTTCACAGCCAGGTACAGTAGTACGGGAGTAGAGTAAAAGCACCCCGTTACTTTCCCTCCCCGAACAATGGATTAAATGCGAGTACTCTTAAAGTAGCATTGGAAAGATGAGTCCGAAGTGAGGGACGGACGGAGAGAAAACGCGGTCGAAAATGAAGGCGGCGTTGCGAGGTATTTTTTCCGGCAGACGAGTCTTTTCCCCGTTGCGAGATCATGCTCGGCCCCGTTTGTTTACACATGGCCCGCGTGTAATATCCAGGAAAGCTCGGGCGACGGCAACTGAAGCAGCTCGGCTCTCCGGAGTCGTAGCTCTTGAGAGGAAGTCTGGAAAGTAGGTGCAGCGTGGGCGGAAAGGTTCAAGAGAGCCAGAGAGCGCGGTCATTTCACCCACCCACGCCGGCGTCGGAGTCGAACCCATTCAAATTCAATTATTCGGGAGTTTTTGGAGGCGCTGGTGGAGCTACTCATTTTGTCAATGAAAGTGCATTCATTCATAATTACTTAATTGGAGAAAGAACCGACAGGGCTTTGTTTGTTTGTTTCGAGTGATCCCAAACTCAGGATATAAGAAACACACGTGTGCCCGTCTCAGACAGATTCATCACATTTGGTTGGAGAAGACGGGGAGAAGGTTGTTTTGAAAGGCAACGTTCTGTTCATTAAACGACTTGAAAAAGAACCCTGGCTTTCCCCTTGATGCATGCACAAAAAATAATGCCAAACAAGGAAAGAGGACAAGACAAACACAGTCAGAGAGAGGTGAGTTAAACGAGAGAACAAAGCAGAATGGAGCAGCCGATGCCATCTGGCTTGTTATTCCTCGTTACAGCTGTTCAACACACACACACACACGCGCGCGCGCGCACACACACACGCACGCGCACGCACACACACGCGCACACACACACACACACACACACACACACGCGTGGTGTGTCCTCCGTCATTGCAGGACAATCTTCTAATTTGCTTCTGCCCAGAGATTTACAGAAAGTGAGCCATGTCACTTTGGGACTTAATGGAATTGTGAATGACAGAGTGAAGTGACAGGGTAAGACCAAACCCAAACTGAGTTTGTGCATTTATTAGTGGAGGGGAACAGAAATAGGCATGTCCTCCGTCTGTCCTCGTAAAACTGAATTTGTAACTGAACTGAGGTCATGGCGCGGCCCGCAACTCTACTCACACTCGCGCTGATTAGAATAAAAAGGGAAGGGCGAGCGATCGGTTTTAAAAAGAGATCAATCACTTCTCGGACAAGTTCCGACGGCCAAACACACCCGGCTACGGACCTTAATGTTCTCTTTATGGAACAAAAACTTTGGAACTCACCACCCAGACATCCCTCAGAAGATGTAGACTTAGATATTAAGACCCTAAGTTTATTGACTTTTTCTTCTTTTTCCATTGACTTCCACGCAGCAGCTAGTGGCCATGAGCTGAACTGCAGTTTAAAACACTTCCCGCCGTTGGCTTCAACACACGACTGGGACGGGCGCCGCTTGTTTCCCGTGGTTCGTTTGTTGGCGAACCTGACCAAATCGGTAATCTGTAAAGCTTAATATGACAAGGGACATGATGCGGTGGACTATAGTCAAAATGTGAAATAGTTCACCATTCCAGTCAATAGGCTGGTGGGCAGTATGAATTTTTTAACATCCTCCATTTGCATTTTTCAGCAGCAACAGTATCTTTATATATGCAGCATGGGATATAAACACAACTCAGATTGAAATGCTACAGTTTGTTTTATAGTTTTTGGTAAATACTGGGGAGGATGAAAAGCGGCGTGTGGCATTTTTCTTCATTTATTATGTTTTCATTTCAATGCCGCTCTTGTCGTAGAAAAATGACTTTGAAACCCGTTGAAAGGAAAACTCTTTATTTTTGTTATTCACTCCCGGAGGACCTCCAGTTCCTTTCAATTCAAGACCTTGCATTGTGAAATCCAACAACCCCCACCCACCCCACCCCCCGCCGTGAATTGTGTCTCATCTCTGAAAAAAGGGTTGTGACGCAGCAAGTGATCGAATCAGCTCCACCGAGATAAAAAGGTCAGCTACGCGAGACTGCAAGAAATTTAATCTGGGGGGGGAAAAAAACAAAAAAAAAACTTGAAAATAGTCGAGAACTGTGTGTATGAGGTTATTCAGAAAGTCAGTACAAGTGAAGGAATAACACAAATAAAAAATAAAAAACAAATGCAGAATTTGGATGCTGTCCACCCTTAATGGAGACATTTAACATCTTTCTTCATTTTTAGAAAACAAGATTTTGGGGCTGTTTTTAAGACCATACCATAAAATCACAAGACAAGATTATTTAGTTTGTTTTATGCATTTTTACCAAGCCGAAAAATTCTCACCCTATTGGCAAGCATTGCAAACATCGTGGATGGGAAGTGGATTTTGCCTGGAGGTCATCGTCACACTTCATCTAAGAGTTAAAAACAACAAAGGCTTGTTTTGTCGAATGATTTTGTACAAATAAATAAATAAATAAATGAGTCCCTTAAACCAGTCATAAGTGGTGGCTGAAGGACTGCGTTCAACTGAAATAAATACCCTGCATGTCCAAACAATTGAACCAACTGAGTACAGAGAACGCGCGCCGTGTTTTTCCTGATCGCCTCGGCAACCGTTCATGCTCTCTCCTGGTTTAAGACCCAAAACCGGGTCGACATTTAAATTGTATTACATCGTTCGCTAACTAATAAGCCTCTGTTCCCTCCTCGTTAATCAATCGCGTATTTCCTTTTCTCCAATTGCTTTTTTCTTTGTTTGCCCCCCCCCCCCATCGGGTGAGGTTCACATTAAAATCCTTTTCAATTACACGCGGTTCCGTGCAAGGCCCTTGTGAGGATGAGTCAGAGGGAGGGCTCTTCACATTTCCTTCACCAGTTCGCGAGCCTGCGTCGCTTTTGCCGCTTTGCGGCCGACAGATTGTTCGCGGCGCCGGGCCCCACCGCTCCATGAGCATCTGCAACAGGTTGTTATTATCGCCGCCGTGCCCACATGGCTCGCTAATCATGATCGGGCGTCGGACATCTAAATTTGCCCAAAAACAAAGAGAACGTTTGGCCGGGGAGCGCGTTGAGCGCGGCGTTCACCTTGCATGGAGTCAGGGGAACGCTGTACACAGCCACACAGCGAAGGAAACATAATATCATTGAATTTTACTGAAGACGGCATTAAAAGCTCTGTTATCCTGTCAGAAATAACACTCCTGATAATGAAGGAAGACGTGTCGAATCACTGATGTCTTAAATCGTTTGAAAATCTGACACACACGTCCGGTAAATGTGCCGGACATATTGTTTGCCTCTTTTTAGGGAAAATTCTTAAAAATAAGTAATACATTTGGCAGGCAAGTTACATCCTCCCTTGTGATCGCCGTCCGTTTTTTAACTTCACTCACCTGGTGGTGGAGGGCGTTTCCACAATGATGACCACGTGGCCGAGTTATTACGGTCTGGCAGAATATCTTGCTGAGAGCGCATGACGGATGGAAATATGGACATATATATTTTATATTGCTGGTGCCAATTTTCTTTTTACACAAAAATAAACATTCATTTATATTTACTTTTACCAACAAGACTATGAAACTGATTAATATTTATAAAATATATACAGTAATACCTTTCTGTAATATTGTACCCTTATCTGTCTGTTTTGTGTATTGTTAAATTCGA